>NW_022884357.1:0-581435 GCF_011952205.1 Bombus bifarius
CAGAACCTTCCAGCAAGAGAAAAGGGAACTTCTCTATGAGTCATGAAAGGGGGAAGAAGCATTGGTTCGCGGTTGATTGATGACGTTAAATTGTTAGAGACGAGATTTATATTACAAGTACAAGAAAGAACGTTAATTCGACAGAGGAAGGTTGTTCTTAGGGTAAACGGTTATTTGATGCGCTTAATGCGTTTTGGAGATTCAGTCGAGGAGCCTATTTTTAAATTACAGAGGATTTACGTGTCTGTAGTTCGGTGTTAACTATTCGTCGTTTTCGACTTGACGCTACGTTTCAAACGAAAAATTCAACAAAATGTAATTCGTACCATTTAGTATCGAAAATATTTAGAAATATTTCTATTTTTCCTACGGCAAGTTCCTAAAAATTCCTAGAATTTACCAACCGACGGAACTTCTTTCCGCTCTCACACAATTTTGTAAGCAGACAGGGCGATAAAACTGACGGAGATACGATTTCTCATTGAGATTTCTTGTCTCCGTTGTAATCCTACGATGTCTGCGAACGACAGGCGTAGACAGCGTGTCTAATCGTTGGCATTCGAATTTCAACTCAAGTATTTTTCCCGAGTCGTGTTTTCTCGCCTCATGTTTTTTACACTTTCTTTTTCCTCCCTCCTCCTCTTTCTCTGTCTTTGTTTTCTCGAGAAGCGGCAAGATGCGACCCGGGAAAAATCTTCTAAAAAAATTACTATAAAAAATTTTCATAATTCACTCTCCCTCCTTCTCTCTCTCTCTCTCTCTTTTCTCTCAAAGAAGAAGAAAGTGTGAGCATCTGCAAAAACACGAACAAGGCAAGGGGTATGGTGGTGATCGCGTGCCGGAGCTAGTACAGGGATGATAAAGAAGGTACAAACGACGAAGGAGCGCCATTTCGCAAGGAAACGTACGACATTGGCTTTTATGCGCGCAATAATGCGAGAGCACCGGCTGTCAGGACCGTGTTGCAGGAAACGCGAGCGTTTTCTCATCCCTTCGAAGATCGTTATTTTTCTCAATTTTGCGAGGAGAAAAGTGGAAAGAACGGTGGAATGAGAGGAAGCTGAGGATTCTGCAGCTCGTTCCGTGCGCTTTATCGTCCTAGTCCGACACCGTTTTTATTTTTTCCTTTTCTTTTGCTCGATGAAAGGATACGGCGCATTGCGCCATTACGCAACGCCGAATTATTTGGGTCGTTTGTTTTTCGCCTGGACATACCGTTGCTCGTGTCGAGTTTCGTCGATCGATGATAATGTTACGCATAATTCTCAGTCTATCTCAACTGCTCGTGATTAGTACTTTGAAGGCGTTTATAAACATTTTATGCTCGCTCGATATGATTTTTTCGCGAACGTTACTCGTAACGGGCTCGTCAGTATTTCCTGAAACTTACAGCAACTTTTTATATACCTAGTATGTACGTACACCAGTTTGCGCGAGTCTCTTGAAGAATTCAGCTGGTTTAGTTCATATAGCTCGCTGGTTATTTGCTATGTATGTATCCGCTACTTCTTTTTGCTTGCTTTTATACGTGAAATTTTTTAAACTACGCTATTAAAGTATGAAAAATTAAAAATATTTTTCGCAAGTTTTATTTTCAGAGCGTAATATCGACGTAAAAACGTTCAAAGGACGTGCACCTAGAGTAGTTTTGCGCTATTTTTACAGCGGTATAAACATTTCCTGCAGGAAACATGCGATGGATTTTGGAGATCGGTTTTTTTTTAGAGCAAGAAGTTTGCTAATGCAAAAGAAGGAATAAAAATCCTGGAACGATTTCGTCTAGCCGTTTTCACCTACCAAACCTGAAACTGGAGGTTAAGGTTCGGAAATTTGTTACGTTTGAGGGTGTTTCTTAACGTTGACAGGACTTTTGTGGAAAAGAAAAAGACGTCAGAAGTTCTCGTGGCTTTGTGCAGATTAGCCGTGAATAATGCACGACGACACACCGCTGCGAGAAACTGCTTCGCGTCTTATTTGCCGAATGACGCGAGAGGAAAACAGACGGCAACAGCGTCGAAAAAGGAGGGAAGGGGTGGTGCAGGGTGTATAAAAAGCGAGAGGGATCCCTTCTCCTTTCCCTCGTGGAGTACCTTTCGTTTAATCCGGTTGAGTGCGACAAATCTTTCTGTCCTTTCTCCCTTTGCCTTCTGTCGTCTTTCATTCGGTTTTTCCCCGTGGACTTTCTTCTTTCCCTTTCTTCCCTTCTTCTCTGATCTCCATCTGTTTTATCTCATTTTTCTTCCCTTTTTCGACGTGCTTCTTCTCCTTCCACCTCTTTCACTCGCGTGTTCACCCTCTTAATCTCTTCTGTTTAGTACGTCTCTCCTTCTCTCTAGCTCTTCGCTGTGCTTGTCTGTTCGAATGAATATTTAATTCTTACTTATCCGTAAGGAGGACGGCGTAAGCGCGAATAAATAAGCCGGGGAACAACGCGAGGAGGATGTTTCTTAATGGTAATCCGTAGACGACATCTGCGCCATGCCTCGCACTTCCTCCTAGTTGGTACTCTTGGTTAGTTTCGCATTCATTGAAAATCCTTCGATTTTGTCGCATTCGATTTCGTAAGACAGTGTTACTTTTCAAAAATGATACGTTTCTTGCTTCGTCGATAGCCGGAGAATTATTAACGATAAAGAACATCGATGAAACGAGTGTGTCTGGTTGGTGTCATGTCTGACTGTGATCAACGTTATCTCGGATAACGAGTCATTCAAATTTTTATCTTTTTTCTTTAGAGTTATTTTATTATTATTTTGATTAATGGGATATAAAGGATCGTTTGAGATCCCCTGGATGTTTAACGCGCGTCTCGTGGGGGCTCGGCTTTGTCTTATACCGATAAAGCGAACAGCTATACGATAATGAAATTTACTCAAGGAATAAAATTGTTTATATAGCTTGACAGAGTAATAAGACAAATGTAAACTAAAAAATCAAACGAATAAACGTGAAAACAAATAAATAAACGTGACTTTAGAAATATCTCTTAGATAAATACAGATATACCACACGGTTGAAACAGCTGACGAATCTTTTCTTTTTCTTTTTATACTTTCCACCGTCGTCTCTGATACATTTAAACGAATACCGAAGGACGCACTGATAGTGATTTAAAAATTCATGGAAATAAGTGTTTGCTTCTCCAGACGTTCCATATGAAATGATTTCGTAAAGAAAAAAGCCTATATGCAGTATCGAGCGCGAAATTAATAAGTAACAGTCCTTGAATTCTCATCTACTAACGAGCTAACGTTCTGTGATAAAATCGTAGCATCTCCTCTTCCGTCCTGTCTCGTTCGCTCGTTTCTCTTACCTTACGGAACAGGAAGTACAAAGGATTTTCGCAAATGCTCGACCACGTCTCGAACGAATAACTTGTTGGTTCGTCGCGACGAATGTCTACGATCGTGCGAGGATCGCTTCTTGGCGCTCTGTGTGCAGCCCGTTGCACGCGTACGTGCAGTGAATGGCATTGAGAAGTCTCTATCTATAGAGGCTAGATTAGAGTGCATTAGCCTCGCCGCGACTCCGATGGAGATATCTTTCGCTCTGTTTTGCGTACACGCACCGCCACTACCGGCTATATTTATAACCGCGTCGCGCGTTCTTGCGCTTTGCACACCCCCTCCGCCACTTATCGAGGCTGATAATCGGTGCAAATATCTTTGGGAATTTTTACCTCGTTAAGATCTCTATTGAATCGGTTGAACGTCTAGATCTCGTTTTTCAAACTCGATCTATACGACCTGGTATCTTTGGAATTTTCTAATTACGTTATCGAGTTTATTGCGCAAGATCTTTCTAGATTTCGAGATCCGTACGTCTTTTAAGATTGGAATCATATAGGAGAGAATTTACATGGATGACAAGTAGACCGCAGATTTTTATGCATTTGTGAAAAATTTCAACGAAATACACATAGAAAGCTAATATATTTATATGACACTCAGAATAGAGAGTATTCTTATGTTCAATATGTCCCATTTTCTTAATAGTGTTTGTTAAAGTATTAGTTTTGCATAAATATCTGTAGCCTAACGATAAGGAATAGAAAAATGATCGAACGTTTGTGTTAAAATGTTGGTAGTGTGTGAGAAGAGAAGATTCGAAGAACGAAGGAATAAAGTTTCCGATAGTACTGATATCCAGCGACGGAATTTTGTTCGTAGTATCGGTTTCTTCGAGCGAAAGAGAGGTGAAAGTTGCGTAACGGGAATCGAGCCGTTTCTAATCGATCGTAGAAGAATCGATTCGCGCCGCTCGAACTACACTGAGGAGATAATTGCGCATTATCGGTGTACGACCAGGTCGCAGCATCGACGTTGTGACAGAGAAGCATAGTTCAGGATTCGCGACAATGGAGACGGCGCTTAAATGTCAACGTAGATTTTGATCTCCGCGACTCTGTTGATTTAACAGCTCGTGAACGAGAAATCTCGCTCTTTGTGCTTCGTACACGCGAGAAACTCAAATACTTTCGTCGCAACCTGCCTCGTTGTTAACTTATCCTTCTCATGTCTAAAGTGATCGGTCTTTTATTGCTTATATTACGACGATTAAATTATCAGGTCTAATCATGTAGTTCAAAGTTCAATTATCGAGAAGATGGTATGGTTCATCGATACCGAAATCTTTTACAAACTACAATACGTATAGAGCGTGGATGCGTGTTACTTTCTCATTTTCTCGCCCGAGGCAAACGTATTCGACGTGAGAAACGAAGAAACGAGAAGCTCCGGCTGCGATTACGATATTTCTCGGTCGTAGTATCGACTGAATGCAAAATCGTGGAACACGATGAAGGGTCGTTCCGCGGATTCGTGAGACACGCCCAGCAATCAGAAACCGATCTCTCGAGGAAATTATTGTGTCTGGGCCACCTGAACGCGAATCTCGTTACCCTACATTCCCTTGTATATAATAGGGGTAAAAGGGGTTGGACCTTCCATTGGAATTCTCTTCCCAGATCATGAAAAGGGACTGCTCACCCTCTCTTTTCAGAAGACTTGTACGTATTACGTTTTACCCTCGTTTGAAAATGCACAGTGTATTCGAAACGAATTTTCTGAAACCCGTATCGTATAAAAGGAAGAAGCCTTTCGACATGTTCGAGTACGACTTTGTTGTAAAGAACTGATTGGATATAATACGTATAATTGTGCTCACCATACGTGCTGGTTTATATTATTGTGCATCTGAAGGAGGAACTTTGAAAGGATGTTTGAAGTTTGAGCCGAAGGGGAACTTTTACTATAACAGAAGTACTCTTCCTGAAAAAATTTTCTGTTCTTTTCCCTTTTTCTTTTTTCTTTTTTTTTTTTGTACCTGTTCCGGTTTGGGGATGAAAAAATCGTATCTAGGGAATAGAGGATAGAGGCATCGGAAGGTAATTATAGAAAATTTCATCCTCGCATACATCGGAGGTTTGAAACGGGTACAAAGTCGCTCGCGGATACCCGAGAGTCTTATTAAGTATTAAAACATATCCGCTGTCGGGTTCTCTTGTTTTCTGGTAAGACAAGTCGAGATTAAGTTCCCTTGTTCGGTAAAACTTTCCCCGGCTCGGGCAGCTGCGCCCTACCGTCTTTTGGACCCGATGGAATTTACATCTCCATCAAGGGCAACCGTTTCGCCTTGCCGTTTAATCGGCGCCTACAGACCGATATTTCACGAGAAATGTAAAAATTACGTTCTCCTTTTTTCAGCTGGTTCACCAGTTTCCCGAGAAAAAGTATTCGTCGCGGAATTAGTATAGTGAGATTAAAAATTCGAATCGTCTAACGGTTCGTTCATCTGAAAAAAATTATAGAAGCTACAGGAACTTGATTCTGATAAAGAAAAAAGTGCTTGGCCGGAGAACAAGAAAATACGCAAATGGTTTCGTAACTACTTATATCATAGTCGTATGTTTTTTTGAACGACAGGAATATCGGTATAACCTTGCTACGAGAAATATCGTTCGAAGCGGAAGTGGAGGCGGTCTTGGACGAAACGTAATTAATAAAATATCGGGTGGAAGTGCTGGCAAAGCCTCTTACGCAGGAGTGACTCTCTTAAACTCATTTCGAAGGCAGCGTTTTCGCGCAAATCCGGCCGTTCTCGCGTCATTACCGGATTTTCAGGGTGGCTGCGATCGTGCAAAGCCACCCCCTTCCCCGACCATCATCCATTCCATCTACAGAATAATTCCGGACCTGGCTTTAAGAAGATGAACTCGCGACTGTAATGCGCCTTCTTAAGCAGATCTATCGCGTAGCTAGCCGATGCATTCTCTCTGCCCCTTTAAAGAAGCGTAAATTCGTTTCTGCTTGGTCCGCTCCCGATTCTAATCCGCTTCGGATGGCTTTCGCGGTTTTCGGGAGATTCGCGTCAGATTACGAACGTGTTTAGGTTAAGTATGCACTCGCGCGAGTGTTGCTCGCGTTGTTGGCCACGTGCGTGGTTTAATCGCCCGCTGTTACACGACGCTGGTTTCCTATGGCTCCCCTGCAATTCCCAACTGTACTTCGTCTCCCGTGTTGGACATATTGGACGTGTAACGTGATACTCGTAGCAGGGGTGTTTTTACTATTGGTGAAAGTTTATGGCGTATAAATTGGAAATAAGAATATTATAAGAACGAGGATAGAATAGTATATACTAGAACGGTGCAAAAGCGTGTATGTACATACTTTGCCGCATTTTCAGATATATTAGGTGAAGTAAAAAGTTCTGAGCGCTTTTTCGCTTTATTTCGACGATGAAATTAACATAGTCAAGATTATTCGATTTAGATTAAATATGCGCCGTTTTGTTCGATTACTTTTGTCCATTTTGAAGGCAATTTCATAATTCCGCGGTTGAAGAAGTCCTCGTCCCTATTGGTAAAAAACTTGACCAGCTCATTTTCACAAGCCTCTCTTGAGGCCAGTTTTGTACCATCAAGAAAATTTTGCAAAAACTTAAAAAGGTGATAATCGCTTGGTGCCAGGTCTGGACTGTACGGCGGATGCGATAGAACCTCCCAGCCAAGCTCTCGGAGCTTCTGACGCGTCGTTAAAGATGTGTGCGGCCTGGCGTTGTCTTGATGGAACACAACACCTTTCCTATTGGCCAATTCTGGCCGCTTCTGGTCGATCGCCTGCTTCAGTCTGGTCAGTTGTTGACAATAGAGGTCCGAATTAAGTGTTTGCCCCGATGGGAGCAGCTCATAATGGATGATTCCCTTCCAATCCCACCAAACACACAATAAAACCTTCTTGGCCGTTAATCCACGCTTGGCGATCGTTTGGGCCGGCCCACCGCGATTGGACCACGATCTTTTTCGGCTGTTGTTCTCGTATGTGACCCATTTTTCATCGCCAGTCACCATCCGCTTCAAAAATGGGTCGATTTCGTTACGTCTCAACAAAGAATCGCAGGCATCAATTCGGTCCAAAAGGTTCTTTTGCGTCAATTCATGTGGCACCCATACGTCGAGCTTCTTCTTGAGACCAGCCTTATGCAAATGGTTCCAAACGGTTTTCTGGCTAATCTTCAGTTCCTGGGCAATGGAATAAGTGCTCACATGCCGGTCCGACTCGACGATTTCCATGATTTTATCCACATTTTCGACGATTGGCCTACCAGAGCGTGCCTCATCTTCGACGTCCATATTACCAGAACGGAATCGTTGGAACCACCGCTTTGCTGTTGCATTCGATACTGTACTGGGTCCATAAACAGCACAAATTTTTTTGGCCGCCTGCTCCGCCTTTTCACCTTGGTCGTAGTGGTACTGAAGAATGTATCGAATTTTCTCTTTTTTTATCTCCATTTTCGAACGCTGTAACACACAACTGGCTTCACCGAACACAAAACTGACAAAGAACCTTTTTGATGCGTAATATCACCTTGAAATCGGTGTATACTATGACTCGATGCGATGTGCACATCGTGAGATATGGCTCACTAAAGACATCTAGCGAAAAACGCTCAGAACTTTTTACTTAACCTAATATTTGATAATTTGCAAAGGGAGGTTTGTTACTTTCGAAGCTTGATACTTTATACATGAAAGTATGGGAATTTCATGGGTAAAAGGGAAGGATCCCTGACAGGTAAGGAAGGCAGCGCGTCTCGGCGTTAATTTATTTATTCAGCCGCCGGGGCTCGTTCGCGATTTTTGACAGACAGGAAGGTAACAACCCCTGGTACGCCGCGGATTTGTTTCTCTCCCTTCTGGCTCTCCCGTAGGAAATAAACGACCAGAGAGCAATAACTGGTTTACGCCGGAAAACCGGGCCACCGACAATTCGTCGGCGTGCATTATTAATAATCTTGAATTTGGATTTATCGCTGTTCGTCCGAGGGTTCGGAACGTTCGCGCGCGGGGGTTGATTTCCTCTTTTTCCCCCCTTCTATCGGCCGCGATTACTCCTCGTTCACGCCTAGCTTCCACCTCGTTTCTCAGATCTCTGATAATTAATTGCCTCGAAATTAGAAAATTTGTCATGAAACCGGAGATCCTGTAACGCCAACGAGTTTTCAGATCGCGACTCCCATGAAAATTAATTTTCTCGAGGGGTTTTACTTCGATTTAAACGCGGAATTTTCTCAGGGGTTAGGAATATTTCAGGCTTGTCCGAGTGAATAGCGAGATCGATTCTTTTAGAGGCGATGGCTGGTCGTTTAAGCGCGCCGTTAATCACAACTGGTAAAGGTCCGATGAAAATCTTATCTTAAACGGCTAATTAGACGGCCTCGTGGCTCTCTCGCGGCGCGTGGGACACACTAGAGCATAAATATAGCGTTTCCACGCCTCCTTGCATTATCGAGAGGCACGCGATTCTTTAAGCTGCGTTCTCACTGAAGCAACGACGAGCAGCTTTTTGTTGCTGCAAATATTTTCTTATTATCTTTCGTCGCTGTGTTTTGCGAGTAAATTTCACGAAATGCGGAAAAATCGAAGCACTTATGACACTTCGATAAATTATCGCTTGCTCCCTAGTGGATTAATCCTCTATCGCTTTCAGATTCACGCTATAGTAATTGGTACGTTGCTGAAAATAGTTAATGCATCAGCAAATTCTTCGAGAAACACGTAACATCAATAAAAAGTTTCTCGTTGCTGGTTCAGTGAAAACGCAGCTTTACTTAGATATAATATTCTTCTTTATCGCGTGATGTGTGATACGTCTACGCGTTAATCAAACCTGCCGAATGGTAATTTGTCTCGTCGAACGTTGACCGCCTTCTAATTCCAGCCTCTAATCGAGGGGTCGGTTTGTGTCCATTTGTTTGCTAAAAGGGGACGGTCGCCGAGATTAACAAAAAGTCCAACCGTGGAATCAAAGATAGCGTGTAACGTGATAATTAAGAGATCAGCTCCATCGTTGCGTGAAAGTATCGAGTATAAAGTTATAACTCATCTTGCAACCTTTTTTCACGTTGGAGGAGTCGTAAAATTACGTATCTTGTTAGCGATATTTTTCGAGAAATTAGTCCCAGCAGGACTCGGGACTTCGTTCCAAGCGACAGCAGGAGAAATTAGCGGCGGAGAGAGCAGGCAATTTCTCTTCCGATTTCTGTTGGTCGCTCGGCGTATGCATGTCGGCAATGATTAACTTCGTACTCGAGGTGTGCGGTCCGGCAATTAGAGCGAGTGCGTCACGTCCTAACGCGTGGTTCTCTTCGCACACAGCTTTCTTTACGGTGGAAGACGTTTGTTGTCGATCGATCTGTCGTTTCTTCTGGATCCAAGACCTCTGAAATTCTCCGAATACAATGCGTTATCTATCTATCTCTTGAAGAAACGATGATCGAAGAATATTCTGTCTGCAAGAAGGGATATAACGAGATCGCTGTATCGTTTCGACAAACTGTATATGAAACCCCAAATATTCCACAAGGAATCGTGACGATAGTCTACTAGATCCCGAAGAGAGCAGCTCATCCACTCGGGGGTAGTGCCACGAGGGTGGCGTATTCTGTGCAAGAAAGCGGACTCCCCGCCGCGAGAAGCTGCACATAACTCCGTCGACGACGTGGCGCGATAAATTTAACGAGGGGGCCTACTTTCCACGAGCAACCCTTCGCCAAGGATAAGCTTATGTACATGTGTGTGCGCTTGTGCGTGTGTGTGTGTAAGTAGGAGGCGGTACGCATCCCACCGATCCGGCATTCCGTGTATTCGACCTTTTGCAAACGCACCCGGAGCGAGAGGCCATCCTTAACCTCTTCGGCGACGCGTGGCTGATTTATAAGGACAAGAGGAGGCCCCTAACCCGTGGCTCTTCCTCCCGCGTACTCAACGGGAAAGGACTCCGATGGCGAAAGCCAGCCGTACGCGTGTACACTCGGTGTCCAAAGTGTTCTTCCCGTAAATCCTGCTTTCCCTTCGAGGCAACGTTGCGTAATTCTGGAGGGTATAGCGGTGAGGGTAGCGGAGCAAGCGCACAGGTAACGTCGGTGGCTTTTGTTCAACTGACTCGAAACTGTTAAACGATGTTTCGGGATACCGAAGGTTATTAATCGCTGGCACTTGGTAGAACGTGGTTTACATGTACTTTGGGATTAGAGGTAGACTATGGATGTTTGTGCGTTTATGGGAAATTTAACCCTCGCTTAGGAAGGGTGGATCATTGTCACGTTGAATGTCTTATTTTATAGCGATAAAGCGGAGAACGGGCTAGAAACGCTTTGTATCCCTAATAGAAACTGCTATACGTCTACAGAGGGGCAGAATTATGCGTAATTCTCCGGTGAATATTTTTACAAGGCAGATCAGGTTGTTCGAGCAACACCGAGTGCACGAAAGTTACACCCAGCTCTGTTATTCGTACACGATGTAGTAGTATTCACGACAAAACGTGGTTGTAAAATCGGTCAAACATCCGGGTTTACGTGTTCCAGGTGTCTGTCGAAACCTGAGAAGATCTGAAACCACAGAATAAAGTACGGCCTGTCTGTGGTTCCGTCTTCTGAACTTTTTGTATTATTCTTTATTCTTACTTTTTCCCTTGTTTCTCGCTGCTGATATTTCTTTGGGACACCAATCTTTTCTTTCTTTTTTGTTCTCTAGATCTATATTTTGGTTCCTCAAAAATTATTTCTTTTTGTCATCGAAATACTTGAACTTGTATTGTCTCCTTATCAACGTATAAAATTTGTTTTACTCAATTACCACGCTTCTCGTTGCTGCATAAAGAAATTTATTAATACCAATTCTAACTATCTTGCAACTTGTAAAATTTTACTCGCTTCGCAATAGTACCTTATAGTTCTATCGTGCAAGATCTCTTACATTGGTGAAATCTCGTTATTCTTCTGTTCACCTTGACATACTGGGTACTTTTTATACCTAACTCGGAAATATTTCACGAATAATCTTACACGGTAGCGAAACGCACCTCGTGATTGTTCTTTGAACGCTCCGAGAGTCGCAGCACGGGATAGAAAGTCCACACCCCTGTTGGAAAATAGCGCCGGAAGCCGGTTTTTAATTTCTACGACGCTTTCACCGACCCGATGTTATGTATCAATCAACGTTGTCGAGCCGCTCGTTCGAAACGCGACTCTCCAAGTGGCCGTCTCGCGCGTTTTTGTTGCAATTTATAGCGACGCGTTCCCCTGCTGGTCGCGACAAATGATTTTCATCGTTTGATGGATCGATCACGATATCCCGGCCGCGAACATCTGCGTTCCGATAGAGAACATTCATTTTTACCCCTCGATCGCTCTTGCTCTTTTCCTCGTTTAACTTCTTTCCCTTTTAGGGAAGTTCGAGGATCCATAGGAAAGAAACTCGACGTTTTCGAACAGAGTTCTCTCCAGTTTCTCTTCCTGACCGAAGAGCCGCGATTCTTCGATTAATACACAGCGTGCGATAGCTTTCCGAAGCGAGTTTCTCTTTTATCGTCGACCGAAATCGAGCCTCTCTTTGTCGTCGAACGAAATCTACCCTCTCTGCCGTTCACGCGGACCAGTGAACCGGCAATCGAGATAATAAAATCGAAAATGAGCCGTGCTTAACTCTAATTTTGATCTACTGCTTCGTCTGGTTGTCTGCTCGTCGAATTCATACAATTTTCACCCCTTGAAACGTTCGTTCGATGTAAAATTGCAACGTTTAACGTTTCACGTCATATCGCTACTTTCGCATTTTTCGTATAGCTTCTAATTCTTTTATCAAATATCTCGTAATGTCTACATGTATTTTTACACTGTTTTTAGATTTTACCGATATAAAATCATGACGATGCTAGTGAAATTTGAAAATGTTTTATCTGTATCACACACGTAAGCGTTCAAATACTTCAGTGAACTATTACATGTAGCTTTTGTTCGTTCCACATGGCTGACTTACACTCACCGTCGCTGTTTCGCCCGATTCGCGCACGTAAAAGGTATCATGAAAGGTATCTACAAATGTTCGAGTACGTTCGTGAGTCACTGTGAGTCAATAAGATGCATAAAATAGGGAAGCAATCTTTCAGATGGGCGGTACTTCCTTTCTTGGCTCCAGTGATCCTCGACGCGTACATATCTAGGGGACTGTTTCAATGACGACAGTCACACGCGCGGTTATCCTGGCTCGAATCGCGGAGGGTTGCCGACGAGGCTGTTGCCAGGAATTCCCTTCGCCTCCTCTTCGTCGCGTGTTTCGCGATCGTCCCGCGATACGCGAGGCCACCCTTTCGCGTGCATGAAAAATGCATTCCTTTATCTGGCGTTCACGTGTCGCATCGCTGGAAACGCTCGTAATTAATTCCAGCGACGCCTTTCGCTTTATACCGAGTGTTCTTCTACAATTATAACGAATACACTTTGTAAAATTATAATTTAAATAACGAGAAAGTTCACGTACGGTAACTTGCAGATTTGACTTTCAAATTTCGAACACTTCTTCATGTTCATATTTTATAGCAAACAGTCATCTCGCGTAACCAAATCTGCGAGCAGATTCAGATGACTCGAGAATATTTGAAAACGATTTAAAAAAGATGGCTGTCGTTGCGTGATTTTCCCAGACGCAATATCGTATTTTGAAAAATTGTCAATTATAGAAAATAATTGTAACATCCTTCTGACGGTGATTGAGAGGCTTGTTCGTCTTTCTTGTTCTATCCTATCGTTACATTTCTTCGTTGTCATAACGCGAGTCGTTGTCATATTACGTAGAAAAAAAAAATACCGTGCACCACGCGTATTTCAAAATTAGAGAAGGCGGCTCTTCGAAGTCGAACGCAACTAAATTTTAATTTTTCTTTTTCCAATCGCGATTAGATATAGTCTTTCGACGCGGGAATCGAGAGTAAGCCGCTTAGCTGGGGGATTACAGGGGAAAATCTTGTAAAGCGTCGGAACGCCACCCTCTCTAGTCTGCGAATGACTACCTGGTTTCTTTCTTCCCGCTTTTAATTCACCTTTCTCTCCTTTGTTCCCCCGGCGTGGAATGCATTTGACGCGCGATAAACCTCGAAAAAGTCGCCTTCTTTAGAGAGCTCGGGGGTGGATTTTAATTTCCCCGTGCTCCGGCGGTTGGTCTCTTTGTCCTGTTGATTTATCGGACTTCTTCGAGGACCAAATACGTCGAGTCGCTACGTATCCCCGAAATACACGGCTAAATTGTATGCCAGAGAAACAGGAACGAATCGAATTTTTATCTGCTCTTCCTTCCAACTAAACTGCGCACTTTTATACAAATTTATACAAAAAAGTAGAATCTTGGTGGATTAGTAGAGAGATTAATAAAAAAATTGAATCAACAACGACACATTCGAAATTCGAAAACCCACGAACACGTCATCCAATCGTCGCCAAAGTGTAAAATCTAAAATTTGAATTAATCATCGCGCTTCGTACGAAAACAGCACGTGTTCTGATACTTGCGAAAGGGAATGTGCGCGTCGATCGAACTACCTCGTTCAAATTGAGTTCAATCGAACGACAAAGAACTCTCATTCGCCCCGTTTAAAATTTCTCCGTGAATTGGGCGCATCTCGCGTTATCGCTCGGGCAGAATAGTTTTTCCGGGGCACCCTCGATAAAATTCCAGCAGCCAACGATACCGCGTTGTCTTTTCTATCGCTTGTCAGTAATATTAGGGATCGCAATTTCACTTCGGAGAAGTCCCGTCAGGCGTTGTTCGTCCGATATCCGTTCGTTCCCTCTTTTCTGTTCTCCCTATACTGCCAACGATGCTGTGTATTAGGGTGAAAAGAAATATGGGGGAGGGGAATTTTGTTGTGCTATTCATGACTTCCAATAGCGAAGAAAAGTTGCCCTCTCTATAGCGACGTTTAAGTTGACAAAATCGGTTCTGATCGACAAATTTTTAGACGAATCTATTTCTTCGTTTTAGAAGAGATCCTCGCAGCACCTCGAGAATTCACTCGATAGAAAACAAATTTTCCAGGCATACTTAGCCTGGTCGGATAAGGTGAATTTTTGGAAAAATCGACGTAGGAAAAGTTTGTTCGCTGCTGGAAAATGAAAATCGTATAATTTCGATTCTTTCCTTCTACCCTACTGTCCATCTGCATTCGAATACGCCAAGGGAATGAAATACGGAGGGTGGAACTTGGCAAGCAGGAAGAGAAGAAGTTCCATGGAAGAGGAGCGGCATCGATTATTTTCACGCGAGGAGGAGCACCGTAAAGAGGGTTTCTTTGTTCGATTCGTCGCCGTTGAGCAGACAGTGGGTCACTTGCATCGACGGAGTACGTCGTCTGGATTCCCCAGGCGAGCAGGGGAACGTCGTCATAGGGAAAGAAGACCTCCCCTTACCTTCCTTCTAAAGGAACGTCTTATTGTTTGCGTTCGAGAGGGGGAAAATATCGGGCATAATACGGTATTAATTAATACTTTGGCCTAGAAGATCGAAAGAACTTGGCTGCCTTTGTTCCATTGAAATATAGTTGAACTTAGGGATGCGTATAAAACGCGTTCGAATCGATAGGTATTGTCTGTAGACAACAATCCACCTACGATGCCTGTCGATAGTCTTTAATTTTTAATCTAGTTTAGCATTCGTTTAATCGTACTTTCGAGACACCCAAACAATTCTTATCAAACGTCGTATTAGATCGCGTGGAAACTACGAAATAGAAACGATTGCGGACAATTATATCTGTCAGTCCGCAAATAGCTTAAAAACGATAGTTCCTTCGACGACATTGAATTCGGTCAAATGCAAAAATTGACATTTTCGATCCACAGTGGACCAGTTTGCCCCGCAAATCGTTCGTGACCAAATATACGCGACAACTGGTCGTCCATTGAAAAGCTAAAGCTACAATCTGTCGTCTAGAAAGCGAAGGCGGGTCTCCACTGAGTCGTGAACGGGCGCGTTAAGCTCTGTCGGAAAGAGGGACGTCTTTAGCTTCTGGTCGTAGAGAATCGGCATCGATTATTTTCGCGCGCGAACGAACACGACAGGGAGTGAAAAGAGCTTTCTTCCTTCGAAGCTCGACAGTAGGTCAGTCAGACTGATACTCAGCCCGCCAACAGAAGCAGACGGATTCTCCCTCCGACGAGGGAAAAACGAGAAAGCTTTTGAAGGGGGGGGGGATAGAACGAAGCACAGAAGGAGGATAGAAAATCAGTAAAAACGAGGGAAGTTGGTTATCGCGTCTTCGGTTTGGATCTTCCTGCTCCTTCTTCCAGCCGAGGAGACACGCGCCAGCGATGTTGGGTGTTTGCATCCTTCGTCGCGGCGCTCGTAAATCCCTCGAACGAAGCTAGTCGCTCGAAGACTCTCGCGAACCCTTGGCACACGCGTTCACTGTTGGCGCAACGATCCACCCACTCGTTCGTTTCTGTATTTACGAGGATGCGAGCGGAGTGTTGCCGGCGGGATGAAGTTCTCGAGACAGAGCAAGACTTTCGTCGACGAAATGCTGCAAGAGAGGGCAAGCTTTCTTAATAATCTTTCTTTGTACCGTACTATGTAGTGTTTTGTAGCTGCACGAAACGTTTGCGAGTTACTCGGGGCTGTCTTTGTGTCGTCACAGGGAAGAATTATCGACTGGTGTCGCGTGAAAGTTTGATGACTGTTGGTGAACCGGCGGGTCGTTCTGAAGATCTGTAAAGAAACTTCTACGATGGAAGAGGTAGTTTTCGCGGCGATTGCTTGGAGAGGGAAATTGAGAAACACCGAGATCTTGCAACAGTTCGACTTTCGCGATACTTCGATAGGTTATTAATAAATTGTGATAAACGTATTTGACGTATGCTGTTCATGCGCAACGATCCATAACGCGATATCACTTTGAAAGTTTCGCGTAAAGAAAACGCAACGAATTGCTTCTTCGGTGAACCAAACGTATTACGATCGGCAAAATAAATCCACGAACCATTATGAAAGAGGATTAGGGTCGTGGAATCCTCGAAAATCCCATAGAGCTGGATAGCTTGTACCAGTGAACCGATAAACGTAAGGTTTCTGGCTGGCAGTTTTGCTCCAGTGAACTTGTATGCTTCGCCCATTCTACATTCCCGTCCATTGAACGTTCTAGTTTTGTAGCGAGAAGTTAAACCCAAACAATTTACAATACCAAGTACACGTCGTGATGCTCGAAAGAGTCGGACAGGAAACGAAAGATTAATGGGGTCGATTTTCTTCTTCTACCACGCGCCCTTCGACGGTTATAGTTGCATTCTCGCTGGAGGGACAAAAGCGGAAGCAAACCGAGGCCGATCGTAACGAATTTTATGCTCGTCTATATAACCGAGCTTTATCGTCGCGGGACCTATGGCCGCTCGACTGCGCCGTTAAGGTCTAAATAAGAACGTCCTTGCAGAAGAGTCTTGACAAATCCCTGGGTAGTACGTTTTACTTTCCACCGTTTCTCCCCGGATCTCCTTCCTCCCTTTCCCTTTTACGCTCGTCCCTTTCCGCTTCGTTTCTTCTACGTTTCGAAATTGCCTCGGTCGATCACGGGCGTAAAAAACCCACTTTCGGTATTTTCAATAACGTCCTTCGTCACCATCTTCCATGGCGAAATGAAAAAAGGGCTCAACTTCGTTGTGTGACGCACGGGATATCTGATCTTTCTTATAATGTACAGCGAGAGACGAGGGTTTCCGTATGGTTGGTTTATTACGGAAGTGAAAAGAGAGATACGTATTCGCTGTATTAGCAAATATACTCAACTACGATATGACTGTATATCGTACGCAGGTACTTGTTTAATCAGGCACGAAGTTTATTCGTATTGTGAAAAAGTGGACCAGAAATTCGATGGGTATGAAAATGAA
Source organism: Bombus bifarius (assembly GCF_011952205.1). Lineage (NCBI taxonomy): Eukaryota > Metazoa > Arthropoda > Insecta > Hymenoptera > Apidae > Bombus > Bombus bifarius. The sequence continues at coordinate 17,221 of NW_022884357.1, forward strand.
GTTGAACGAAAAAGGAATTTTATCCAAACGCGTACGAATTGTCGTGAAAGATCGACACGCTGTCCTCCGGATTCGGATCGAGTTCTCTTACGATCTGGAATATTTCTACCATCGTGGAACGTCTTCAGAGAAAGAAGATTAGAAGACCACGAAGGGAATACCATATTTATCGAACGCTGTTCTCGCTTTATTGCGTTGTAAAATTTACAGAAAAGCTCGGAAGCCTTTTGGGTCGTTTACGAGTTCGTTGACTTTCTTTCTAGCCGCTCGTTTCTCCTCGACTTTATTATTTTGGGTCGCGCGCTCGCGCGTGTGCCTTCGGCTGATTTTTATATTTATTTGTACCGACCGGTATTATTGAATTCCGATAATCTGCTACGCCGACATCGTAATCCTCCCCCGGTGACGGTCCACCCCACAGACGATACGCCGCGATTTATGCCTCCTCCACGCCTCTCTTCTCGCTCTTCCTCTGCTCTTTTTTTCACTTTCTTTTCACCCTTAGCCTTTTAGCTGCGGCGACAAAATTATCCGCAGGGGCGGCGACCTTCGACTTTGCTCTTCCGGAATAGTCGCCGACCTCCAATTTGGGGGTGAGAAATCGCTTCCAATCGTCAGCTTTTTCCACTCGTGTCGGGCGTTTATTTAACGATACTCCCAAAGCATACTCCTACACTTGCTGGCTATCGAATTAGATAGGGTCATTTAACATTTGTAGTATTTTTCAGTATTATAGTAAAGTCGAAACTTAATAACAACGCTTATTTATTAATTACTGAAGTGTTGTAGTCTCGTAACGCTGTTGTGACGTTGATATTTTACGTTCTCGTCGTTTTGCCAAACACTCTGAATATTTGACTTCGAATTAGACAGCGTAGCGATCATGTCGACGAGTGCACGGAAGATGAAAACACGCATAATATAATCGTAAAAGATGTTTACCTAGTTGGGATACTTTCACGAGGCATATCCACCATTTTCTCTTGTGTGTTACTGTGAAGAACTCGACAGAGATTACGGCTAAACACGTCGGAGGCTTTTACCTTTACTGCAATTTCAGTCCTTTGCGAGGAACCATCCCTTTTTCTTTGCAATCATAGAATGCTGAGGTGGCTCGATTAAAATCCGGTTCAGGGACATTAATTACGTATCTCAGGAAATTGTCTCTCGGCAAACAACCGAACGTTTCCCGTCGGAGGGTAGTAAAAAAGAATCGCGCCGACGAAGGCACAATACCACTTTTACCATTCTCTCTCTCTCTCTCTTTCTCTCTCTCTCTCTCTCTCTCTTGGTTCTCGAGCCTCTAATCGAACTCGTAAAAAGTTGAAGCACTTCTCTCACAGATCGACCCACGCGCGATCGGTTTCCAGTTGCACCGACTGGTAAAGTTACCAGACCAAGCCAATTTATTTATTCGACCCACTCTCTTTTTCCATGGTTCTCCATGGTTAGCTGAATGGATGGATGGATGGGTGGATGGATGGATGGATGAATGTACGACGTTAGTGTGACTCGTTCTATTCAGCCCGGATGGTCAGGATAGAAAAGGAGGATCTTCCTTCTTCTCGTTGTCGAGCAGCGCAAAGTTCGTGAACGATCGTTTTTTTTTTCAGCTGTTTCTTCGCGATTCGTTAGATTATTTCTGCTCGTTCTCTTTGTTCTAGAATGGATATTCCACTTTCCTGAATGATCTTTCTTCAACAGTCTGCTCGAAGTAATATATTAGTTCGTGAACATACTGCTGTCGACAACTTCTTCGACATATATTTGGAAGGACATGAAATATATTAATTTTCCGAAGGGATTCTAAAACGCGTGAAGAAGGATCTTGACCTTAACTTATAGGTTATGATTGTAAGTATATTTATATATACAGGGTGGTTGGTAACTGGTGGTACAAGCGGAAAGGGGGTGATTCTATGCGAAAAAAGAAGTCGAAAATATAAAATAAAATTTTTTTTTTAATAATTTTTCCATCGAGACAACGATCTACAGTGAGATCCGTTATAACGAGACGTGATAAAGTGCACGCGTACCGAGCGAAAATTCAAAGTCAATTTTCTCGAAAACAAAGCCTCGAACGAAAAATTTTTATTCTATATTTTCGACTTCTTTTTTCGCGTAGAATCATCCCCTTTCCGCTTGTACCACCAGTTATTAACCACCCTGTATATAATTATAATTGCAATAGCGTAATTATGTGTATATAATTAATATAATGATATTATAACAATGCAATGTCGGAGTAAAATTGTGACTCGAGTATTCTATAATACCACGGTAGCAGTTAAGGGCTAAGGGATATTACGAATGCATCATTGAGTGTCAGTAGCAAATAGTCGATAACACTTTGCCTTGCTTCGATCGTATCGATAAACCGTGTTGAATCGATGGAGCAAAGTTAAAAGCCTTTATCCTTCGAAACAATTCAGTTGGCTCGAAAGACGATAAAAGACACATAGAACACGCGAGGTTCGCGAGCGTGCAAATAGATTTTTAATCGGGGGCTGATCGTGAGGGCGGCGGCGCGAAGCTAAGCTCTACTTTGCAGGAATTTCTAAGGAGCTATAATGGGGGCTCCTGGGAATCAAGTTTTCGGAGATAAGGATCACGGGAGTATAATAAGGGATCGGACGAAGGACGTGGTGATCCTAACCATCCTTCGTCGGGTTAGCTTCTACGGGTATCGAGCAGAGGATCTAAAGGATCTAATAGCGAACTTCGTAGACGGGATTCTTCGAGCTATCTGGTTCGATCTCAATTTGGGAATAATCTAGGAATAGAACACTGGCGCGAGCTTATCTCCCCGATAATTTCGAATCGTTTCATCCTTGTACCTTGAAATATTAACCCCTTTAATAGTTTTCGAATATGCGAGTGTCTGAGGAATTTAATTAAACGAGAACTTTTCTTCGTCACATATTCGCATTGTAATTGTATAATTTGTATTACCATTAAATTGCTTAAGCAACGTAATAATCGTTTACTTGTGGTGAAAATGGAATTTACAAATTATTTAGGTTACGTGATGGTTACAAGAAGAAAGTTAAAGACAGCGTCATTTTAAACGAGGACTATTTGAAAATTTATAAATTTTAGATCAAACCCCCGATACATTCAAAGCATGTTAAACAAGATATTTTTCGAAACGCGAGCTATATTTATCATACGGTTTTAAAGCGTCGAAAATGTATGAATACTCGTCGAAAGCGTTATCCTGTCACAGGCAGAAAATCCTCTTTCTATCTGGATCTTAAACTTCTCTGCCCACTAACCTTCTCATTTATTCAGTCACCGATGCGCTACAACACCTTACCAATCCCTTTCTTCTCATTTCCTGTCTGCGTAGACCGCGGTTCTTTTTTTCTCTTTCTCCTCCTCCTTCTTTCGTCATTAAGGACGTGACATTTTGCTCGTTCTTAACTCATCCTTTTCTTATCGAACACCTCTCTTCCGTTCAAAACGCCCCTTACCATATTTTCGCCCATATCCGATCCTCTCCCTTTCTCTCTCTCTCTCTCTCTCTTTCTCCCCCAATCACCTGTGCAGTCTTCTCGATCGTAATTCCGCTTTAACTCGAATCCAAACGAATATTTGCTCTTTGTTTCGCTATTCCAACGTTATCGCAGCGTTCGCACGACTCGCGAAATGGATAATTCCGCGTTTAAATTATCGATCCCGTACGATATGTCGCTGTTGAGCGAACTGTGAACGAGATTGCGCACGAAAATGCTTTTTATTTAGTTTATCGAGAGAGCCTTCGCGTTTTATGCCTTCATCCCCTTTTTCTTCCTTTACGACGAACGGATTTAATCGACTGTACTCTCCTTTACGGTGCTTCTTTCGAGTATGTTGTCGAAACTCGCTCACGATTTATTTTTCTCTTGTTACAGATGGAAGACGAGGGCAATCATGGCAACGATGATACCAGATGCTTCATTTTGTCGACGCTGGCCGCGCTACAATGGTCCAGAGTTTCCTGCGTCCTTTGTCGAGCACCCATGCTAGTCTTCGACAGGTATCCCTTGGTGGATGGTACCTTCTTCTTGTCACCCAGACAACACTCGTCCGCCTGCGCGGAGGTAATTCGAAGTTTCAATCGCTGTTCGTGTAGTTCGCACGATTTTAAATAATCTTCAGTCGCGTCGAATTCACTGCGTCTACGATCTTCCGATTCTTATGTTCTTAATCTTGCTCTTATCTCGATAAATCAAAGCACTCTGAACGTTTTAATAAAGCGTTTAACATCGAATTGAAACAATTCTTTCATATTTTGCATATTTTTCATATTCTACAGTTAGCTGGAATGTGAATCTATGACGTGATTGCTGTTTCAGGTTAAGGTCGAAGGTCGCACGCAATTTTTGTCCGCTGTGTGTATGAGCTGCCTGGAAGGCAGCGGTGGCCAACCCGTACGTTGTCGTTGCTGTACTCAGCCGTGGGACGGATCTAGCTTAGTCCTTGGTACAATGTACAGCTACGATATTTTCGCTGCCATGCCTTGTTGCACCGAGCGACTCAAGGTAAGTTGTTCGTTCGGCGTCTTTGTTATTCGCAACGATGTGTTCTTAAAATCAACGACGTTCTGGAAAAGATAAGCAGATGACGACTTACGTATTTCGCGTGTATCGACTACGGTGGACGCTGCTATCGAAGAAGTGAAAATATTAATTATTTTATCTGTAGCTGTCGTGAAAAGCTGAAATTCATCTTCTTACGAGTGCCGATATTCGATTCTCCAACGAACAAGTACTCGGGACACCATCGTGTTAAATATCGTATCTTTAAATATGTTATCTGACTCTCGAGTTTCTCTCACCGGTACTCAATCTGCCAGTGAACAGGTACTCAACCGATAAACACTTCGGCGCACAAAAGTATTCACGATCTTTTAACGTAGGTACTTGGATATATGTACACAAGTAAACGTTGGAAAAATACTAATGTCTGTTACAGTGCAACAGCTGCCAGAAGCCACTGATCTATCCGCACCAGCGGCTCAATTTCTACTCGGACTACAGCCGCGTATTCGCGTGTCCGCATTGCCGAGCCGTGGACGCCCACTTCGTAAAACCGCTCTCGATCTGCTTCACCCGCGAGCAGTTTCAGCTTTATAGCCAGTGGCCGTAACCATTAGGGAACTTAGCTAACCGGCGTCGAAGCATCGCGACTGACCCGTGTCCCCTCTTCTTCGATCCACTGATCTCCCTGCTCCGGGCGACCTTGCTCTAGATCATCCCCCCCCCCCACGCTCGTCAGATCGTTTTAATTCTTTCCTGTAAACGATTATCATCCACCTGAAGAAGATAACGACGACGAAGAAGAAAAGAAGAAGAAGAAGGAGAAGAAGACGAAAAATGCGAGAAGAAAGCAACAAGAGCGTGAAAAATCTCAGGCTCGGCACTTCGCTTTTTCTACGCTCTTTTATTCATTTTTTCTCGGCAAGAACGAGTTTTCTTTTCTGTTTTTACAAGAAACGATCAATTTTTAGTTTTTCATTCGAGCGTTCCGATTTTCGGGAACATTGCCAATGTGTTTCCAGTTATCAATCGAGCGAGTCAAGAAAATGATTTTCTCTTATGTTGCGTACGAACGTGTCAGGATCTTGCCGAAATGTCGATTAACCTGAGATCGAGAGTATAAAGCGGACGTGTAAGGTCATTACCGGCGAGTTCCCGTAGCAGCGATAACGTTTAAGGTTTTTTTCTTTCTCAATGTCGATATAGTAGGGTTTATCTATGTTAATTCAATGCGAGGGACGAGGGAATCCGTGTACTTGGGCCACAACGACGAGTTCATCCCATCGATCGACATGGGAACCAACGCATCTCGACGGCGTATCGATCGATTCGGCGGAGCTTCAACTCTTGGCGAGAATTCGAGCCAAGGATTATCGTCAGTATTATTGGTAAGATTAATCAACAAATCCCAGAACTGGAGTACGTTTCTGGTGGAATTGATCTTTAAGTTAGCAAAAGTTTGCGTAGGAAACAACGTTTAGTAAAACGCGCGGGAAGTTCCTTCATTTTCCTTTTCTTTCGTTCGTCTTTACGTGTCTTTACATGATTCTTCGTGTTCTATTGGCAGAGATACGATTAGTCGAATTTAAATGCGAGTCAAATATCATAGCGAATAGAATAGGCGTATGTATAAAGGAAATTAGCCGTTCGAGGAAATCTTGTTAGCTTTAGGGAAGTCGAACAATTAGGTTTAAAAATGTCGAACGAGATCGATACGTCGTCGATTATCGTCAGTTGACGCGTTTCGAATCGAGCAGCGATTTTTTTATAAGATTCGTCCCTCGCGTCCCATAGTTGAATTGCGTTAACTGGAGGGATAGAAGAAGAAAACGAAGAAACAAAAATTACGAATTGCAGATAAGTATAGATCGAGATACGCAGAACGCTAAAAAGAAAAAGAAAAAAAAATGGTCTAACTTTCCTGTATATTACGTAGGTATGTATAAGAAACAAACATAAAAAAGAAAAAAAATAAGAAAAAAAGAAAAAAGAAGAAAATGGTCACTTCGAAACGAAAAGGGGGAAGAGATAATGAACTATCGTTTGTTACTTAGATAATCGAGAACGTTGTTTTTTTTACATTTTATTAGTTTATACGTTTATGGCGGCCATGTTGATTTTGTTTAAGGATCTACGACTCATTCGATGGGTTTTCACGTTGAACGGCCGGGCGCCCAGCGATCTTCCGCCCTCGAGACCATTCTCTCTCCCTAAATTTCGATCCTTTAACTTCATCCTTATATATTTCGCTCCCTTTTTCGATAACTCGAAACATACGACTGGTTTACCACAGATGAAAACGCAGCCTCGTTTACTCTCCTCGATCCCCTAATACTTTTCCCTCCCTCTTTTGTTTCAATTTTACAACGTTGGAAATACTCCCGAAGGGTGGTCGAAAGCCATGGGCGCCCGAAGTAGCCAGTGTAAATACGTAATTAAGTGGGAGAGAACGAGAGGGAGAGAGAAAAAAGAGAAGAACGGGCCATATGCAGGTTCGTTCGTGAAAGCCTGTGAAAGAATGGTACAGAACGTAAGCGAGAAAGGACGGAGCGTTTGTAAGAGAGCGAGCGAGAGAGAGAGAGAATACGAGAATGGATGACAGCGTGAAAGAAGGGAGCGAAGAAAAAAAAGAAGAAGAAATAAAATCTTCGTTTTTCTGGCGATGCTGGTCGTTGCTGTCCATCAATAGCGGCCGTCCCACAAACAGAAGACCGCCCACCGTTTTCCCAAGGTAGTATAGTCGATCGTGTACCTTCTTTACGTTATTTCGATTTAAAAGTATACTTAATCCATTCGTACGCCGGGAAGTATATTTAGGAGATTTCTATATTGTCCCGTACAGGTTTTTAGCGAGGACCCCGTGAACCCCGTTGCCTGACGCCTTTCACGAACCATTTTCTCGTCTTCGTTGCTCGATCTCGCCACGAGATTCTTTTCTCTTCGTCTGATAGCGCGAGAATATATAGGAAGAAGGAGAAAAAGAAGGAGAAGAAGGTTGTTTCGTCTTTTACGTGCTTTTCTTTCACTTTTCTTCGTTCGTTCGAGAAATGTTCGAGGCTGTTACGGTGGCGGGCTTCATTTAACCGAGCACACACTATACGACGATTTAATCTATGAGAATATCAGCGAGTGAGAGTAAGACGTGGGATCAGAGCGAACGAACCAGAAGGGGGAGAGAAAGGGGTGCACAAATTGCTGAAAACGTTTTCTGTGTACGAGTGGAAGGGGCGAGAAAGAACGAGAGACGTAGAGGGATTAAAAGGGGAAAAAGTAAAAAAAGAAAAAAAGGAAAAAAAAAGAGAAGAATGGAATAAGAATATTTGTACAAGAGGACGCGCTAATTCTCTGAATGCACACGTGTATTCGGGGATGAAAAGAAGTACATTATGTCCGCGTGGAACACTTCTTTTTTGGGTAGCCGAATACGACGAGCCGAAGAGTGCGTTATCATCAACGTCGTCCGATTTTGCCACGCAACGAAACCGCGTTTCTCGTTCAGTTTTCTTCGTTTCCTTTTTATCGTTCGCTTTTGTCGTGTCGCGAGCAAGCCTCTTTGCGTCTAAGCAGTCGAGAGACACAGACGAACACACACAGACGGGAACGAACAGAGCAGAAGATGGAGTTGTTGGAGGATCGTCTCTCGTTACGTTTTTCTCAGAGTGCCAAATAGCGGGAAGAAAGATTGTGAGAGAATGGAAGGGAAACAGGAAAACAAGTAACTGCGAGTCTGTGAATCTTTCCCATAGATGTTTTTCGGTTGTTCGAAACCCGATTTTCTTAGCTTCCTCGCTTTTCATCTGGTTATCAAGGGTACACTTTCGTTTATAAGTCGCAGGATATTTGCTAATTTTAAACAATTCTGATAAAGTAAATTCGATGTAAAATCTTCAAAAAAATAGTATAATTTATAGCTTTCCGTGTAAAACACACGGATTACACACATCGATAACGCATCAACTTCACCTTGTAATCGAGGAATTTTTTTTTAGAAACGAGCCGCAGGTAAACGTGGCGAACTATGTTTTGGAAGCTTTAGTTCCAATTTTTTAAATGGTAGTCACGTTTGGATCGGTAATTATAACGGTTCCTAAAGAAGAATTTCTTTTTTGCATTATTCGAAACTAACTAAAATTTCGTAATTCAGTAATTTGATTTGAAAATACTCCGAATGATTTCAAATCAATCGATGTTTCTTTCTTAATAAATCCTAGACGAATAAGAACAAATTTTAGATAGCAAGTTCAAGCATCTTCTTGATACATTCGTTTGTAAAAAACAAAATATTTTTCGTAAATATTTTGCCCGAAAGTTCTTCGTTCATTCGCGTTTATTGTGTGATTTCATCGCGTATTCTACGAATATATCAAATATTCCGTGACTTATAAGTACCGATATACGCATGTATGGTCGTAAAAGCTACATCGAAGCATAGCCCAAACACACATAGAAATTTCGTGCTCGATTTTAGCAATTAGAAATAATCTCGGAGCTGTGGTGGTTGATATATTCGTTTTTATTACTTCTTTGTTCATACCCAGTGATTCTAGACGTATAACTAAATAACAAAATGCTACACGTGTGTGCGATTCGTTCCTCGTTTCGGTTCAAACGCGAGAAGCTCGCGTCATGCTCGCGTGTGCGACGATCCTGCGCGCACACGTTCTAGGAACCTTCTGTTCCTGCGTGTTTTCCGCGCGCGTCTTTCGAGCGTGAAAAGCGCGAAACGAAAGAAATATGAAACTTCTCTTCGCGCCACGAAGCGCGCGAGCGCGCCTACTTTTTGTACTCCCTACCGTTTTCAATTTTCGCTACGTGGTTCGCGTCGTTGAACACCATAGGTGCCCTGCGATACGTATACCGGGAGATTCATCGGCTCACTTTTAGTTCCTATCGCGACTCGATCGACGGAGGAACGAAGGAAACAGTGGTGGAATTCCTCTTCGCGAGAAGCCGATCGCAACGCGTGTCCCTTCGATCGATCGTCGTCTTCGAGATTTCATCGAGATCGCAAGATCAACCGAGATCTCTTTTCTCTTGGTTCGTGATGAATTTTTTAAAATGCCAAACCGAGAATCATAGTAGCGTAGGTCAAGATTCCACGCTATGCTTTTGTTTCTTTTTATACTTACGAAACGAATAAAAAGTTCCATAGTAATTCAATTATTTGACGAGGTAATACACTCAGCACCTATGTACGGGTATTAAAAACAAAATGCTGAAACGTGTAAGTTTGTCGAAAATTATTTGTGTTACAATTTTTAAACGTGTCATTCCTTTAGTTTCGTAATTAATTCGATCGAAATTTTACATCCTTGCGACGGTGTAGTTTCATGACTCGAGAAACATATAATGAACTTTTTACAACGATAAACGCAGAACGTTGTTTTATGACAACTAGCAAATGCAGTGATACAGCATTATGATTCTCAACTTTAGATACGCAGACCCATAGACGAAGAACGTAATTAAAGTAAACTAACCTCGATATTCAACAAACTGAGTAACTCGCTATCTAATGATAAAAGTAGTAGTCGGCACAACTAATTGGCTACGATATGTTATCACGTGGAACTAATTTAAAAGAAACAAATTCTACCGCTTTTATACGATTCGTACGAATTATTGGAAGAAACAAACGCTACGAACCCACGTTCGAAATAATGTGACTCGATTGGCGATCTATCTCGTTCAACTACACGCGATCTCTGAAAGAAAGTCGGCATCGATCGATCGTGGAAAGGACCGCGCCGTTCGAGGCACCTGATTCGATTTGTAAAAAAGATTTCGTCAGTTTCGACGCGTCGACGTACCTATATCTAGAATGTTTAAGGGAAGAAACTGCATCGAGGAATCGTAGGAAGCAACTTGGAGAAAATATTCTGCAACTTGCAACAGGAGGAAGAACGATAAATAGAGAAAAGGAACGGACGGTAGTAAGAGCGCGATTAGTTTCTCTATGGTGCGTCGACGCATAATGACGCACTCGCTCTGTAGTTGCTTAAGGCTAAACATTAAAGCTAGGCTAAACCTTTTTTATTCCCCAAGTAAAAGTCGCTGTAACGATCTTCTACTTTCGCACGATGCTCGGTGACGCTCGTCGACGAACGGAGGGCGGTTTCAGGTAGGGAGGAAACGACGCACGTTCGCGACGATCGCCTTCTCCTCGACTACACGAAACTACACGCAATTTTTCTCCCATTGACGAATCTACCTCGATCCACGCGACCCCGGGAGCAGAGAATTCTTTGGTCGTGCCGGGAACTTGTTTCTTTCTCTCGCGGCTAGCCGATGCAATAATCGTTGGAAGATCGAGGAAAGAAAATCCGGTTGCCTGCTGATGAAGCGTTCTTCGCCGCGACGATTCGAATCTTCCCCCGCGATCCGTTCGTACAGCGACGTTCATCGAGCGAACGATTTTCTATGTCGGTGTTTTTATAGAAAGAGTACGACGAGTGAAACAGAGAAACGTGTCCGTGAACGCGGTCGAGACTATTCGAAACGAAAGACCATCCGCAAAGGTGTCTCAAAGTGTGACGAAAGAAGAAACGTTTTTCGCTCGTGTTCACGGGTTTCTCTGAGTCTTGTCGATTGTCGTAATCGTGTCCGTGGATTCTTCTAATGATAATTAATCGAATAGCACATCTATATGGCACGTTGAGGGGATGGGATTAAGGGTTGTATGTGGTTGGGGAATTATACACAACAAAGGGGGGAGGGGGGGCTAACAATGAAGCAAACGCGAGAAAAGAAATTCTTTTTGCGAAGGTCTCGAGGATGGGAATTAAAGGAGAGAGGTTATGAATGGTTGAACTATGAATAGAGTTTAGCATATAGTCATTATGAAGGGTAAGAGGTGATGTAACGAAGGAGGAGAGGTTTTGAAATCATCGATAAATATGTAAGTTTATTGGAAAACGACGGTTTTCAGATTCTAGTTAAGAGAACTTTCTTCGTTTCGCCCGTCGGCTGGCCAGCCGGTCGACGCCCAAAGAGATATTCTTGAATTTCGTTGAATATTTTAGAGACTCGGCTCTAACTCGGTTATCGCTCGACGCTCGATGCCGCGAATTCTTCTTCTCGATCGTTTCTAACAGCGGAATTAAGAAGATCGTTGTATCGTCTTCTATCGAACAGAGAAACCGAAGAAGAGCGAATTTTCCGCGAAAAGGAAAAGAAGAGAAACGCGAAAGAAACGGAAGGCGAAGAGAAATCGTATTGTCGAGCGATCGAGAATCGTTCTAGTGATAGGCTACTGTGTCGTATTTGTGGAAGCTCGACAGAGGAATAGAAGAAAGAATGGTGGTGAGAAAGAAACGAGAAGAAAAAAGAATTTTATCCTGCAATTTATATATCGGTTGTTCTTCGAGACGTTCTTTTTCACGCGGACATTCACGCGATTTAAAATAATCTAATAAGAAGATGAAGTATATATATATATATTATATATGAAAATAAATATGAAATATTATATATGAATTCTACGTTTAAGGATCGGTTTTTTGTCTCTTAGTGTGTAAGGTTCTCTTTACAGCTGTGCTAGACAACTATAGGTATACATAAACGACGATATATTATATATACATAAACGACATTACACTACGGTAACAGAATTCACGCATATTAAATGTATAAAGACGCAGAATAAACGCGGTACGAGGTCTGCGTGCGGGAATCGCTCGTACGAGGCGCTCGTACGGCTCTCCTTAGGAATATAAAGGAAAAAAAAACACGTCTTGTATATCTATTTAGTGATTAAAATACGTACAACGTTTCATATGGAAACGAGAGGTGGACGCGTGAAACGATCGAGTGGCGATTTACCAAATACGCACGATGATCCTTCGTTTTTCTCTTCCTTTTTCTGTTTTTTTAATCTTCTCGGTGTACTTTCAAACGAGACGACAGGAAAAATACGAAGTACGAGAGACAATAAGAGTACCTCTGTAATCGTCCATGGTTCGGCTGAAGGAGAATTAATAAGAAAAGAAAAAGAAATAATATACAAATTCTAAAACATGAAATAATAAACTAAGAAGTAGATGAGAGAAACGAAAACAATTGAAAGTTCTGAGAAAGATGAAACGTCGCGATATTTAATCGAAATTAAAGAGAATCACATAGGGGAACAACGTGCGTGTTTGATGGGAGAAAATCGTCACACGATCTTTCACTGTAGTCGGTTTTTTTTACGTCTGTGACATACACGCACCCACTCACACATACACGCACACACGTGCATACATAGGTATACCGATACACTGGAACAAATACGCGCGCCGCGCGAACCAATACGACACACCTAATATATATACAAGGACAGCAGATATACCACCGCATAAGTACACGTACATACACATTTATACAAATGTACACAGGTGATGTTCTTTCAGTAGTCGCAATTATAAATCGCCGAGCCGCGTGGATCGTGATCAGAAACGCGTTCGAGCTTTTCTTACAGCGCCTCCTCGTTAACGTTTCATCGAGCACACCGGCTCGCTCGTTAGTCCATTTTTAATTTCATTCCCCTTTCTGCCGAGGCGACGTCGAGAGTCCTTCCGTGCGACCACCCCTTTTTTTTTTTTAATCCGTCGAGATATTTTCGATTCCTTGAAATCCCTACGTTTCACACTCCCGTTCTTCGTTTAAACGGGCAACCAATTAATTGACGTTTCGTTGCAACTGTTAGTTGCCCGATTCAGTGGTCCTCGCGAAAGTCCTTTTAATTTAACAATTTTATTTTTTTACCACCGATGGGTACGAGTTGCTTTTAAGTTAGGAAGGAATATTGTGCGAAGTCGTACGGAAGACACACGGGGTAGAAAGGGGTGCACGCGAAATGGTGATACTTTTTTGTGATCGATACAAGAAATCGACGCCCTCCAGCGTCGAGTCGCGATTAAATAGAACGCTTGATTTATTGTACCGAACGATTGGAATAAAACAGTGAACGACGATCCATCGACACATCTTTGAACACTTTTTTCCAATCGTTTAAAGATAGTAGCCGTATCGCTTTAGTTTTCTTCCGAGCAGATTTCATTTAATTTTCGCTTCTGCATAGAATAATATGTAGGTCTACAACGAGATGTACTACTCCTTTGATTTATTCCTCGACTCATCGTACGACGACGTCCGTTTCCCCGGCGTCGATGATCGCTCGTAGTCGAGTACGATTTATCGCTATCGCATCGTAGGTTTCTTAGAGATATTTTTAATTAGTTTGCAATCATAGCGACGAACGAACGACGCGGCAGCTGTCGCGAGAATTTCAAGGTCGTTCAGCATCTCGAATCTGTACGGTGATTGATTTTTCTTTACTTTGCCGCTCCGTTCGCGAACGACAGATCGATGAGTCCATTGTGCAGAGAATAATACGATTCTCCTTTCTATCTTATTTTTTCTCTTTGATTTTCGTTTGGCGATCCTGTTGTCCATTGAGCCGAACGCGCCACGGCTCGATCGTGATTGTTCGACATTTAGGTACCATTTAACACGTGTTTCTAAATTAGGTTCCATCGACTATGAACATTCGTCTGGCGTCTAGTTTTAGTCGCGAGAGTCGCGGGTACGTCTCTGAAGGTTTTTCTTCGAAATTGATCGAAGTAAGGCGGCGAGATTGATGAAAAACTACGGATACCTTAATTACCTCAAGTTATTAATTAAATTATTAGAAGGCGCGTTGTGTATCGTCCATCGGGTTGTAAAAGATGTTGGTCAAAGTTTGATCGACGTGCCCGCGGGGTCGAGCGTTTTTCTCGTTTTCCAACCCGGTTATTTTCAGGCGCAGAAACGTGGAAAGAGCGAAGGTATGAATGAGAGCAGAACGAACGAGAGCGAAAGACGTTGAGCGATTCGATGCACGACGAGAATGCAGTGTGAGAGAGGGTTGAACATTAAATGGAGAGATAAAGAAAATAAAAAAAAAAAAAAAAAACTGGAAAGAGGAGAAGAAAAAGAAGCATTTAACCGAATCGCGCCACTTGTCTATCGACAGAACGCGACCTTATCGAAAGACGTACAAAGTGAGAAAGATAGAGAGGAAAAAAAGATAATATTAACGCGAACGTGGAACCGGAAGGGCGTCGTTCCATGATCCGGGGAAACCGAATCGAGATGAGAAAGACAAGCAAGGAAGACGCGATTGGTTATACATAATCCTCCCCCTGTGGAAAAAATCCTTTCGGTTTCGCGTGTGTCGAGCCCCGATTAAGTTTGACAGATTATAAATCTCACTCCCTCCCTTTTTGCAAACGCTGATTCAGAGGCCACTGTTTTTTCCACGCCCAACACGACGATGAGAAGAGAACGATGAGCGAGAGTGAAAGAAAGAGAAAGAGAGAGAGAGAGAGAGAGAGCGAGCGAGAGAGAGAGAAAGAGAGAGCGCGTATTAGGGAAAATGAAGAAGATAAAAAAAGATTGATTATGCCATGGAGATCTCCTGTAATTGATGCGTGTAATTTAAAATGTACATTGCCCAAAAATATGGTGTTGTTATAATACTGAAACGTGTTACGGACGACGAAGAAATTTTATCGAGTGCGCTACTGGAGAGCGATTTTGTTTTTTCTCGCGGACGGCGTTTACGTTGACCCTGTTCTTCGCGCCTTGTCTCTCGACGCGATTATAATAATCCTACCGTTGATCCTTACAAAAAAAAAAAAAGAAAAAAGAAAAAGAAAAAAAGAGAAAAAAAGCGAGAGAGAAAGAAAGTTTATTATCGAAATAACGAGGGCTTAGGAAAAGTAGAAAGAAGAGAGGATTAAAAAAAAGAATGTGGGAAGACAGAGAGGAGAGATCGAAAGATGAAAAGAGGAAGGTTTTTTTACTTCTCGAGAGATTACACGACGTACCTATTTGAAACAACCCACACACCCCCTCTTTCGTCCAGTCACGGACGTGTCCCAGTGAAAAGAATTCTTTGGCGCGTTTTTTAGAGAAAGATTTTTATATCGAGAGGTTGATCGGGAGGCAAGGCCGACGATCGCCGACCACGCAAATAATACACACACCGGCTGTCTTTCACACTCTAAGAAAGAACCGGGCTCCCAGCGAATCGAGCGGGATCTACGATTTTTCACGGTGAACCGACGGAATATGTCATACGGTGGTGGAAGCGTGTATATCGGGTGCCAAATCACGTTGAACGGGTTGCTGTTGGAGATATCACTTTTCAAAGCTTTTGCGAACAACTTCTTGAATCTACAGTCCAAATTTGCTCAACCACAAAAAGGAAAAACGTATATCGAGCATTCTCTTCTTTGGCCCTGTAACGAATATATATGTATATCGTGAAGGTAATTTCTCAAGAAGCTGGTGTTTCCCCTCTGTAGACGAATCTCGGAAGGAGCTCGGAAAGACCTGAAAGTTCACTAATCCTGGGAGCCCGGCCATTATCGAGTCGATTGGAGATAGGTTGGCTAAGGTACAAATGTACATAGGAACATAATGTTGTTATTTAACCTATAACACCTGCTTCTCGTTTGCTTCCTCTTGTTTTAAAATAAAAAAAAAAAAAAAGGAAAAGAAAAAGGAATGAAAGAGATCATATAAGCTATAACTTTGAAAAAAATGATCAAAGGTATCGACATATTGTACAATATACCTTTTACACGAAGAGAACGAAATAAAATAAAAATAAAGGAAATAATTAAAAAGCTTAAAAATTCAGAGGACAGAGGTTTCGACATTTCGCGGTTTCTTCTAAGAACGAGATGGAGCAAACGAATGAAAACGCAAAACAGAAAAAAGAGAGACAGAAAGAGAGAGAGAGAGAAAGGTGGATATGCAAATCGATATCGCGGATGGAGGATCGATGAGTTAATCGACGTGTAGCTGCGTAGACAATTGGTTCACGGCTCTTCGCGTTTCACCTTCGTTCCGTTCGTTCGTTCGTTCGTTCGAATCGTCGTTGGTCCTCCCAGTTTCCATTTATTCCCTTTCACCGGTGTTTTCGTTTTGTTTCAGCCACCGCGCGCGGATGGCCCGGTTTTTACGAGCCGTGATCCAATCGATCGCAAAGAGAGAGCAAGAGAGTGAATGAGTCTCGTTATGGTGGGAATGAAAGCAACGAAAAATTCCATAGAGAAGAGAGAACGAAAGAACACAGAAAATACATATACACGTACAGATACATAAACTCGTACACGGCTTCTATTACTCGTCGCGAACGACGGTTCAATTTTCGCTTCGTTTTCGTTTTCCATTCTTTGCGTTATGGCGTCTTCATCTAGATCCTCTCGATTCAGGACTAGTGACTGGCGTTCAATTTTTACCCTCGTGCCACCGTTCCGCGCTAATGTCCCCCTCGAGTGTCTTCTGGAAGCTGGGTGTATTTAAAAAGGGAGAAAATCTTCGAATACAAACTCTTGCATCGAGAATGAGATTTCTTTGAAATCCACGACTCCAAGACTCTATAACGGTTCTTGTATTCTATTACACGAATACAACGACGCAAGGATATTCTCGCTTTTTTTTTTGAAAGTTTGCTTTTCTCCAATGGACACTCGAGGAACGAGACGAAGGTGCGGAAAAGCACGAGCAAGAAAGGTGAAGAGATATTTGGATGAAGCAAGATAATGGATACGCGCGTGCAACGATCGTAATTAAGCTTTCACAGTGGAGACGCGTAATTAATCGTTAGTTGGTAGGCCGCCCCGAAGTATCGAAACCCGTTTACAGGCAATTTCCTCAAGGGGTAAACCAATGTGTCTGAATGGCGTGTGGATGTGCTATAATCACCTACTACTCCCTTCCCCTACGTACATTTAATCGCGTTTTACTCTGTGTGTGTATACATATAGTCTTACGTATATACATGTATGTAATCGTGTGTATCGCTAACCAATTCCCTTGTTAGTAGTACTTTCTTCTGCCGTGTCTCTAAGTATAGTCCTCTCGGCAGAGTTCTTCGCACCAACGTAGAGAAATACTCTGAAAATTCTCTCCTCGATCGTGATCGATGTTTTCGATGATAATTCGTAATTTGTTCTTAATCGTAGAGCCGTAGAATCGCAATAAAGTAGCAGAGTCGAGGCGGAGAGAATAAATATCGAAGAGAACATCGCTTTTTCTTCAAATCGGCAATTGAAGATTTTAAGCGTGAAGCTGACACGAGTGAAATTTTCAGAGTGACACGAAACACCAAGCGTAAGCTTGCACGTGTGTATTTGTAATACGGTTTTTCCAGCGTATACGTCACGACACCTTGCGTGTGTAAGACTGCGACATACATTTTGCACTCGGTTGTAAGAAGAAGAGAGAGAAAGAGAGGCGACAGTGCGGAAATATCACCGTGGAATATCGACACCAATTCAGCGACGTGTATTTTTTGTTTCCTTTCAGTCGTTCCGTTTTTACGCGCGCGGATAGTCGCGTGGATCCGAAGAGCGAGCTCGTTTCATAGGATACTCGGCGTTTTTCTATCGGTCATTGAGGAAAGTCATTTAAAAGAATACGACGATGGACAGAAAAAAAGAGAGAAGCGAGAGGGCGGAGAGTCTTCCGCGTGAAAACGATAAGCAATCTCCTTTTTTTATATCGGTGAGAAAAAATTGTAATAATTACCATAATCTACGTGTCGTGTTTAGGGTAGTCTTTTTTATACGTATTTCGAAAAGAAACAAGATTCGTCAAATCGAATAATCGATAAATGTCATCGCGTGTGATCGAGGATCTCGTAACGATTTTTGGTTACAGTGAATCGTAATTCGAAGTCGGGGCATTTTTATTCGGCTGTGTTTATTAGGCGGGGGGTTAAGAAAAGGAAATTCTGAGAGAAAAGTAAAAAAGAAAAAAAAAAAAAAGAAACGAAAAAACTTCGCGTAGTATTCGGATAAGGCTTTCGAAATTTAGATGAATAATTTTTGTACCCTATTTTTTTAAGCGATCGCCGAGGCGATCAGGAAACGAGATCGGGCAAAAAGGGTCGTACGTTTTTTAAAACGCGCTAGGATTTATAGCTCGTGTTAAGTTTAGTTTAAGCGTATAACCGCGTCGCGTAACATAAATTAGTAGCTGTTGACAAGAGGAGAAAGGAAAAGATACGAATGAAAAAGAAGGTTGGAAACTTGACAAGGAGGGAGGAAAAAAGATAAACATCTTCTTAAAAAGAAGTTAAAAGACACGCCACAGGAAAGAAGAAGAAGAAGACGAGAAAGATGCTTTCGAGATCTTTTGAGAAAAACTTTGATCGAGGTGTTCGCCTCTGTTTAGCCCTTTCACACGTGCGATCGAACTTTTCAATTCGTCCGCGTGATGAGGAGGAGGAGGTTCCCTTTGAAACGGAAAAGGGTGGCGAAGAGGAGAAACGACCATCGAATTCGCGTATTTCTTCAAGAAATTAGAAACAGTTAACACGCTTATGCTCCTCGAGTCGAATAACTCACCGAATTCATTCTGAAATTGAACGAAGGATAATACGAAAAAAAGCACAATGCGTATTTCGTGGCGAGAAAAAGAGAGAGAGAGAGAGAGTGAGGGAGAAAGAAGAATGAAGTTGAACGAATTCTGTGGAAAAACGAGTACCAATCGCGAAGCCCGCGTTTTCTTCTAGTTGTATAATTCTTCTAACGCGTGTTTAGCTTGTACTAATTAATTCGTTAATTAATGTCGATTGTAAAGTAACGTGAAGGCCGGAAGGAGGGGAGTGACCGATCGGAGGGCATATAGGAAAGGAATGGAAAGACGGATCTAAAATCAGGAAAAAGGAAGTATGGCGAAGGAGGAAAAAATGTTAAAAAAAAAAAACGAGTAATAAGAAATCATAGTAAAACACAAGCATTCTTGTGCATTGCGAAAGCAACAAAATAATCAATGCTGGTAGTGCGGACCAAACGGGACAACTGACAGAGGGTGCTTCAAAGCAAGGATAACGAAGAGGAAAGAAAGTGAAGGAGAAAAGGGATAAAATGGGACGAAGACTTGTCGAGGCATGGAAAATTGAGGAAATTGAGAAGAGGAGGGAAAGAAAGAGAGATGCGAGATTCGTAAAATTGCCGCTCCATCGGAAATCAACGTCTAGAAGACTCGTTCGTAGTGGTTAAAAAAAGAAAACATTTTTCCACGAAGCGTGTATTTCTCTCGAGCGATTTTCACGAAAATATTCTAACGAGTCGTTTCAATTTAGTCCTGTTGCCTCTACTGTCCTCTTTCTTTCGTCGCTAAACTTTTTTATACTATCGACATATTCAAGTATCGAGTAAAGATTTCGATTTTTAAACGGGGTGAAGTGACTCGAGAGAAAAAGACGCTTCGGAGATCCATGATTGGCTACGTGGTATTCGAAAGCGATACACCATTCTTAACGTTTAAGGCTTGTACGAAATTCTTCTATCGGACTCAGTGCGTTTGTCTGTCAGGGTAAGCTCGCTGTCTCGTTGACGGGAATATTTCTGTATCGATGTACGTGAAATGTATAAGGAAGAGCGCGGTCATGCGTCGTACGAAACTTCTACCTCCAGAGATTAGGATGTCTCGCGTATTAAGGTGTTTCTGGTATTCGTCGTTATCGTCGTGTCTTTTAAACGTTTGTCATTTTTAATTTTGTTTGTTACATTCAATCGTCAGACTCTTTAGAACAGATCGCTTTTTGATGAAACGATGAAACAGTGGCGAAAGAATCAATCGCGGTTAGTTTCTTTCTTTTGGTTTCTCGTTAAGGAGAAAAATGGAATAAAGAACGTTAACAGTTTCTATTATTCGTAAACGAGAAATTTGATCGAATCTCGTTGATTTAAACACGATAAATGATCGGATATATAAGAAAGAAAGATGAAATTTACGCGAGACTTTCCCAAGGAAATCTTCGACGAAGGAAGAAGCAATCGTAACGACGTTTCGATCGATTATCCTTCGAACTAACGCGCGTTCGATATATAATGCAATATATACACGCAGTTAATTGTATTAAGACGTACGTAACTATAATCGCTATTTGCTGTTTCGATCGTAGAGGTTAGACGAGATATCCCACCTCCCTGTATCGCACGCGCAACCTTCGCGAAGATGATAATCCTTTCTCGAAGAGGAAGAGAAAAGCCCTGGCGCTTTTAAGCGGCGAGACTCGTGTATACATAACTCGTAGGTTACCCTTTGCTCGTAGTAATTAAATACTCGATCGAAGCTATCCCCCATTTCTTCGTGTAGCTTGCGAATAGCTGAAAAACGTCGGCGCGTTCACGTCGCGATAAATCAATCAGCGATGAAAAGAGAAAGAAAGATCCTGTAAATCGGCCGATCGATCGTTGCTTGGAATTAAAGAACGAGTCGAAGCGATTTAATCGAGCGAAAAGATTTTATTCTTGAAAGGAGCAGTGAAAGACGAGAACGACTTGAATGCGCCGTCGCGGTGATCAGCGATCTCGAATGAGTGGCGAATGAGTGTGAAAAACGAAAGGATCTTAACCCATCGGTGAATTTGCAGCCCGCCAAGAATAAAATACAAAGGAGAAAAATGGTATACACTGGCCCACGAAAGTCTTTGATCATTCACCGCAAAACTTTTTACGTCTATATCGCGTGTGTTGTACACGACATTTTAAAATATCATTGCTATTGCTGCGACGATATTGGCAAAGTTGGAGACCAATTTGAACAATGTATATAGAAATTACGAGATATTTATTACAAACGTACGTTTCGTGGAAAATTAGTATTCGAATTCTTTCGTGTACCTGTGTATATGTATAGAAAGCTCCGTTGACGAAATCGTATTCCGGAAGCCCTTGTCCGAACGAATTCTCGTTGGCCAACAGACCAACGCTATAGCTTTCCTTTCCGTTCCACCGCGTTCTACACCTTTTTTTCGACACGGGAGAACAAAGAGGGAGAAAGAGAGGAGAAAGAAAAGATATAGAGACGATGGCGAGCGAAAGAGTGAAGGGAAACGAAATCTGATGCCCGTTGGTCGCCGACCACGAGGAGAAACATCGACTCGAGCCACTTTGTGTAAAACGCTCCCTCTGGTTCAAGAGTGACGATCATTGCATTACAAATGAAGAACGCCGGAGAAAGAGACACGAGTCGCAAGGACGGAAGCTGTGAGCCGGAAAACAGAAGGGACATATACTTTTATTTTGAATCGTTGCTTCGAGGAGCATTCGTCCATCCTTCCTCGACACTATTTAATTTAATTGGCAGACGTCTCGAGTGCTGTGCAAATGGAGGAAAAAAGAAAAAAAAAAAGAAATAAAAGAGAAAAGGAAAAGCCTGAACTCGCGAGCACAGGGAACAAAGACTAGCTGTTTTCCTTTTTATCGCGAAGAACGGAAACGGAGAAGCGAAAAAAGGGATTCGTCCGTTTATACGGCAGGACAATGAATAAAAGAATATGCTGGTCCGCGATTGTGAGCTTTAATTGAACGCCACGTTCTTGCAATGATGGTCCTCGTTCTTCGTGGTCGGCCGTGGCAACGGAGGAGCGTTTCGTTTGGTCGACCTGGCTGTCTCCCGCTCAATGAATTCGGAGCTAATTTACCGATATTCGAGCGGTTTGAAGTGGATATCGACGAGTTGAAAAATCTGGCAGAGCTACCGCGTCGATCGATAATCGTTTATCGATGAGAGGATTCACAGTGAAAATTGCTCGGAATTCGATTCGGCGAGAGACAGAGTCCGAGGTCTTCTCTATACCTCCCCTATGAGAGTACAAATTTTTCTAACAAAAGTAATTATATTCGAGCGACGAATGGAATATTGACGCAAGGAAGCAGCAACAAGGAAGACGACGCGAGACAGAAGAGAAACGAGTGACCGTCAGATCGATCGTAGATTAGTGTAAATGAGAATTTGCGTGTGTGAGTTTACGAGAAAGGGCGGAGGAAATCGGTATGCTTGGTCGAGTGAAAATTAATACGGCGTGAGAGAGCGAAAGAAATGTGAGAATGCGTAACGAGAAAAGGAAAAGGTAATATTAAGAGGAAGAGAGTAAACGTTTAACGATGTTTTCCCCTGGTGGTATGAGTATATTACGACGATCTAAAATTAACAAATGATCTATTATATTATATGGTGTATGTACCGTATACTTATCTAGAGTTAGGTCTTATTTCAAACGTGTTACGTATTAAACGAGGTACGATACGTATAACATATATTATTGTATACACTTAACGAGCATACGCATACCTGTACGTTAACGATCTAGACTGCCATTAGCACTTAAGGCGCGGCTTCGCCCGATTTATCTCGATTTAGCCCGAATTCTCTCAGGTATGGCGTCCCAGGGATTGCTCGTTACGCGCGCCATGGGAACCGAGTTTCTTCCAACTTGCATACGGCGATCTATCCGAAACCAAAGACTGCAAAATGATCCAAAATATCAGAAATTGTTCTATCTATAACGTATTATCGAAACCGATGTATCAGACCGCGAGGACATTAGAATACCGAGAAATTGGGATTTCCCTCGTCACAATTCAAACTTGAAAAAGAATCCCACGACGATGTCCCGAGACGAAGTAAAAAGTCTAGCGACGACGCTCTCGAGAAAGCGAGGAGAGAGGTCAAGCGGCTGGAAATATCGAAAACTTGAACCCAACTCGAAGGTTTCCAGGGCCAACGTAATTCTCAATCCCTGCGACGTACGAAGCAAGTTTCGAACGTCTTCGTCCCCCACGGTTTGGGAAACGAAAAAAAGAAAGATAGAAAGAAAGAAAAAAAGAAAAAACAGGCAACACAACCACGGGGGAAGAGATACGATGGTAGCCGGTTTCGCGAAATTCTCTCGGAACGATCTACCAGGCTTGTGTCTTAAGTGAGATTGGTACACGGTAATGTCACCGCGGATAGAAGGAAGGACAGTGTGCATCGAAACGACAGGATGGTCTATAGTCGTGTGTATAGGGAAAGCAAGCTTCGAGGATGACGAACTCGATAATCGTAGCTAGAATTCGGTGTGTCTATTTGCATGCAGCTCCGCTCCGTAGGGATATAAAAACACGAACGTTTCCGATTTTTAATCTTGCTCTATCTATTCGGAGAAGAACGCTCTGTTCTCTATAGGTGAGCGTTTTTCTATAGGTGTGTCTCCTTTTCGCCTGCTCGGGGCGTATTATTCTCACGAGAGTCTGTAAATAGTTCTTAACTACACACGTAATCGTACGAACTTTAACGATATACGATTAATCAACAAGCAAACAACACACGTACACGTAAATTCATGCACCAGTTGTTCATATACGCATCAGTCAACGTCTACTTTACTGACCGACAATTTTTAACCAATTGCGATTCCCTTTTCACACCGATACAGTTGCAGAATCACGAGTAATCCCGTGCGACTTGCTCGGTCGTATTTTCTACCAATTTAGCAATAAAACGAATGGAAGCAAAAGAAACAAACGTGGACATGTAGTTTGTCTTTCGAGCAAATTCTCGCTGTATCGAGGAAGCAGAGCGATAAGCTGTCTGGCCTGATCAAACTCCGAAAACGCAAAATTTTTCGTATAATTGTTTTCGTCGGAGCAGCAAGATAGTCGACGATGTGAATGTGTACTCTTGCTGCATTTTATTTCGACGAAATCGCGGCTCTTGGTCAAATAAAATGAGAAACACGAAGGATGCTTTGATCACAATGTGGCGAATAAACTCTAACCTCGTGAGCGGGCACGAAGACTCGAGGGACAGCTTGCGGTGGTCCACGCGCCCAACTGCCGACCAATAAGACTCGAGAAACATAATTGTTCCAGCCTTCGATTTTTATGACGCATTTCGCCGCGTTTTTTCGACGCCTTTTTATATCTCCGATTTATCAGACTGATCTTTAGTAGATGAGCTAAATAATCGTAGAAAAATATGTCGAAGGGCAGGTCGTTTGGATCAAGAATCGTGTGGAAGTCAAATTACAGAATTCTAATAATACGCGGAAAATATGCTTGCTCGACCGACGATGTATTTATTAATTAAAGAGAAACAAAATTACGACGAAGGAAATTGACGAATTGCGGCGAACAACGTTGGCCCGACCACTCCATATCCGAACGTTCAAGAATTCCTTGATAGTTCGAATATCCGTAAGAATTTACTCGAGAGTCGGGTGGACGATCGACGTCGCGTGTAAAGAGACTACGTATACACTCGTATACGAAATATATTTTTGATAAAAATCTATTCAAAAGTGCTCCAAAAAACAACCAAAAAAAAAAAAGGAGGGAGGAGAAAAGAATAGAATAACAAAGGAGAATTTCGATGGTAGAAGATAGGAACGGTAGAAGTAGAAGCGTAGTGGTAGAAAATATGGCAGAAATAGATGTAATTAGCGTTAGGAATCGCGTCGTCTGTCGAGCATAATATCCCGAAGAGGGAAATTTGTAAAATTTTCTATACAAAGAAATTGGAACTTCGATTGGAACATTTTGCGCGCAACGTTCTTGATCGACGATCACTTCGTGTAAATCCAGTTCGATATATATTCTGTCTAAAAAGTCGACTGAGCTTTCGATAAAGGGAATATTCAGGTATTAACTTTACTACACGTGGTATCCACGTTGGCCATTTTTCGGAAAAGCATCGGTACACAACGCTAAAACCAGCAGATAGGAAACTTCTTTAGGCTCGAGATCTTGGAAAAATTTTCAAAGTGTCTTTTCTTTTGTCTGCTCCTGGAATCGATCTTATTGAGAGTTCAGGTAGCAGCGCTAATGGAACTTCCGCTTTGAATCCTATTCAGATACATATTTTCTAGATAAACACTTAAGATAGACAACTTCCACTAATAATGGAATTTGCAACGAATCCTATTTATCTACATTCAGCAATATTTATCCTTATCACAGTCCAATTACCCCTTTTACCTCGATACAGAGGAATTTATAACAAACGATTTTACCACAACATTCTTTCATACTGATATTAATCGCATCGTAATTTCAACTTATTC
This sequence comes from Bombus bifarius, assembly GCF_011952205.1. Taxonomy (NCBI): domain Eukaryota; kingdom Metazoa; phylum Arthropoda; class Insecta; order Hymenoptera; family Apidae; genus Bombus; species Bombus bifarius. The sequence continues at coordinate 42,616 of NW_022884357.1, forward strand.
GGAATTGAATTTCTCAGAAGATAAACTGATTGACTACACCTTTAACAAATTCGACAACTTTATCAAGTGCCACTTTAAAAAGAAGAAAAGAGAGATAAAAAAGCAACACCGTGCTATCTTTCATCATTTTACTTGATAGAACAGAGTAAATTTTAAAATAATTTTTAAAAAGTATTTGCGACGTAAAAGTCCACGAACTTTTATGATGTTGGTCGATCAGTATAGCTTCTGAATGACTCGATTAACGAAATGTTTCACTAAATAATTAGCAATTAAAACACACCGGACGGTGTCGTAAAATCATCTTTACCGATCTCGACAGCTTCATAGTAGTTGCAAACGGTCATAGTCTGTCAATGTTTCGATCAAATCACTATCGACAATTGTGAGAATGCTCTGTTCTCATTCACCGCGAATATTCGACGGTTATCGCACAACATCCGGATAACAGTGATCGTTATCCTGCCTGTGAAACACGTACTTTCGTTTTCACAGCGATGAACATCCGTCGATTGCGCTGAAGACGAGAAAAAAGAAATAGCAAAGAAAAGCGTGAAGTAAAAGGAGAGCAAAACAAAGCGGTATATGTTAGAAAGAAAGAAAACTATTATGTAGCGTACACAGTGAAAAACGTACACACATGCATAGCCGGCGACGGTTTCCGGGGCGCTTCGAGAGCCTCGGCCGTCTCTCTCAGCCGAGACACAACCCTATTATTATCATTCTATCGTTAGAGTATAAGAGTTGATATTTAAGAATTCGTATTGTAATAATTGTATGCGAACTATATTTGTTTGGTTGGCTTGAGGGCGAGAGTCTAACTCGGGTGTTATTAGATACTACGCTGTACCTTTAGCTGGCGGGCGGTCGGTGACCGGTTACTAGATATTTCGAACTTTTACTATCTTCGGAAGAAGAACGATGATTTTCGATCTCGCGAAACAACAACAGACAACGATTTCTGCGTTACTTGTATTTTAAAAAGATTTCCAGCTTCTTTTGTAAATTTTGTAAAGAAACTCGCAGCTTATTTGATTTAAATTTTAATTCGAACAAAAACAATGATTTCTATGTTACTTTTAGGGTGAAAATAAACACTTTGCATAAGGGAAATTATGCTCAAGAAATAGTAGTTTCTATCATCTACGTATGTACATTTATATCAGTGTATTAATATATAATTATACTTTATAATATTTTCAAGTGTGATATCTTCTCAGAAAGAATCGTTCAAGTGATTACTTGAACAAGCAAAATTACGAGAAATCCTTCGAGCCGCACTGCATATTTGTTTGCTTGGTTGTACAACGTTTGATTTCTTTCGAAGAATAGAACATACAGAAATATGTTCGAATACAAAATTCATGCTTAATAATTGTATGCATCGGTTACGTTAACCAAAAAAATTTGTTATTTCGGATGCAAAAGATTAAACTTTAAATAAAGAAATTTTACATTTACAGAGAAATTATGTTCAACTAACCTTGTGTAATTAACAAATATCGCGAGACCAATCGTCGTATCAGGGACGACTAAGATCTTCGTCTATGAAGCGTGTAAAGCTCAGCTGGCGTAACGGAATATGGTGTGAAATATCGATGACGAGTATCGAATCGTAGCTGGAAACTTGTAAAGGGGACGAACGTGCTCTCGACGCGACGCGAAAAAAGGGTTCTCGAGAGGAATTGCTTCGTCGATAGTGCATTCTCGACGCTGGGCGTTGGGATCGTTCGCGAAGAATTCGCTCGCGATTAAAGAAACGGGAAAGGGTCGTGTAAAACCGAGGGATTAAGAAAGCAGCAGCCACGGTCGAACACGATTCACATTACTGGAAACCGTCGAGGATACGTTCTCTCCAACAGGAAGAGGGCGAACGGGTTGATCCACGGCGGTTGAATATCGTGGGTCGTCGAGTGAGAATGAAAAGAAAAGAGAAAAGATTGTATGAAAAAAGAAAAAAGGTAGCGAATCAAACCGGTGCGCCCGCCAGCGATTTCGAGGGGGAAGATAGACGCACGAAGAAGCGGAAAGTAACGAAGGATGATTTACGGTTGAAAAAGATATATTATCGATAAACTGTGTCGATCGAGAGGTAGTGCTTAACACGTGTTAGGGTCGTTTCTTCGAGAAAGAGAGGAAGAGTAAACCGGGAGAGAATCGTTTAAAGTGACAAAAATATACAAAATAGAATAAAAGAAGAGAAGTAACGTGAGAATGTGAGGGAGGGGGGAGCGGAGGAGGAGATTACAAATTCGAGAATAAAAAGTGTCGTGGAAACTTAAGCGTATCGGGGACGTACAAAATAAAATATAAGCGAAGGCCTATTGGATGCGTTGAATGGTTGGAACGTGTAGTAACGGCGGGAGAGAGGTTTCTCGAAGAAACGACTCGCCTTTAGTCTTTTAATATTTTACTCGAGGACGTTGCCGACGGTTAGACTGGCCATTGACCCGAATTTTCAGGGACAGATCGAGGGTCACGATCACCAGAGAGAGAGAGAGAGAGAGAGAGAACGCGAGAGAGAGTGAGAGAAAGAGAGAGAGAGAGAGAGAGGAAAGGAACCTCCCTTACTTTTTAATACCGTCGTCATCGTCGCGCTAAATACGAGTTCGCGTTAATTAATCGATGCTCTTAAACAGAGCGGAGGACACGGTCAATATGGTCCTGGCAATTTTATTTTCGGGCTTACGCGTTGTCCGTCTCGCGTTTCATCCCCTTCGTGGTTCGATCGAGCATTGGGATATTGCTTTTCCTTTCTTCTTTCCCTTCCAACCTTTTCGTATTCTTTTCTTCTCCCCTCTCCTGTCTGTCCTTGTATTATTATTATTATTTCTCTCCTTCTAACGTATCCGTACATTGTATTTTCGATCGACGAGTCGCGAAGTGGTGGAAACCAGCGAGAGGGATGTCGACGAAGTACGCTCTAAACGAGTGCGTTCGTAAGCATTAAGACAAAACGCATCGCGGAATTACGTCGCGCGCGCGCCTAGGTTTAATGGAAATAAGTAAACGGAAAGCAAAATGTCGGAAGAATAAGAAACGTGAGAGTGAGAGAGTATTATGAGGGATGCGCGAGAGGAGAGAAGCGAGAAATATTTAAGCGATGAGATTATGGGTTATGCGAGACGCGAAGAGAACAGAATAAACGGAAATTATCGCGAAACGGCAATTTATTAGAAAAAGAAACAAAGCGTTTTAGAAAGAAAAGGAGAAGACAGAAGCACACATAAAATAAAATAAAAAAGAAACACACTGGTGGTGAGACGCGACAATTTGTAATTATTAATCAGAATTTGGGTGAGAACGGACAAACAAAGGAAGAAGATGAGAAAAAAAAACGACGGAGAAAAGAAGAAATATTAATTAGCGTGTGTGGATCGAGCTTTATACCGCTTTTATATGTTTAGTAATGAAATACCTTACATTAAAGAGTAAATGAACAAAAAAAATAATAATAATGATAATGATAATGGTAATACAACAGGAAAAAAACCTACGGAAACTTACTATGTAATTGACTATTCTCTATATGCGAAATACATATACATAATATATATATATATAAATAAATATAGATATATATATATTATTATAATGATTATATATATTATTATGATTATTACGCTATGAGAATACGAGTATGAATGATTTTAAGGAAAGTATACATATTATATTAATAAACATTTTTTAATGCCATTATCCTAAAGATAATGGTGAAATGAAGCGAAATGAAAAAAAAAAGAAAAAAAATTCATTGAAATTTCTCGTGTTGCATTATTTCTCTGTTCCATCACATCCACTTTAATTCCAATCTCCGATATTTCCAATCCTCTCTTCGCGAATCCGAACGTGTCATCTTACGCGTTAATTTCGATCCTGAAGGTCTATTTCTCTGTCTTTGAATCTTAAGCCAACATGTTATCGACATTTTCGACGGGCGTGAGTTCGATCCACCTTGTACTCTTCTCAACTGGCTCGTCTAACCTTAGCAACGGCAGTAGCAGCAGCAGCAGCAGCAGCAGCAGCAGCAGTGGAGCGAGACAGAAGGAGGGATGGAGGAATATCGCGACAAGCAACCGACGGCCGTCACGAGATCACGTTAAAAACCGCGGTGCCCGGTGTCTATAATTGGCCGCCAGTTAATTACACGCCACGTCGCGCGTCATATAAACGAAAATCCATCCGTCACTCGGCCTGCCAGCCAACGGGGGTTGATAATAATTAAACGGTCCAGAATGACGTCGCAGAGACTGCTCTAGAGGGCGGAGAGTTTTCGCTTGGCAGATAGAGAGACAAGCTGGAAGAGAGGACGGATGTGGAGATAGGGTAAATTGGATTAGGAGAGATTATACATTTATCTCGAGGCGACTGGTTCTGAAAGGAAATTGCAAGGAAACTGGGTAACCCAAGTAGAGTCGATCAAATAATGATTCGTGAAGTATTAAGGACCAATATATAAAAGAAAATTGAACGCGATAGAAAGCTACGAGAGGGTGATTTAGCTATTTTAAGGATCGCTGCTTATGAAATCGTATTAAGTTGCGTTCTGCTACGGTATCGTACAAGTATGTTAAAAATATCGTAACTCGAAGTAATTCAGTGCTGTGTCAGAAGAGAACGTAAAAGCTTAAGAACGGAAAATTCCGAAAATTATATTCGATCATTAGTTGTCAAAGTCTGTTGCATAAATAACTTTTTCGTAAGCTTATAAAATACATTGCTTCGTCCAAAATCAATTAAGACGAAGTAATCTTTTTATCAGGCGTGCAGATTTCTGATACGAGTATAATCTTTATGCAGCAATTCGTTACTAACGAGACAAAAATAAGCTGTGAATATATCAAGCCATGATACAACTAATTTTATCATATCAATTTTTATATCATCCCTATCTTTGTTACAGTTCGTTGAATTATACCGATAGATATTTACGAATTCGTCATCTCTTAAATGTACTGAACGTCCTTTTAAGAAAGCACCTAACACCATTATGAATGAACGCAATGTTTTCTTCCTCGTTCAGTTTATAGCAGGTAATAAAAAGTCGTGTTGATAATAAAAAGACTGTGTACCGAATCCTGAACTATAAATTGGCGTTCGTAGTTTTTGTAACATGCAAAAATAATTGAAGGGAAAAGCACGGCGTCAAATTGACGTGACTGCAAAAATGATGCTCGTGTGCAACGGACCTAAGTCAACAGAAGCGTCCGCTTTCACAGGAAAGCAAGGAAAAACTGCTTGTCGATCATCTCCCGAGAGCCAAGCACAAGGGGTGCGCTTCTCGTTACCCACGTCTGGTCTGTTCACAACACCTGCTCAATTATACAGTACGCCGCGTGTCGTAATCGGAGATCCATCCGTCGATGGTTGACGTAGAAACTTCGTAGAATGCTTCGTAGAACCCATCTCCCCTTCCCACCCTTGGGAATTTCGCAGTTCGTTCTAATCCTTGATGGGCATCAGAGCTCTGTGCGTCGCGGAGGGACGCAAACTTTGGATCCTTTTTAGGTGTCGACTTTTTTCCCAGAGGAGATGACAAACTCTTGAAAAACGTCCAAGTGAAATTGAATCTAGTTTCGATCGGTATCTTTGGATATTTCTTTAATGTGCATGACGATTTAAAAGAAAACGAATCGCTTTTCTTTCATACAGAAATAAAAATTGATCTAACCTTGAAATTGCCTTATTTTTATCCAGTTTTACTTCTGCGAAACGAAGTAGGACCTTCTGGTTGAAATATATTAATTAACAGGTTAAGATATTATTTTACTTGATTATTAACTTGTTAAGTTAACTTGATCGATTATATCTGTATCTTTGAATCTAATAGATTCATTCTATTTTACATCCAAATATTTCTCTTTAATTACAAAGTAACATTAATACCTATAATGTTACTTTGTTGCGAGAGAAGATTCCGGGTGTTGCCACCCTGGACATTCCCATGAACGACTCGCTTGTATTTCACCGGAACGACCGGTCGCTAATTGCCAGTCGGTTACCGAGCTTTCGCGCGCGATAAATTTTTTGATCCATCGTCCATTAAGGGTGGACTATTACGCTCGTAAAACGTTCGCTCGTGAATGACTGCTTCGATCGATCCTTGATGCATGGGCTTTCTTAGGCCTCGTGTCGATCGAGCGAGTCTTTCTTCCTCCATGTACGAACCCTCGTGGTGCTTACAGCGGTCCAATTAATTTCGGAGCATTCTTCGTAGGAAGATGGAAAACCTTTCTGGGTTTCACGTAATCTTCGAAATTGCCATTCATGGAGAATCGGTGAATTTTGGCCGCAAGATAGAAGAAGAGCACGTACATTTTATTCGTAATTTATTCAATATTTCAATATTTTTTAACTTTACGACTATTGCAAGCCCAAATTTACTTTATTGTACAACCACTTTTCGAGAATTTACAACAATTCAAACATTGACAAGCTTTCCATACAAATTTAACGATCCTGTAATTTTCTCCCTTACCTATATTTCCATCTTTTCGCAACGTTTTTCATAATTATACCAAAGGAAAGTTGCAAACTGCATCGACTTCCGAAGTAGAAATCGAAGAAACCAGTGAAAGTAGCGGAAGAGCTTGATCGCGGTTCGATCAAAAGTTAATGGACAAGTTTAATTTCTCGGGCCATTGCTCGCGAGTCGTGGCCGTTATCGGCGCGCACTGCCGTCTGTTCGTTGGGTCGAAACGCGCCAGAGGAAAGGATACACGAACGGCTTGCATCGAGAAGGCAGAGGGGGCAGGTACGTTGATAAAAGTATCCAGCGTTGGGAAGAGGGGCAGGGGATTATAAATTGGCTACTTTGTGCCGCGGTTATTGGGGGGCCAAATTGCGAACGACCATCCATCCATTTCCTGGACCTCGCCGTCTCTCGTCTCGTCTCGTCTGGGTCTGGCTTGGTCCTGTCTCGTCGTTTCAGATCGTTCCCAGTTTTTGCCCTTTTTCCTTCATCCCTGTTTTCCTCCATGTCGTTAACGGGCCGGAAACTTTGTTAGGAACTGCGATTTTTAGCCAAGAAGACACCCCTAAACCACCGAACAATCTCGATGGATAATACTTTTAAATCGTTCCACCTTCGAGATTCACCGGGTATTCAGAAACTTCAGCACTTTTAGGATTTATCGTCTCCGGATGGTTGTTCGAACGGTCCGAGGGGTTTTTTTTTTTTTTTTTTAATGGCACCAAAAGATCGTTCTAAGGGTAGCACGAGGACGTTATTGGATCCTCTGTTGACTACCCTCGTTACCAATACTCGCGCCACAGTCAGCGGTAAATGTGTCAGGAATGCTCTCCTTAGGTTATCGGTCGCAGGTGGCAAGCGATTTCACCCGATTTCCTGGCCTTCTTGAATATTTATGGCAGCGCAAGGTCAAACTCTGCTTGGACCGCAGCCATCCGGACGGCTGTCCCCTAAATTTAAGTCGAATGGGGTGTCGCAAATGTATCTGGGTTAGGGTGCTGTTCTACATTCACTGTGGTCACTTTTCTGTCCTCGAACTTTCGTCGATGGAGCCTAGTTTAGTCGGACGACGGTCGTAATTTTGCAAAATTGAATTTCATCAAGGACGTACTTGATTATCGTGAGGTAGTTTACCATTAAATATATGTTTTAAATTTACTCGACGTCTACGTGATACGACGTTGCCTTCAAAAGTATCACGTGGTGTTTTATCGCCAGTCAACGTAATTCCACGCCAATTCCCATTTAAAACGATCAACACTCGTCTGTTGCTCCACTTATTTAAACATTTACGAGCTGGTACTTCCACCTTATCGTGCTATTTCGTACATTGCCTTGTACCTCGTGCATGTATAATTTTCTTTCTTCCATTTTTCTGTCGATGGATCTTTCCCGTTAATAAGCGACCGAATAGATTCTCACTTCGAATCATTCTACTCTACGGCCAATCTGCTCCCTCTATTAAGATCTTCCTACTGAAAGTCGATCGAGCGAAATGTCTCCCTGGTGATTTTTTCACGTCGACAGCTCGCGCCTTGGCACTTGGAAACGGTGAAGCGCGTCTAGGCGCGAAGGATGATCGACGGGTCGCGGAGAATATAAGGGAAGAGACATGCCAGGGAGGGTGGATTCTCCTCGGCGGCGCCCCAGGGTCCATTGACAAATTTGCCAGCGGGCAAAAAGCCTGCTTGATATGCATCCCTCGTTCGGTCCATCGGCCATGCAAGGCTGAGCCGAGGTTCGCGTGTGCGTGACGTACGTCGTGCGTCAGCTCTCCTTTTCGCCGCGTTCACGTGAAATATTCCGCGCTTCTTCGATCCATCCCCGAGACACAGTCAAGTTTTTTAACGAGTCTCCTCCCTTTATTCCGCTACGATTTCCCTTCAAGGTCGTGCAGTCGATCGATCATTTGGAGAGGGACATCGTATCGCCGATTGTACGATCCATACGCGGTACCGTTAACTGTGAATCAGTCAACGATAAATAATAAATAAGTACAACAGGTGTACAGCCGTTATCGGAATTTTTTTTAATGTTTATTGCCTAACCTAACGCTTGAAATCAATAGCGTTTTATCTATCTGATCGATGTCGATAATACGAATTTCTTTACACATATGACGCGGTGACAAAGTATTTACTTCCCATATATGACACGATTTTATACATCATTTTAATCGTTGTATACATACGTATGTTTTTTTAAAATTCAACGGATCATAAACATTGCATATAGATTTATTAGCGATCAATTAATCGTAAAGAACTGCTTTGCTTCTGCATTTCAAATTAATATCGTAACGAGATTCGAGGTTCCATTGAGTGCCTTTGTGTTCGTTCCTTTCAATGGGATACTCGAGGAACTTTTTATTAACTCACCGAAGAATCGTACACGACGACTAATAAGCCGAACACGATCGATCCTTGTGCCGATCGGACCTCGTTTCCCCGGGAAATGCACTCGTTAATCTGCCAAGGGAACTAGACGGATTAAACTGTAGCGAGAGACACAGAGGGGTTGGAAAATTTAAGATGGTCGTCACGCTGGCCTGGAAACTCGTTGCCCTAGCTACCTCGTCCGCGCTGTTTACGCGCTATTCCGACCCTTGTCTCGAGGATCGCTAATTGCTTATCGACCCTGGCACAGCTAGACTTCCCGTGGGCTACGATCGTCTCTTTTCGAATTCGTTCTGGCAGTCACCGCAACGAATACCTTCGAACGCCGCTCTCTTATTATTTGACTTTTTCTAGGATCAGGGCAATTTCATCGATCCTGTCGACTTCGTTCCTATTCCAATAATTACAGCTGGAAACTAATTTACGTGGGATGATGAAAAGGAGGACTTGTAACTGTGCGTCGCGCGCGTTCCAGAGGAAAGTGTCGAATAGAAGTTGAAGTTGAGAGAAGTTGAACCGTTTCGCTATAGAAGATGGTTCACTGGACGAGTTGGATGTTACTTCTGGCTATCAATTACAGTTTTACAGACTGTCAACGTGGGAGAACTGCCGTCTGGAAGAACCAGCCCGTTGGAAAACTCGCATTTCCCTTCTGGGTGAAATCCGTTAACTCGCGAAAAGTTTCGGGATAAAACTTCCGCAGTTCTTGGGAACACGGTGCCCGGACTTCTGTTCGTTTCTTACGGAAATATTATATCTCAGGAAAATCCAAATATTAGGTTGTTACGCGTTACGAATGTTTTCGTTGTCTCAATTTTGTTAATCTTTCCCCGTCGCATTGAATATTCCCATTTTTTTAAACGTATCATCCTGTTTCCTTCGTCTTTTACGTCGTCGTCTTTCCAAATCGTTAGACAAATCTAAGAAACGGCCTGAATTTTCGAAAGACCTTCCACCGCGAAATAGAATTTCCCGCGACTCTCTTCGACTTTAATTCCACTTGCACTTTCCCCTTGGTTGCCACTGGCTCTCCCCTCTAGCCCCATTACTTCCTCCTCTCGTTAGCCGTGTGTATCGAGTTTTCGCTCGACGTTTTCCATCGAACACTCGAGGCAACCCCCGTGCCATGGAGGTTGTTGTCAGTCGAGTGCCACAAGGCTGGAACACGCGAGCTCCCACTCGAAGCTCGGACAATGCAATGCCTGGTTCGATTTTGCCTCGAGCCTTTCCTCTCGGCGTTTCTTTCAGTGCACCCGTCCTCCTTGTTACTTTCGTTTGAAAAGGGAACCATCGAAGACATCGCTGGCTTATGAGCCAAGGGAGCGACTGTATTATTTATCGAGGAAAAGTGAGTCTCCGCGAACGATTCCTGGAATCGTGGCCCGATTCAATGATTCAACGAGGCCTCTTCTCCTCTCCATTTCGCTAAGGGGTGACAGGAATGTTTGTTGAATCGTGTTTGTCAAGGCTCGACAAGGTGGATAGAGTCGTCGGAGGGATTGCTTGGTCTACGCTTGCACCTTAAATCGAGGGTTTTCTGTATCCGTATGTGAAGTCTCAAAACGTTTGGTACAACGCAAAATAGCGCAACATTTTTAGAGGATCTCATACCTTTTTCTAAACCACTGTATACTTTTTGTTGTTTTGCGCGATGTTTCTTTTGACGAAATTGTCTATTAATCGTCGAAGGTTGAATAGTTAGTTTAATCGTGGAACGATTTTCTAAGCGATTTAAATCCAAGCCACCCGTCGATGAAGTGCGAAGTTTCGACAACGAAAGGGAGAGTTTCTCTTGGAAAGTGGCTTTAGACTGCAGGGTGGAGGAAGAAGGGAGAGGTTGGAGAGTAGAGGTCGAAATTAGATTTGGCACGAGGCGGCAGCGTTTCGTTCGGGGCAACCCTAACGCGCGCAGAAACATCTTCAAAGCGGTTCGAATTTCATCGTTTCGGGCGAGAGCTCGTCTCTCACCTTGAACAACCTTCGCTGGGTGGAAGCGCATTGTGTAACTGGTAATTGTAGTTTGTCCAAGCAATCCATTTTGCCTTCTATCTTCTTCCTCGGGTTCGATCCCACGACGTATCCCTGGCTACTCTCGTCCATTTCATCCCTCATCCGGCTTTCGTTCTTTCCGTTCTTTCAGATAACTCGCGTGCACTTAACTTCAAAGTGCGTGATTCGAAAGACTAAAATTCGTTGAAAGGATATCGATAGAAGTTTAATTTCCTGATGTATCTATTATAGTAATAGAATAGGAGAGATACAATACGAAGCATTTGTATGATGTACAATTATGTATACTACCGACGAATGTAAAGAAGGAGACGTATATTTCTAGCACATAAAGGGATAATAAGATCGTCTTTATTCATGTTAGCGCAAAAGTAAAATTATATTTACAGCGAAACCTACCAACGCTTGATTTTAATAAAAAGATCCTCTTCTTTTATAAAATATACGAAGACCTCTGTATTACTTACGTGTGTAAGAAAATTAACTCCGATAGCGAGTAACTATATCGCTCCGAATACGTCAAGATTACACACTGCCCCTTTCTCAGCGAAGCAAAAAGGGAAAGAACAGAGGGAAGAATTAAGAACCGACACGGTTTGGCGAAAAAGGGCGAGCCTGCCGGAAGCCAATGCCACGTGTTGGAAATTGATTAAAAAAGCTGGTCCATCGGCGATCGGCCCGTTCCCGTGGGACGTCTCTTTTGTAGCAGCAAACCGAAAATTCGATTGAACGTCGCCGTTGGTTTGGATAGACGCGCCCCTTGTCCCTTTCTCGGTCTACAGCATCAAAGACAGAACAGAGCCCCGTTGGCCTTCCCGTTGCTGACCGTGTGTCCCCCTCTTTCAATGTTCGTCTATTTGATCTTTCTTCCTTACCCCGAGTCGAGTGCTGCTTTTACGATCGGACGGCACCTATCGAAACATGTAAATGCGATTTAGAATCCCTTTAGCCTCGTTCCACGCCCATCTCCTCTTCCTTCTCGCTCTCTCTATTCACACAGCCCTCTTCGCCATTCAACTTGTACGCTTTCTTCCCGATCTAACTGGCTCGTTATAGCGGGATTATGCCGATAACATATTCAGCTCGGAGAATAAACGCGAGGATGATCGACGGACCACCGATAAAGCGTTACGGCTGTCTCTCTGCTAGCATCTCGTTGACACGGCCACTTTATTTGTTCCCGTTCCCCGCGAGGGACACCGAGATGTCACGTATCACCGTCGAGGATCCACCGACATCTTCTTTTTGTCGCGAATTGACCGTACGCAAGTGGAGCACATGTAAGGACGTGGTTACAGTGTGTTTTCTCACGGATCGTTGGTCTGACAAACGAAATCCGAATATCGAAATGCATGAGCAGTATGATTGGTGAAAGTAATTTGAACTTGTCCCTTTGGACAATTATCATAGAAAATCTATACGAATATTCTTCCTCCAACATAATTATTCTTGCTTATTAAATTATTACTATCCTCCGCAGCGTCTGTCTTTTCTCTTCTTTCTGTAACTCTGTAACTCTGTAACTCTGTAAGATGATGCGAACGCATTTGAAACATTATTGTTTTATCGATGTTCATATTGTTGACTAAAGTCAACGTCAGTGTACAGGAAGCGCTCGACGATGGTTGACTACCATTAATATCGAGAAGATCAAACATAGTAAAGTTTCTATAAATGTTCAAATACTTTCGCTAGTCACTGTTACGTCGTAAGAATTTAGAAAGCGGAGTCGTATAAACGGCAGCGTATTTCGTGGAATTTTCTGCAGTCGCGCCCAGACGCTTTAAAAGAGAAACTCTTCTTTTTTCAGAAGAAACGCTGATGAAATATTAAAAAAACACAACCGCAACGTATTTTGCTGGTCGCAGCGATCCGCGTAACACAGTTTGAAAGGGTCTTAACAAATTTCCCGCGTTTGCCCCGTGTTCCCGAAGGCGTCGTTCCTTCTGCGAGAATGATCCACCCTTATAAATTTCGCAACGTTTTATTCTCTCCTCGGTCTCGCCCCGCTCCTCGTTTCAGTGCGGATTTTTACGACATGCCCCACCCACGACCCGATTCCAACGGAAACATGTAAATACTTATGACGAACGTCGTGTATAGACGATTTCGTTTGACGACGCGTCGTTTCGCGACACACTGTGCCCTTTTCCTGCATAACCACCCCCTGTAAGGGGGTGCAAAGATACGAGTTTCATGGCGGCTAGTTTTACGACAGCTCTTTAGAGATATTTCACTCGCCCCTTCTTCCTTTCCATTCTCCCCTTATTCTTCCAAGTAAACGGTCTGTTTCCTTCGTTGTTTAAAATAACCATTCCCTTTCGTTTATTTTTCCCTAACAGTATGTTGAGAATTCGCTAATAATGTTCGTATTTCTTAGTTGCAGTGAATACATCGATCATGACAGACAAACGGCGTTGAATTCCTGCCAAAATGTATGTGCTTTGAACTATAGGTACTCGACCGATCGTGTGTTTAAATTCGTTACATTCCCTGATCTATTATCTATCCGGTATCTCGGCGCAGATTTGTCGTTACGAATGAGTTACGAAGCAAAGAAGATGTTAAAAAATCGTAGAAACGTATGAGAACACTGATCGTTCCACTTTTATCACCCACTCGAACACTTAAGATTGTTCGAGTCCTGTCGGACCATTTCAGATCTTTAAAGTTTTCCAACAGCTATAATTTCGAGCGTTACGCGAATTGGAAAGTTTCCGTACATTCTGAACGTGATTCGAAGCGTCTGGAGCCCATCACTGGCTCTTTGCTTCCGGCAGGGATGGGCTACAAATTTTTATGTCGACTCCCTTGCACGCGATATCGTTCCGCTCGCGCGGACGCTCGATTGTTTTTGATCGTTAAACAACGAACGTGTTCGTTCGCTCGTAAACTTGCTCGTTGTTGCTAACTTCCATCGAGGAATTTGAAGGATCCGTGGAAGATCGATGATATCTTTAATATCAAAAAGTATCGACGATACGTTACTGATCCACTGTGTGCCATCGATACCTAACAACTGGAATATTAATCTTTTTATTTTGAAACTGATTATTTTTTAAGTATTCTTTTTTAGCACAATAACATAAACTTCTTCACGATGATGCACGTGCCACGTCATCTGCTAGACTGTCTCTGCACTGTTAATTTTGAGTACAGTAAATCGTATCTTTTAACGAATGCACTCAGGTCGAGTTCCTTGAAATGTACCTTTTATCTATCCGTAAATTTTATCGACACACGATGCATCGCCAGTGTGGAATAATTCAAGTTTCTTCGAACTTGCAGCTTAGTTGCAGATGCAACGGAAACTTTTATCTCTGTCTTTCAAACAGATTCGCGCTAAGGATAGATTACTAAAATACAAAGAAGAAGAAGAAGATTCTCGAGCAAGTTTTATCGCGTTCCATAAAGCAGAGACTGTTCTGAGAAGATCAGAAAGAGTCGAATGGGCCGCGATTCGTCTCCGGGAATGGACCCCTTGAAATCCACGCTCTCCCATTGATATTCCCATCGTTTCTTTGTTCTTCGTGCGGGATCAGCGAAATCTCGGGATGGTTTATCGCGCGTAACGTCGTCGTGACTTTGACGAACGAAAACTCGAGCCTTCCACTTCGAAAAAGGTATAACCTATCGAGGGTTGCCGTTTAACGATCCTAGTTAACGATCGCAGAAAAATAAAAAGGAGGTAGATGGTCCATTTTCGGTTTGTCAATGCCTTTTCCTTTTACAAACCCTCCGTCGTTTCTTATCTTCCCCATAGTTGTCACTGCGACATTATTTTACAAAAATATTTCCGGTTCCTTCTGCATTTTTACTTTTCCACAGATAAAGTTAACTAAGTTGAACGCGTTAATTTCATCGGTCAGTGTACGTCCGCTTCTTAAAGGGAATGCCGTGTTGCAGCGCGAGCGGTTAGAGGAAGAAGCTCTCCTTGACGTGTAATATAGGGTTGCTCCAGGGTCAAAGGATGAATAATGCAGAGTAAAATATGTAACATCGCCAAAGGGCGAGCGGGTGAATAACGGCTGCTTGAAATACACGCAACGACCACGGTGACTGGCCAAAGAGATGGCTCGATGGAATCCACGTCTCGAAGGTTTCTATCAGTTGTTTCTAGAAGATTCTGGTTCGCTGAAAAGAAAGCAAAAAATTTGGAATTCCGTTCCGGAAGCCCGAGTTAGATTCAAAGGATTTTTTACGACCGCCACGCAATCGTTTCTCGTTTTATAAAAGTTGCATGAGACAGCACGGTGGAAGAGTGGAATTTCAAATTCTGTGATTATGCAGCCGGCGGCTGTAAGGGTGTCGTTACTGCCCTTCGAGAGGCAAGCACCAGGGGGTGGCGATTCGCCTTCAGGGCAAAAATCCATTCTGAAATCGGTTATTATTCGGGGGATATCGGTTCGAACTTCGCTGTGATTAATAGACTATGCATATTTTCACGCTATTACGGGGAGGCCGCACGAGGCTCGTTAATTGCCGCGGGTGACACGGATTTTCGATTGTTGCAACATTTGTAAAACCAGATTAAGGATCGAGGTGAGCGATAACGCTCGTAGATACCCTTTACGAGCATATTACACGCGATATTTTTCATAATCTTTGAAGCTTTCGATAAATTCGCCGTAGTTATTCGCATTTATTCAAGCTTTCGCGAGCGTCCTAATAGCTCTGAAGAGGGTCGTAACTGGGCGACGTAGCCAAGGGCCAGTGGCCAGTTCGAGGGTTCAAGATCGATTATTATTCGTGTTCGTTTGCGTTGATTAATGGGCGACGCCTCTCGCTCGAAACAGCTGAAGCGGATTCAGAGTAAGCAGAGAGAGAAAGGGCAAGAGGACGGAACATGGTAGCGAACGGAAGTCCTGAGAGCTGTCGCGCTGTGAGACAGTTTGCTGGCAGTCCCGTGCCACCAAGACATTGAATTAATCGTCATTAGGCGTCCCGGGTCGACTGAATGCGGTGTCAGCCGTAGAACGGTGCTGCTGCCACCCTCTTGTCATTAATAACGCTTCCCTCTCGCGAGAGACGCCCGATCTGAAACGTACCTTCGACTCCATCGACTTTTGAAGACTTTTAATCCGCCGCCGTTTGATTTTCATTCGCTCTTTCCGTGAGATCTTAAACGGGGGAGTGGATTCGAGAATCGAAGCAAAGTCAAAGTCGTGATTGGCTTCGATTCCAACCGACCAAACTTGTTGCCGATGAAGCTTGGTCCCTAAAGATTGCTGGAAACGCGGAAGAAGATCAATCGTGATCGTACTCCTTTGTCTCCTTTTTTCTCTTCGATTCGTCTCTCTCGTCATTCTTCTTACGATTCGTTCGTTCATCCGAATATCAGAAAGTTCTGTGATCTTTCTGCAATCTTTCACGCATCTCTGATTCTGACCATTGAAAATTCCCCGCTAAGAGGACATTTTAATTCTTCGTTGGCTGGTAACCCTATACAGTCTTTACGACTATAATTGGAAACTATCTCGGCGATGGAGGCACGTCAAAATCGTGCAGAAGCGTCGTTACGCGCATAACTTCGACGATTATTAATATCGCGTAATTATTATTACAATCGTTGGCTTTTCTCTGCACCAATTTCGTGGAGGAGGGTGAGCCCTCGTCGGGATTCGAGTATTTAATGAAGCAACCCTTATATGGGTCGTTCCCAGGGGGAGAAAGGTCTTGCCGTTTCCATCGTTATTACGGTGCAGACTGACGTCACTGTTTATACAATTACGTTTCGTTCTCCAGAGATACAAGCCTCTGGTTGACTAGATAAACTGATCGAGCTCGTCGTCTCGGATCGGCTTGTTTTATTTGTGCGTTAATGATTATTCCAGAGATTTCGCGAATAAATGATATTATAGTTGCGTTCGATTCTTCGAATTTTAATCTTGCGCGTCTTTGACAATCAATGACATTCTATTCGATGATTTTCGATATTATAATTGGAAGAAGTTGCATTTCAGACAGATGTCTTTTTTATTAATACGTTCGCTGCCATCGTTGCTTGGAATAAAATGTTCGCAAAAATCAGAATAAACATCTGAATCTTGTCGGTGAATGTGCAACCGAGCAGTCGTGGCCGAGTGGTTAAGGCGTCTGACTAGAAATCAGATTCCCTCTGGGAGCGTAGGTTCGAGTCCTACCGACTGCGATCAATAACTTGCACGAGAAATTTTTTTTATATTTTATATACGTAGAATCAAACGCGACAACGTTCGTTTATGTTAAATACGTATCACCACAGTTTCGTTGAGACTCGCGATTGCGATGCAAAGAGATACCGTACCGGGTATTCACGCTGGATAACTCTGCTGCGATCAGAGCAGAAGAAGTCGAGAAAAAGATTTTTAATGTTTAAACTTTGCAACGATTTTAGAGAGTTTCCAATGATAGAAAACTACGATTCAAAGATAACTAGTAGTTTCATACTTTTTCAGTTTACATTTAAATTAATGATATTTTCTAGGACTTCTAAGACCGCCCGAGTGCAAATCGTAAGTAAAACAAGGAAATCCATCGGATGAATATCCGTGGCGATCAAATGGTCTGTTTCTGTCGCGAGACTAAATCATCGTTTTACATTAGAGTCGAGCGTAATAAAGTTGGAGAACGCAAAGGATGCGGCGCAACATTCTCCCTCATCTGTCCTGGCGACCGGCTGTTTGCCTATCTCCGCGTATATCTCCCTTAACGACGCGAAGTCTGGTGAAACTGTGATACAGCCGCAATATTAATAGGGTATACTCATTCCCGCCCCTTCCGGTCGCCCAACATAGCCAGATCCAGCCCTAAAGACAAATCCCGAGCTAATGTTGTTAGCTGGTCCTACGGGAGTCGTGGCGTGTTCTCAGACAAACAGACAATGCGTCGAGTGGATTCGTAAAGCCCGGATAAACACTCTAATATCTGCAAGATCGGACGTTAGACCCCATCCTTGGTCTCGTTTATTTTGGGATCGCTCGAACGTACCGTTGATCAATTAATTCTATCTGGGTTCGATAGATCGACACGATCTTCGTCTCCAACGTTCAGAGTGGAGTATAGGGGAAAGGATTAAGAACAGGAAGAAGGGCTAAGAATAACAAGAATTTCATTCTCCGAAGCGGTGATCGATTAATAATTGAATCGTTCAGAAGTCATATCGATTAACTCTACTAATTAACAATAATTTTTCTAATTTGTCTTCGAACCTAATACTATTTATGTTACGTTGTTCGAATAAGTAAATTTTGATCGTCGAATCGAGATACTTATTTGTTAGAAATTAATTGCATAATTACGATATCCGATGAGACTGATATTTGCCAAAAGCGGAGTTGATCAAACGTGTAGAAATGTACGGAATACGCATAACACGTAGGAATATACAAAATCTTCAAGGAAAATACTTGTTATATCATTCTTGAAAGCATCAGAAATAGATCAACGAATTGTAACAAATAACACGTACTTGGCAATTAACTAGGTATCTTCTCCAATTTTTATATCAAATAAAAGTTGATATTTGGTAGAAATCTACTGCGTGGAAGAGGTTAGCATCAATCGCGAACAGATATCGACGACGAAACCAAGAAGAAACAAGTTCCGCGTGGATAGTACGTCCGATGGACGAGGGTCAATTAAATGCCATTAGCGCCGCTGGATTTTGGCCAATCCCTGTAACGAGGCTAACACACGGAGGATATCGAAACGGATAATACTCGCGTAAACCCTCGGGTTGCTCTGGATCCCTGGACATCGTGGACCGTAATCGGATTGCTAGCGTGTAGCCCGAGACGCGTCCACGTTATCGTGGAACATTAATTTTTATGAGCTTTCGATATGACCCACGTAGAGCGTGCAGTCCCACCGAGACATAGCAATCCCCTTTCAGGTAGTCCAGGAGTAAAGATCCTCTTTCGCAAAGAAAATAGAATACGGGGGTTGACGGTTTGACCGAATCGTATTTGGAATGCTGCTTCGACCAAGGTTTTAGGTCCTTGCTCGTCCAGCAACGTATCAACGACATTGATATGTCCAATTCAACAGCAGGATAATAAAATAACAATTCGTTAGGCAGCGCAGTTAAACGTTGAAACCAGGAAACTATGGCAATTAAATAGCTCATAACTCCTAGTTAACACCTGTGTCTAGGAAACTCGGAAAATTTGACCAGTCAGACCTGTCGCTCAAAGCCGATGGGTTACTTGTTAATAAATCGAGTCAGTGAAGAAGAATCGTATTTCTACGACACCTCGTTAAGCTTTGTAATGTACTCGTATTATCGAGACGATACGAAACAGCAAGTATACTACTTACAGTTAGTGCAGTGTAGTACTACCGTCAATGTATATACATATAATAACGTAAATAAATCGATACTAAGCCGACGTCGTTCATGCATTGTAGTATTACGCGGACAGCCTTTGCTCGTCTATAAATAAAATCCCGTAGTGATCAGACTGCAACAGTTAACAATTAATATCACACAGCACGATGAACTCCATTAGAGTCATGTTTCTCGATCGACATTTCCACAATTAGTTGATCGTCGGAGAACACGAGAATAGAGCCAAGAACGAGGGGGCTGATTAATAACAATTAAACGGCGTCGTCTCCTGGAGATACGCAATGCAATTCATCCATTCGAGGATTGAACGCTATCTAAACGAGTGATGTGTAAGCGTAGCTATTATCGTGGCGCGAGAAGCCTTTTCTCGAGAAGAGAGAAGGAAAGAGGCGAGTCGGAGGTCGGCAATTGTCGCGTCAACTAATGTTACGGTCTATCTTGTAAGAGCTCGACTAATGGCCGTCTCAGGAGTCGCTAATATGCCGTAAGTAGGACCGTCAACGGGGGAACGCAACTCCCATAATCGTAACTGCAGTTGCCTTCCGCGGAAACGACGCTTCCGTTCCATGGGGAGTTTCCGTGTTAAACGAGCTACTCTCGCTGGAAATCAGCCGAGAAAGAAAAGTCGACGTGTGTTAATATCTCTATCTTGTTCCTGTCAAGAATCTAACTTATACTGCGTATGCAATAAGATCCTTGGAGTTTGAAGTCGTTCATATTATAGAAACATTTCTCTAAAATTGAATATTTTTGCGTGCAATTATTTCTATAATGTACCGTTCACAATTTTTTAACCATGTATTACAGGAGCGTAAATACACTTTGCCTATGTAACAGTTTAAACATTTAAAGGAAAGCAATTATATCGCGTTCCTGATTTCTTAGATCGTTTATGCAGGTAGTTTCACCAGTTAATTTCATCTTTCTCTTCCTCACCGATTCAATGGCGAACGATATAGTTGCGAAAAACTACTCAATTTCCAAGATGCAGAAGAGGATGGAGAATTTCAAGCGAGAAGTCACCTCGAACCTTCCTTCGAACAAATTCACAAACGCATTAGCGTTGCTGGTGTATTCGAAAGGAGGCGGGCTCGTCGGTTTCAGGCACGCAACGTCGGTCGCATCGATCAAACGCTCTTTCGAGGATCGAATAATCGTGGCGTAGCGGCGCGGCGCGGTGGCCAATGCATCGATGCAGCTACGCCGCTCTTCTTTCGCGCCTTTCCGTTCCGGCCGAATATACAAAGCGAAAAGGCCGTTGCGAAAGCAGCTCACGTTGTTCCCTTCTCCTGGCTGGTATTGGCCGCTGCGATATTTCACCGTTATGTTTAATAATTCGCAGACAGTCCGATGGAGAAAGCCGCTTTGACTCCACCCTTCTTCGCTCTTTCGACCTTTTTCGTCGGCTTATTTCTTGCTTCGTCGAGGATGTCGTAGTTGCCATAAGTTTCGCCAGCCGTGGTGCGTGAGCCACTTCAAGTATGAAATGAACTACGTGCCACTCTTACGATATCTGGCTTACAAAGTAGGAGTTATTCTCCTTTGAATATATTTTTCAGTAGAATCTTAAGTACCCAGGATTTTTGGACAAAAATCAAGACGTTTCTCTCATGTTTGACACTGAAACTAGTCTAGAGTACAAATTGTGTCAATTTTGTTGCAGGAGTATGTGTATAGTGCTACGGTGTTAAACATAGAGCCTTTGGATAACAGATTGTTGGCAAATTTTATCGTGTAAGATAAAATAGGAATATTCATCTTATATTCCAGACCTATCGACAGATAATTTTCGTGTATTATTTTCGTGAATTATTTCGACATAGACGACAAAATAAAAATGTTATCGAGAAATTTGTTGAAAATTCGGGAAATGCTTGCAGATGCCTACGAACTATTCCTTTTTTTACGATAGAAACGTCGTAGCTTTTGGTTTACGTTTGATTTCCCTGAAGGGTGCGTCATCTGGAAACCAACAAGCTGCACCTGTTTGGAGCTCGCAAAGATCATGGACATTTTCCAGGTGTTTCCGTCTACACGTTCGGCATTCCGGACGTATTACGGCTGCTTGTACCCAATTTCTCTGTTCTCCGCTTGTCCGTTGCCGCCGCAAGATATTCCGCCGCTCTTGCGGTCGACTCGTATCGCAGGACGCCATGAAGGAGGTGAGTTCTATAAAGGGGATGGGCGCCTCTGGGAGTACAAGTTCCGGATTCCCGTTAACAGTAGTTTTACGATCCGAACTTCAGAGAGATCAGCGCCGTCTTCTATGAATATTAACCCTGGTCCCTTTAACCGACCGACCTGGCCGATTACTTCACCCCCATGCGTGCAATTATCCTGGACCCGAGACTCTGAAACGGTCTTAGTTCAGCTTTGCATCGAGAGTCATGGGTCGGGTCTGCTAGAGAAGAAACAGTACCCTGATCTCGTCGATTTATATGTTTTTCAGAATTTAATGTCATTTCGCGATCGAAGAATAAACGATATAGTATAGTTAGCATATAAGTTAAAAATCAAAAGTAACGACTATTGAAACAAACGTCATTTTAATATCTTGGATAATTAAAAAGTATTAACACGATGGAATAGTACGTTTTCTCGTGAAAATGCCCTTTAGGATGTTTTACATATCCTTTCGTGTTATCCGTATTCTCCTCGTTTCTGTATCTTTGAGTTCTGAATTGTTACAAAACCAGGAAGATAAAGAAGAACTGCGTCATCCACGTAGCAACGAACGATTTTCCACCTCACGCGTTTTCTCCCACGTGCCCTCGTTATTATCATTACCACATTTATCGCCCCCATTTACAAATCCCGTGAAGAATGTCACGGTATCGTAAGTAAACAAGCGAACAGAGCTCGATCAGACTGAAACGAGTTTCTCGCGTTCACAGGGGTAATTTACCATGGACAATGGCTGAACCGTTCGGTTACCGAGCCCCATCCGTATTCACCGGACGAAGCGCGATCCGTTACTTCGTCTGCGACGTGGAGCCTGCATTGTGCTCGTGGTCCAGTGCGGAATTACGCTCGCGAGTCGACCGGACGAATCGGTCTTTAGATCGGGAGACAACAGGGGGAGGACCATGGTTAATGGGAATCCGTCGGCAATTTCGCGTACGAACTCGTCCTCCTGAAACGTGACGGGAATGCTGGCGAATTTGTTTTTCCTTCGTCCCGGCAGTCAGCTGGAGGGTGTAAAATTGGATGGCTTGCAAAATGGATTCTTATCGTGACGGTTAATGGCTGGCCATGGTGGCTAGATGTATTGCTCGAGAATGGAGAAATCGAAGAACCGACGATCGTTTCAGTAGTACATATCGACAGAAAGATTCGCACTTGTTACTTAATTTTTAAGACTCTAGCCGCTATATTGTACGAGCGCGAAGCTCTGTTCCTAATTTGGGTCAATGAATCATACCGGATCTAGTAACTGGTGTTTTTATTGAATAAAAAATAGTTGCGGTCCGAAGAAGATACGAAGGTGATAGATAAGAGTCACTGTTGAATAGTTAATATTATTTCCCCTGCAAAAAGGATCAAACTTTTGCGCTTTTCTGTCGTATTAAATTTATCGTAATCTTCGCAGAACGAAGACAGTGATTCATCCCGTAAGCTTTATCGTTCGCGTCTTAATTTATGAAACATTTTCTTCGGCCTAGATGCATGCACGTTATCCAACGATTTATAGGAGCCGTATCATATCCACCCTCGGTTGGCTGTCGTTCGTTCGCGTGTATTGATAGAAATTTAGGCGGACTTCTGAACAAGGCCGTTGCGTGTCCCGCAATCAGCTTGATGCGCGATTGTCTTGGAACGATCTAATTTATCTTCCAGTATTCCAACAGTCGGCCTCTCCGCATTGCGAAATTAATCAGGCGGCTCCAGACGCGCCTTTGTTGCCTGCCGCTCGTCAAGACCTTGCTCTTCCGCGATAGATTAACAAATACGAGCCGCGTCTGGTACTATCTCTCCACGGGTCCCACTCAATCCTAATATTCTTGCCCTTTAACGAAGCTCTATCTCCCTTCTCTATAATTTTGCAATTCATCTCACGCAAAATTTCTCAGTGCAATACGACGTATACGATGTACGTGAAACAATCCTTTTTCGTAAAAACGATATTTCTAAAGTTAACGTTGCAACGAGCTTTCAAAGCACCGCTGCGTCGTTACTTTGTAACGTTCCCCCGACATCCGATGAAATCGTCGTAGTATCCCATAAATTATCTCCAGTTCGTGTTTTTATATTCACGGCGTTGAAATCGCTAGCAATCAGAGCTCTATTCCGAGAAAAAGTAGCTAATGTCTTTTCCAATGAACCATTTCGCTCCTGCCTCGGTCACCCTCTTCGATTAACCATCGATACAAGTCTCCCGAAGTAATCGGCGTCGAAGTTTCGGTAACGAGCCAGTCTAGCTGGTAATATTCCCACGACGAGTTAAGGGGTTGGAGGAGCAGATACTCGGGGGACCTAAAGACGAACGTTTCCTTTTCGTGTTCAACTCCTCTCGCTACTTTGCGTGCCAAGTTTCAACGGAGCGTGGGTAATGGGCTCTTTTCCCACTTTCCTCGCGATGGAAAGCGAATTCCTCCCAGGTGAACGATGTTTGCCAAACCTCGGCCGACAGGGGGTGCTGCATCCACCGGTTTCAATATCGATCCGTATGATAGAGAGCGTGTTTGATCGACTAGTAGATGGTTGCCTTTTGCACGTCACGATAATAGCGTGCATTTCAGGTAGAGCTTGCCGAGATTAAGCGAATTGAAGTGCCTTCTCGACGTTTAGCCTATCGTTGGCATAATCGGTCGGATGTACATTCTCAAATCTATTTGCAGATTCGCCGTATGACCGCCTACATTGCGATCAATACGCTTTGACCGGTAGGTCGACGCCTCTGTTTGACTATGAAGCTTCCTCTGAGGGTCCGATCGCTATAGAGCAAGATCGTTACATAAAGTGTTTCAGAAAATTGGTGTCAAACCTCTGCAACATTTATGAAATTAAGTAAAAATCTTAATAAACGTATTTACGCAAGTATACTTACGAGTATAATTTAAGAAATGGAACTTGGGCAAAAGTTTGTTTTACGTGTTAAATATCATAACAAATACTATGTTCTGGATATTTGATACACTTTTGCGAATTATTCAATGTTATTTCCAAAACCTCCAAATTCTATAAAATTCTTTTCAATTCTTTCCCCTGTAAATACGTTAAACTCTGCAGCCTAGTCGTTAGAAAGAAGATCTTGAAGGCTGATTTAAATAAAAGTAGGTCGTATGTTGGCTACTATTTTCAGTGCTAATTACTATCTTGATATGTTGCAATTGGATTTTCGGTGTTTCAGTCGATATGCTGTTATCTTAACCAATGGGTATCGTATTGATATCGTTTTTTTTTTTCAAAACTTATCGTACAAGCAAAATAAATTCTTTACGAGATAGAACAAGTATCTGTTCGAGCGCATTGCGAGATACGGTAACTATATTGTTTGCGTTTTGAAAATGTATCTATTCTTGCTGGGTAAAGACCAGTTGAAAATGTTAAAAGTGATAAAAATTAAAAAGTGTTTTCTTAGAAATTATGGAATGAAGTGACGAAGACCAGGATGGATATCAAGCGTTTAAACGAGATTAAAGAAATCGACAGTGAAAGTAGTATCTATTAAAATATTTTTAAATTAATGTCACATCTCTTGGATTTCTAAGTGTATTGATGTTACGTATCTCGATGCTGTTTCAAAGGATTTATAAAGTTGGAAAAAGAACAGGTAGCAAACACAGTTGTTATGTGATCTATAGCTTTAACAATCATTTATCGTGCATTTATTTATTATTATCATTATTATTTATTAATATTCCTTATATTATCAATTATATATAATATTATTTATTATTATTCCTTCAAAACCTTAAGTAGTCTTATCTATTAGTTTCCATTACGCGTTTTTATCTATTACTCTTATCTATCAGAAAAGAACTGTTCGTCGTGTATACTTGGAAGGTTCTGAGTTGTTATTTTCGATAAATCCAATACAATCATAACTTCTGATTGCTTTTATCTGTTCCTGTCATCATTAAAACGTGCCTTTTGTTTAATAAAACTTTATACACACAAGTTCACCGGGACGAAACTTAGAATTGGTATACGTATTTCGAGCAGTTTTTCAAAATCGTTTTTCCGGAAACGAAGCCTCCTATGCGGAACTTTATTCTACATTTTCGACTGATTTCTTTTTATGAGGAAATAATTCCTTGGTCGGCTGTATCACAAATCGTCGAATATCCATATCACGTGATGGTGTGCGAACGAGTGGAATACTTTTGTCCCTATGCTGCCTCAAATACCGAGCGACGAACAATACTAATAAATATATTGATCTATATCAAAAACTCGTGATACGACGTCGCAACTTTGAGTAGCATTCTTAAAAATGCATATGGAGATACAAGCGTAGATTCGTGACTTTGTGTAGGGTGAATTTTGTAATCACGACAGAGTCGACGCCGGTCTGGTACTTTCCAGCGTGTTTCGTAGCTGTTTTCGTGCCACTGACGCCGTGAAATCGTAAAAAATTTGCCATTCCCGGAACCGCAAGGGCAACCGCGATTTTCACAAATCGGAGTGGCACGACAAAAACTGCAGAAGCAGAAAATGCAAATTTTCGACGGTGGCGTCGCGCGGAATTTCCTGCTTTATTACTTCACCCCCCGGTGTCGACAGACCCAGACCGACGAGAGTAGATAGCAGGAGGGAAACAAAAAAAAAAAAAGAAAAGGAACGAAAGGATACACGCTCCTGTGGATCGTCGTTCGCGGGAAGAGAGCGGCGTAGTCTCTTTTTTTCTTCATTATTCCCGCGACGTACACTTATTCCCCGGTCTCGTGGACGTCGCGTTTTCGTTCCGACGATTGTACGCCCCGACAATGGACCGACGACTCACGCTGAAGTTTCGATTCTGTCCCCGTCAATTCCTTTTTTTTCTCTCTCTATAGCAGGCCAGCTACTACTTCGTCTCTTACTCCCTCTCTGTCTATCATTGACAGGAAAAAGTTTCACGTCGCTCGTGAAACTTTCTCATTGTCTCGAGTTCCCTTGTTTGACAAGGCTCGGCCACGGACTGGCCGGTTATCGTTCGAATTACCTGAAACCGCACCATCCAACGGGACGAAACATATTTTTCCCTGCTCCCGTAGTCGTTTCGGTCTATTGTCTCGTCGGCTCGGGTGTTCCGCGACGAGTCGATGTCGCGACGCTCGCAAGAGAGGCTTTTCTCTCGGCATACGGAGTCAATTTACCGAGGAATTAATTCTGCTGTCAACGAAGAGAGGCAGAGAGGTTCGAAAGGAGCCAACCGTGGCTCGAGTGGCGACAGAGTCTGCGTCAAAGCGAAAATGGGACGCTTTAATTGCGTCTTTCGGTTTGTTTCCGCATTGTTTTGGACCTCGATAATCGCGTTGCCTCGTTCCAGCAACTTCGTCAAGTGGGCTTGTAGCGAATTTTTAATCAAAGCCTGACGATGGCTTCCATTTCTACAACTTTCGAGTCCGCGAGAATTCCATTTCGTAAAATAATCCTCAAAAAAACATTTTCGTACGTGAACCTTTTTTTTTTGTTATCTTCGTGTCTAGAATATATTCTACACGTATTGTTCGATACATCTATGTGTTTCTTAACACCCAGTCCAATCGGTATCTATTTTTCAATTAAATACCAAGTAACGTGTTTGAAACCCTCGTTCCATTACAATTTCATTTCATCAGAGGCAAATACTTCCACGTGTAAATTAACCAATTCCAAATAGCACTGGTCACCGTTTCCCAAAGCAACCAGTTGGAAATTTCACGCGAACGCATCGAGATCCACCTTCGGTGTCCCTTGGCGATAGTTCTAACCTGGTCTAACCCTTCGTGGCCGTGGACCCTTTTGGCACGAGCGTCGGATTAGATTTAACCATCGGTGGAGGACGGAGGTGAGTTCGCTTCATAATGACTAGGGGGATCCATTGTCCATCCGGGCAGAGGCGAGGGTCGCGCGGCTAACTTCGCCCCGGAGGTATTGGCAACCGTGAGCAGGGATGGGCCTCGTGTCCGTCGCTATCCTCGACGAGTTACAAAGTCATTGTTTGCGATGGCTATTCCCGAGAGGCACGAATACGTTATTTTCGACGTTATTCCCGGTGAGAAGCTTTTGGTAGAAGCAATTCGATTTCCTCGAATCTCTCTCTTCGACGTACATACGTGATCTTATCAAAAAGTAATGCGACTACTTTCTTTATAACTTGGTTTGGATGTCTCGATAGACAACAAATAAATTACAAATATTTACAAAAAAAATAACAGATATTTTCAGTCTTGTTCATTTCTTAACTAATTGTACATTTCTAACGCTATAGAATATTTCAAGTTATACGTGGGTACAGAACCTGGTGCCCTTGTTTGCTTCGAAGCTGAGAAAGGAGCATAGAGGTACGTGAAATCGCTTTCATCGCGATCATCTTTTCTTTATTGCGAAGGCAAATTTAAAGTCTTTCGACGACAACTAAAACTGCTCTGTATTTTCGCCTAATTATACTTCTAGCAACAGCTCATAGATGACGAGTATTTTATTTACGCGTTACGTTTTCGCGAGCACTGTTTTCGATTACAGCTGTTATAGTTTGCGCGTCTAATCGATTATCGTGATAAGCTTTGCCAAAACACTTGATGGCGGGAATCGGACACGTAAGTAACACGAAACGAAATTGGTTACGGCAAGTACATACGAGGCGTGCAATTTTCACGACGTGGTCATTCGATATAAACCGATAAAAACGTGTAACGTAATCCTGATTGGAAGAGTGCTTATAACGGAGTGACGTTATACTCTGAAACTCTCTTTCCCTGTTTGCCATTACGTTTTTATTTTGTTTGTCATTACGTCCGGATGATGTATAGCGTATATACACGTTGATTCTTGGAACCATAGCCAGACGATTCCATCGTATTAATATTATCCATATACTTGTACCATTATCAGTATGATAATATCATTTTTCTAAACGCATCATTCAGATATCGATTACACGCTAATAAGCTCTAGATTGAAGGAAGGAACCACCTATCGACGGGTAAAGACCGCATGGATAGTTCAATCGTCTGAGTAGGATGGTTCGAGGGCAGCGATCTTCCTTCTCTGAACGTCGGAGAGAGAACGACTGCACCGAACACGGTGCTCAATCTCCGCTCTCGATCCTGGTTAACCGAATGGCCTCGCACAGCAACGTTCCCCAGATCGTCTGTACCAATTAACACCGACCGCGCTCACGAGCACACCTAACGGGCAGCTCGCGCTACCAATAAACCCATCCTCGCATAAAATACGAACCGATGTCATTAATCTCAATAGCGAGGCTGAGGCCAGTAATTAACGCGGCCACCAAGGCCGAGGGCGGTACACTCTTGGCCAAAACTTTCGTCGAAGAAGATTAATATGAAATTGCTCCGTCTGAATCGTTCTTTTCTCAAATAAAATCGTAACCGCGTGTATCATTACTTATACGAAAGATACGATGATAGAGTCGCAATGCATCCAAATCAGCTAACAGCGGATCCACATCGCTGAAAGATTAAAGAAGAAACACGCACTTGACCTAATTTCAACATATATGATTGGTACATACCGACAATGTGTGACAATGTGTACAAATATACAGGTTATCTTCGAAATGACGGTACAAGCGGTCGGATGGTGATTCTACAGCAGAAAGACAAGTGGGACGCCTCGAAATTAACAAATAGTACACGTGCACCTGACGCATATTCAAGCTCGTTTCGTTTCAAAAAAGTGTTATTTCGTGTTGAGGTTATTCGATGTGTAAACAGAGAAACTCGTGGATAAATTGTAAGGTAGAAAATATATTTAAATAGAAGTGTAATTATAAGTAAGAATACAATTTGAGCTGATCCAGATCCGCACGCTAGCTGTGTTATCCAATAACTGAAAACCCCGAAGCCAACGTCGCCTGTCTAATGTTTATGGTCTGTCTTCGTCGCAGTCTTTTGTCTACACGCTGTCGATGGCTTCGGTGCTTGAGAAAACTAAAAAGACCGGATGTAGAGTTTTCTTAGAAGTGGCGACCACTTCAACATTTCGAAGTGATTTCGAAGACACCCTGCATTCCTTGCTACAAATGCCAACGGCTACAATAACCTTCACAGACAAATTGCACTCCGTCGCGGATTTTCATGGGACATGGTGTTAATCGCTACGTACGAGAAGGAACTTCAGAATGTTAAAGCATAACTATTCCGAATTGTAATCGCAGGAAAGGTTTTAGGAAACCTTTAGAAACCTTTAGAAAGGAAAGGTTTAAATTCCTATAGCGCGCAGCGTCTTCTTACAACATAAGAGTTGTTTTAATCGGCGAGATCTATCGACGAGATCCATCGGCAGATTATCGAAAGAACGGCGAGTTATCCAGAATTGGCGATAAAATAGCTCGGAAGGCAGAATGTCATTGGAAGGAGCGTAATTCGCGGAACATGAATACCATCGAGAAGAAATAGAGCTGGTAAATCAGAAAACTTTCACCGGGGAGAAGATAGGCAGTAGTCTGAGCGAAATTATATTTACCCCTCGTGCTCCAGGGATATATTATTATTTTGGGGGAGACACTTGTTAGGATTCCGTATCCATGGAATCCCTACTTATTCTACTTCTATAGGACGATGGAAATTCCGTGGTAATTCGATACCGATTTTTCTTATCTTCTCGACTTTCGTCCATTCGTTTGATCATCGCTTTTGCTTTTATTTTTTCGTTAATAACTTTCGGCAGTTAGGTCGGCAAGGATTTTACATGTATATAAAAGGATATGTGAAAGTAAAATTATTGGAAACGTTAGGCTTAACTACGTGTGTCAGGATAGATGTCTTACAATTACATAAATCTTTCTACGAAGATACGGTACAACACGAAGAAGGAGGAATATGCGTAGAATTCAGTACAATTACCGTTCGCACACGGCTAAGACACCGGTTGATAACGGTCCACGGACCGGCGAAATTGATTTAGAGCTGGTGGTATCCTGGATGGCATCGGCGGCGCCGATAAATCAGCGCGAAAAGCAATTTAAACCGGTACAGAGTCCGATCATCGTAACCCTGGCAATAGCGACTGGCTGTGGATTCCCAACGTTGGCATAAGTTTTCATTTGCACCGACCCGCTAACGAAGTCTTCGACGATAAATTTGCCGGAGCTTTTCCACACGGGGTAATCCCATTGCCGAGGCTAAAGCTGGTCCCGAAGCTCAACGAGGATCGGCCTTCTCCGCGCGAATTAAGACGAATCCTTCCGATATGGTTGCCTGCACGTTGCTACCGATTTTCTCGATAAATTCTCTACGGAAAATGGGCCGATAGTCGACGATGCAATTCCTACAGATTTGTTCCCATTCGATCGTCTATGCGTATTGAAACGAAAGGATGCGGTTAAAACACGTTTTATACCATGTCGTTTATTTTCTTGAACCGAGGAAACTCGAAATATTAAATCGTTTCATAAGTAACGTCGTACTGATCTACGCAACCGTCGAAATTCAATGGTACTTATCGTTGAATAATGTATTATACATCTGCTGTTTTCTGACATTATATTTTCCAAATACTATGCGCATGAAAACGAATTAAATCGACGTCTCGACTAACTAGAACAAGCGTTTAAAAATATATCAAAAGACGACAGAATGTCGAAGCTTGACTATCGTGAATCATAATAATAAAGAGAAGACAGTTTGATCTATTTAATTCTAAATAATTGCGGAAGTTGCTCGTTTCTGTTGCAGCGAGGTGCTTCCAGATTTAGGCGTCCACTTTCTCGTGACTCAGCTATATTCGTAAAAGTTTCCTATCGTGAGCGTACAAAGTGCTTCTGTGAATCACTGTAGGTGCATAACCCGAGTCTTGTTAAAAGATCGTCGTAATTTCATAATCCCGGTCGATTACGCAAGCCAGCCGCAATGCTCTCCCCTAATAAACGGTCCTCCGGCTGGTTGCATTATATAGAAGACGGCCGTGAGCGTCCGGTATTTCGCGTTATTGTGCAGGGGCCGACGAACGGGCTGCATTGTCGTTTACCAAGGGGAAAGGGATCACCATGGATGTGGTCTGGACGTTAATGGCATGTGCTACGGTCCGCCTGTAAACGCGACCAGCCTGCATTGCGGCTGCACCTGCACACCGTTGCGATTCCAAGCCGCGGTTCACATTGTAGCTGACCGCACCGACTCGTCGTCGCTCGTCCTCGTATATCGTGTATGCGAACACCTTCTGCCGGATGCAGCTGGCCCATCAAGGTGAGAAAAGAACAATCGTGGACAGGTTTAAAAGTCTTTCTCCTTTTTAAAACACCGGTCATCCACGTGTCTGCGTTCGAATGCGTCTCAACTGGATGTCCCTGCCTACTCTGCACTTCTTTCAGTCGTTTGCCCATGTTTGATAATCGTTCGAGCTATCTCTTTGAGTTGTCAATTTTTGTTGCTTTTAGACAGTGTTGAGATTAGGCGAAAAACAGTTTTGATTCCGCGTGAATCATTTTTAACTACTCCTTCGAATTTTGTCGACTTACAAATGCGGTATACGAGCTCTGTTCCGTTCCTGATCATCGTCATTAATTGTCAATCGTTATTACGAAATGGAACAAGAAATCACTATGAACAAAAGTTCAATGAGTTCGTGAGTTTGCGCAGCTTTCCTGTTTATTTCTACCATCTAGGAGGTCCCATTTTCATTATCGTTTTTATTTCCTTGAAACGGGCCGTTGATTTTGCAATATTCGGAACTTCAGACACATCCGGAGACGATAAACTTTTTTTATTTCCTTCGATAGATCACGAGTTCTGTTTTTAAAGTTTCTTCTTTCTGCAAGAGGGTCCGAAGAAGCGAGTGACAGAGAGCGATAGTTAACGATGGCTTTCTTATGGGTGTTCGCCATTAATTCGTACCACGCTCGTTCCTCAACCGGCACCGGATGAAGTTCCGCGCGTCCGTCACACTCTGATTCCCCTGAAGCGTACCAGCCGCGAACCCGAAAAGGAAGCAAAGTGAAAAAAAAAGAAGCGAAAAACAAGAACGAATGTACCAGGGTGGAATGAAAGAAGCGTGGAAAGGGGAATATCGGCGAGGAGGCGGTAGGAAGCACGCCGCGTTATTGCACGCGACTGTATGGTTGCGTGCATAATCGAGGGCCCCGAAAACGTTCGAAAAACACCACGACGCCCGGTTCGTTCACCCCTGAAACGAACTTTCTCCTCTTTGTTACTCGTCCCGATCGAATCTACGCGCCCGATACCATCTGCGTGCGATTTCTCGACGCACCTGTAACGCTTTCACCGTATCCCGACGCCATAACGCTTCATCATGGTCGCAAAATTCATCTTTTCCAATCCACGATTTATAGCACCGTGAACGTCCGTTGCATCACGGGTCGTCGCCTCACACGGGAACAACGTCCGCGATACAACGAGCAGACGTAATGTTCTCACGAAATAATAGCTTTTATTAATTCGCTTGCAAATTCTTACCCATAAATATTGATGCACGAAGATAATTTGTTGAGAGGAGAAAGGTTGGTTATCGTAATGTCCCAAAATTCAGAAAAGGAATAGCGATAGTTCTCGAATGGTTTACAACGCCTCGACGAAATGTATCGTTCCAGTTCAGAGTTTAACAGCTTAAATACCACAACTTTCGTTCGCTATTGGATGTCATGGATAGTGTAACAAAATGTTGCTCGGGTATTTCGCTCATTTTACTGTGTATGTCAATGGGTTAAGAGGTTAACGATTAAATATTTCATCGGAATGGAGGATGTAAGATATTACCAGCGAATCACTTCGGCGGGAAAATTCAACGTCTCGGAGGGAAATGGCCCCGGAGGTGAAGCGAGGCTTTGAAAAACTTCCTGCACCGCCTAATGGCACGAAAAGTCGAACGGGGTCTTCTAGTATTTCCGTCCCAACCCTCCTGTTCGTCAAGGAGAACACGCGGAGGGTGTATCCCGATCTCATTCCCTTAGGACCGCGTCAAGCAGACAACGATTGCTTGCGACTTGGCACACGAGGTTCCCCAAAATCAGTGAAAAAATTGTGCGACTCTATGGGGAAGCAAACGATTCGTGTCTTCTTTGATTTGCTCGTTTGTTCGGATGAATTACAACAGGACGTGCAAATGGTACATTCAGGATTGGCCTTGAAAAAGATTCCGATGTATGGAATTGTAAATAAATATTACCAATTGTTTGGTAATTATTCGTGATAACAGTCATAGCATATCTTCGTATTGTTCGATTCATGATTATTACAGTTAGTTGGAAATGGAAGTCGTGAAATTTGGCGTTTACTCGCGTCCGTAATTGAAATTACAGTTTCGAGACATTGATCGGGCATCTGAAAATTATCGGAGTTGCCTCTGTCGCAGGCATGGACCTTCAGATAACTGTGATTAATTCAGCAGGGAGTAGAGATGCAATCTCGATGTCATTTGCATCGTGCGACTTTTTGAATTCCTGGTAACAAGCTATTGATCGATGTGCTACATCGGCAAACGCAACACGGTATTTGGTGATTAATAACGTAGCAAGTAAACGTTTAATTTCGTCTGGTTCGAGCAAATTTCATCTGAGCAAAGACTAAGAAGCATCCTCGATCGTTGGACGTTCATCGGAAAATCATTAGTCAAACGTACGAGCATGAGGAAAGATTAAATCCATCGAGACTCCTAATATCGATTTAATCCTACGTGCTACGAACAAAAATCTAGAGAAAATGGACGACCACGTCAGAATAAGCAACCGTCGCGTTAACGTATTTCCCCGTAATATCGAGAATTATGTAAATGTCGGATGTTACGAGCGAGCTGGGGTTGTTGGTTAAAATCGAAGCGTTATTTACGAGCGAGTAGAGGCGGAATTCGAAAGCGGACGACACTTTTCCCTCTTATTTTCGACATTATGCGTCGTTAAATTTGCACGCTACCAATGTTTTCTCTCGCAGAATACAGGCTTTGCAACGGGGATTCTTAAATCTTTAAAATATTATAATTGGCACGTTGTACGTCTTTCTCACCTCTCCAAGAGTCTCGTTTAATTTATCGTATCCTTTGCACATGTTTGTTTTCTTTACTTTCCAAATCGATTGTTGCAGAACGTTCGATTTTAAGGCACGTCATAAGTCAAAGAGGATAAAGAATCGCGTGTTAACGGCAGCCATCAGCGGTGGCAAATGGAAAGAGGCGCAACCCAATTTCACCGCGGAGGAAAGAGCTTCGATTGCCACATACTGGCAGCCGTCACGAACACTTCCACCGAGAGGGAAAAGCTGCGGGGGGGAAAGCTTGTCGAGCGACGACAGCCCGTCCCATCTAGATGAAAGTGTGACGAAACCCATACAATATTCAACCTTCGCGAAACCTTCTCCATCATCGGAGTTTTAACTTTGAAATTCAACCATTTCACCGACCATCCTCTACCTTAATTTCTCCTGCAAAATAAATTTCATATACATCAAATTAATTTCATATTCGTTAATATTAGTTTTAGGCGTATAGAAAATTTCGTTGCTTCGAAATTTCGAATAAATGGGACAACGTCGATCGTTAAATCTTTGGCTCGTCTTTGATTATCGATTTTTTCACGGATTCTGTCTTCACGCTTTTTCATTTTCTATTTTCTTTCCTCTGCTGCGCTTTCATTCTGCTCGTCGTCTGCTACTCGTCCAAAGATCATCTCTATTTCGCTGTTGTACGCCGAACTATGTTCGTATAATATAATAAATAGTTAACATAACGATAATAATAGTCGTTTTTAAATTTATTCAACTACGAAACGCTATGAAACGTAACCGGTGAATGGAAATCGATTTCCGAAAGGTTCCGATAATTAACTCTGGCCTCGATGGAGCGACCAATCAGTGGAATCGAAGGGAGAAAAGAAACACACTGCTCGTTATTGCAGTTCCCGAAGTAAAACGGTGTTTGCATGGGGAACGGAAGAGGTTCCGTTCTGGCTGTTTCCATCCGTCGTCCACTTGGCGAAGCGTAACGACCAACCAAGCCAGCCAGCCAACCAACCAACCAGCCAGCCAGCCAGCCAGCCAGTCAGCCAGCCAGTCGGCCAGACGATGGACTGGGAACCGTCTGGTAGACCTTGAACGGCCCTTTAACTGGTTGCACTCCAGTCAAGGTTGCCTTCTTCCTCTTTCCACGCCGCTGTTGCGCCCGCGGCGCAAGGGACCGGATGAATAGGGTCGTGAGTTCGCCACTTTGTCAAGGTCGTAGCCAGTCAGCGACGTAATGTATTTCATAGACCGATAAAAATCATACTCGAAGCCTTTTAGTCGGGTGATTTTTTGGTTTCGGTTGATTGAAACGACATGGAAGTTGCCACGAAGGTAAAAGGACGTTATTAAATGATAATTGCCTTTCTATAGAGTTTCAGATTGAAGTGGACAGTGAAAAGGACTTACGAAGACTTTGATTTTACCACGTGCATAGTTACATTATGTAGTGATATATTATTAACGTCGTTGTTCTGTCTCGAACGCGATCATTATATTTCTATTTCTATAAACCGCGTATCGAAGAAGAGAAAAAATGTCCATGCGGAATTACAAGAAGATCCAGACACGAACGCAAAGTGACGAGAAAGCGTAATCGATGACTGGATGTTGTGTGATGTATCTACGCACGAATCGTATAGCTCCGTGTCTGACAACGAATGTAACCAAATAACGTTCAACATATACAGCGAGCTGGTTCAAGGGTAGATCGACCCGAGACAGCATTCCTTATCATTACGTCCCATAAACATTATCCTCGGTTCCATCGAGAATGATTCCTCGACCCGGGTACAAGGAATCGAGCGGAGGTAGCACGTAACCGACCTGTGGGAAGGACGAAGAGGTACGTCGAAGGAGGAACTCTGGAGGAAAGAAGACGAAGAGAGAGACT
This sequence comes from Bombus bifarius, assembly GCF_011952205.1. Classification (NCBI taxonomy): domain Eukaryota; kingdom Metazoa; phylum Arthropoda; class Insecta; order Hymenoptera; family Apidae; genus Bombus; species Bombus bifarius. Next base: position 78,812 of record NW_022884357.1, read on the forward strand.
TGGAAGGTGGCCGTAAACGGTTCCAGTAGAAGAAAACAAACCACACTTGAAATTTCGCTGTTCGAATAGAAATTTTCCATTCGATATTTTATACTCCATCTACGCTATTCGTTATCACATTATGAATTTATTGATCGTAATCTTTGCAACTATTATCGATTACCTAACGAGATCTTCGTGATAAAATTTCATTTAACAGAACATTGATTTCTCTTAGTATATGCGTTATATATAGCTGTGGATACACGTTTCTATTTTCTCCGAATATTTCTAACGACGATACTTACGAAAATTAACTTTTTCTCACTTGCATTCTTTCGTAAAAAATTTAGTTTTTGCCTTTGATTCCAGCACGCTTCACCGTAATCGAAGAGAAGAAAATTTCTATGAATTCTGACGCGAAGATTCGCAAGGATTTTTCAACACGTCCACCGAAGACGCCATTGAACAGCTAGTAGAACGAGTATCCAATATGCAAAGTGGTCGGTCGGTGAGCGCGCGTTTCAGGTACCATCGGCGTAACTCACCGGAATATCGTTGCTCGTGACGGGCTTTTCGAGGGCGCGAGTGAGAGGCGTCGCGCAAGAGAGAGTGTACAGAGCTGATAGGAGCCACCATTACCCATCCCCGTATTCAAGCAACCCCGTGTACAAGCCCGTACAACCCCTGTATACAATCTCCGCGTGGCCAACAGGCCGGTCGAGAGCTCCGGGCCATTCGTTGTCTAGCGTACCGGTCGCGTTCGATCGGACTACCCTTCCAAAGCTTCCGCCAGATGCTAATTAACTGTTCGACCTGATCGAACCAGTCGACTTCACGCCATTCTGTTCAAGCATTTCATTAGAATTGCATTATCACATACATATCGTTTGGCGATCTACTTCATTGAAACTTTTGCCACGACGACGTTTCAAGAGACAGCGTGAGATAAGGTTGTTCGAGTTAATTGCGCTGCAAGATCTTAAAACTCGATCTTGAACTTCGCACAAAGTGATCTAACTTGTACACTGGCTGAGAAAAGGTATTTCAAGGCTTGCCATAAAAAAACTTGCATGTATATGTTAAAACATTTCAAGCTTTTATCGCGATTATATCGATCAAATCTGAAAATCCGGAAATGTACAGAGAAATTCCGACACGTATACAGTATACGCTATAAACGTATACAGTATAGATAATCTTAAACAGATAAAAAATGTTAAAAGTGGCATTGCCGAATATCGAAATCTATCGATATGATTAATATAACTTTCTATAAGCGTTCATATACTTCCGCGAACCACTGGTATATAAAATAAATTTGCCAAAGTTTCTTAACAAATGTACGATTACATAATATGCTACTTTCCTCGGTGATTTTATTTTCTTTCGGCTATCTGTAAACGCGAACAAACTAATCTGAAAGATATCAATTTCATTCTTTTCTCGCCCTTCGTACCGTCTCCTTGGCAGGTTTCATTGCACGAAGACCAGATTCCACGACGAGCCTGCCGCGGAATGTTTGAGGACCCGTCGAAGAGAATTTACTCGTCGGGATTGATGTTTGCGTCAGGGAACGTAACTGGGTACCGAGGAAATATTACGCGGGGGGTTGTTTACGCTTCGCGTGTTTTGTTTATCGATTCGCGAACGCACGCCGACAAACCCTAGGGATGAAGGTCTTGGATGAAACTGGCTCGAAAGGGAGCCTTCCGATGCCAGAGGAAATTATAATCCGGTTAGACTGTTTTTCTTTGTACAAACAGAGAAGACCTTTGAATCCCTAAGAGAATCGCTGTTCGTTCCTCGACACGTTCACGAAATCACAAGTTTGAACATGTTAGAAATTTTGATTAGGAAGATCGATCACTGTGATTCACTCAGGTATTCGTACCTTTACGAAGTTTCGTTTATGTAGGATATTTGCATCGTGTCGATAAGTATAATTATAAACGTAAATGCCATATAAATATAATTATCATCGTAATTAACATTTCATATACGTGTGATTCTGTAGATATCATTTGCCACTAGATAGCTGCCCGAATGAATAAGAAATCGAGTTCGAGCAACGTGACCTAATTGGCATTATTTAACAACGCTTTTATGAAATTGGCCGTTTCATGTGCAACAATAAGAAGCTAATAATAACAATCATGGAAATAACCGATGCTATTATTCGTTTATCAGAAAGATATATCTGGTCCTCACTGAAACCTCAATTTCCCAACAACGATGATAACGAATTAAATTGGTAATTGTGTGCAACAAATCTTACTTAGATCAAGCTGCCGTCGATACTGCTCGTTATCTCGGTGTTCTGGTAAATCGATGTACGTGAGAGTCCGCAAGTCACTGAAGCTAGGTCGATAGCATCGTCAAAGTGGATCAAACAGTCAGATATATCCACCACTTCGATCATTAAGAACGTGAAGGGAATTTACATGATTAATAGCGAATGGCTCGTACTAGATATGATTATTATTTTCGTAATAGATAACGTAATGGTCAAATAAAAGTTTTTCTCAAAAATTTTCTAGAACTAATATCTTTGAGAAACGCGAGACTCAATATTATCTTTTTTGAAGATGAACATTACCAATTATTCCAATTCTAATTGACGTATGTGATAACTGATAGATATCGTTTGAAGATAAATCCATTCTACCGCGATAACGAGATTCTTTATCCATTTTCATCGTATCGTGATCAGTCGCTGGCGGTGAGTGGCGAAGGAGAAACAGAATTCAACACTGACATAGAAATAAAATATAATACAATAGAGGTGGATAAATAAAGAAATAATTAACAGCGCAATGAAAATGCGGATAATACCTCTCGTTTTGGCAGTAGCGTTCATCGTGAATAGCTTCGTCGATGGTAAGTGAACAATAAATGAATACCTTTTGATAAGCATCATTGTATCTAGTATAACAGTGTACATTGGTTTACGATTGTGCAATAATATACATATAGTTCAATGAAATTTTCTGCTCTTCCTACGTTCGTTTATTTTACGTCGATGTAGTTGCTTTAATTCACGGAGTTCCAGAAAACACTACATACACGCTTAAAATATGTATTAAATACTTTGTTATAAGTATAATAACAAAATTTGTATGTAATAGTAATGTAAGTACACAGTACTTACATTTATTAAGTACGAGTACAAAGATAAGCAATTGACTAGGAATTTCCTATTTCTTCAACCTTTATCTATTAATTATGGCGCAATTCATCGTGTCAATATAATTCTTTTGTATTAAGTTGTGAAAAAATGGAGAGCATAAGCGTGACGCGTGAACTTATTTAAACAAATGTTATAGGAGGCCTGCTTCCACAGTCGACTACTACTGAAACAACCGAGACTACCGTAAATCCCAATTCGCAGGTAGAATGGACGCATAACTTGCACGGACGTATAGTTAACGGGACAAAAGCTGCACTAAGGCAATTTCCTTATCAGGTATGCGTCGTATTTTTATAAGATATTTTCGTGTCTCGAATGTTTAGTTGCTCTATATATCAGTCGATTCTATGTATCGCGATAATGTGATTTGAAGAGTAAGTTAATTATTTCCTAGAAAATGTTTTTCGCAGGTATCTTTAAGAGAAAGTTACAGCAATGCACACTTCTGCGGAGGATCACTGATAGACGAACAATATGTGCTCACAGCAGCGCATTGCATGTTTGAGGAGTGAGTGATTCAAAATGTGCATTTCGTGCGTTTCTACTTATTTAAACTCGCCATAAGCGCGTAAATGTCAGTTACGAGTAAATTGCAGACAACGATGCAATTTCATCTATCTATAAGCGTGACAGAGGAGACGCAACTGGGACAGTTTCACTTATCAAATATTACTACGACCTCAATTTGAATAATTTATACGGTTTTGAACATTGCGTTATATTCTGTATATACTTGCATGTATATTTAAATTTCTCGTAACACATAAACACGCATAGTCTATTTCCGAGTAATCATTTTCAACATGGTGTCATTTTCATAGATATGACTCGCAGATACAGCCTTGGACAATCATAGTAGTTGCCGGAGACATTAAACTCAGTCAACAAAGCCAGACTGGTCAAAGAAGGGGCGTAGACAAGATTTATGTTCATCCCAAGTTCAATATGGAAACCTTGGAGAATGACGTAGCTCTTCTCGCTGTACGATATTATTTTTCGTAGCTTTAGCAAGTATCGTCAATTTTCACAAATTTTTTCATTCGAATATTTACGTTTTCAGCTCAAAGTGCCATTTACATTAACGCCGGAAGTTAACGTTGCTCCTCTCGCGACTCATACCGCTGTTCCAGAAACGATTTGTCAGGTAGCAGGATGGGGTTACCCAGCGGAAGTAAGTCTGTCGGTTTGCATCTGCTATCATATATATATCTATTTAAACAGATGTAAATTTATATCGGAGATTCTTTCGTTTAGGATTATCCAATTACCAGCGAGAACCTCATGTACATAGATTTGCCACTGTTGAGCCATACCACGTGCAAGAAACTTTTGGAGAACATAACTGATTTCCCAGCTGGGATGCTTTGTGCTGGATACATGGAGGGCCAAAGGGATGCTTGCCAGGTAAAGCACACATTCTATTAAAACGTCAAGCAACTCTTAACGAAAAAGAATTCGAGCAACGCTGACTATAGTAAAGTTAGGTTCGTTATTCTCGATTATGTACTCAGAGATAAATTAACTCTTTCACTGTGATGAAAATGGTGATGTATTACAATAACTATATTGTATTGCACATTTAAGAAAAGATCGTTTCACGTGAGGTTTGGATGTAATTATTTAACTATTGCTTATCGTATAGTTCCTGTATGGTAGATTTTAAGATGGGAAATACATAACGACTCGTGTATTGTCGTCGCAATCATGAATCTTAACAATTTATAATTTTCGACTTGTTCGTACCTCGTACAGGCTTCAGAGCGAAACATTTAATCGTAAAACGTTAAAAAGAGTCGAAAGTGGTTCTTTTGATTTTCTTAAATGTTTCATAGGGCGATTCTGGAGGCGGTATGATCTGCAATGGATTTCTAACGGGTGTGGTTTCCGGTGGAGATGGTTGTGCACGGCCACGTACGCCTGGTGTCTACACGGACGTCTACTTCTACAGACTTTGGATCGCCTCGCATTTAGACACAAACCCAACCTCGCAATATTCACGTAAAAAAAATAATTCTGGCTCGGAACAGGTAGTGACCACAACGTTGCTACCCTCGGTTCTACTGTCAGTACTGTTTCATATTTGATATGAAAAAGATGGTTGCTTTGTTCATTTCGAAATACTACAGTAGTGTCCTCTTAACTGCAGTAAGTTCAATATTTTATCGCTTAAGTTACCAGAGAAAGCACATTAAACTGAGTAACACCAAGCCCAAAATACAGAAACAGCTTACTGAACATACCATCACAAGTATGATTAAATCCTATAATTTAACGACTGATAGGAATACGACGAAGCCCAAGCTAAGTGGACACTACTATAGTTTCGACGAGATCAAGTTTTGTGTATTATCTCATAACGAGGCTGCAAATGTTTATGCAATTTCACGTTTATATCAATCTGATCAAAAAAACAGAACCTACATGAAAATTTGTTTCACTCAGTAAACATTATATCGAGTATTTCAATTAGAGCATTTTACATAATCCTGTGTGTCATATACGTTTAAGAAATATTTGCATTTTTACATTCGCCATATACTACGCGTAAAGATCCGCAGATTGCTCGGAGTGAGATCACTATTTGCAGACGAAGTAATAAACGACTAACAGATAAGTGGCAATTTCATTTCTCAATGATCGAATCTCTCGTTTCCATTTATGGAAACCCGTATCGATCGAAATGTCACGTTTCCAACTCTGATAAAGTAGGAACCTTCGGAATTCCACGGTTTGATCACTTAGACGAGCCAGGCGAGTCACGGTGTATGACTTTTTGGCGGTTGGCTCGCGTTAACGGGCAAAGGTTAGCTTGGAAAACGAAAACGAAAGGATCAGCAGAAAAATACACATCTGGCTGGTGTATCCATTTGCTTTGATGTGGAACGAAAAGCTTCGACGTGGTAGACACGTAAAAAGCTCCTGGCTATTTAATACGAAGCTTCAGGGAGAACGATAACGAAAGGTATCAGTGGTATTGCCGATGGCAGCGTTGAACGATATCTCGCCGCGTCTGACGATTCCCGGCCGTTTCTACTGAATTTCACGCTCCTCAAAGGAACGTTCGTCTCGAGATATTAGAAGAAAATATTTATCCATGCTCGACGGCGCGGGACAGAAAGTTGATGGATGTACGAATCGAGCCAATTACGGGATAGAAATGTCGATGTAATAGGATCTCGATGGAATGAACCGCGGAATGCGAATAGGGTATGTTTTCGTTCGATCGGTTGCATGGTTTCTGTATAATCATGGTTATTTTCTTGTTTATCGGATAGTTTATCGGATGGAATCATTGATCGTTTTATGGTCTTCAATGAAACAGTCGATTCCATTGAATTAAAATATATCTGTTATCTTATATAAGATACGATAAGATTTAATATCTGATTTTAATTGTATCGTTCGTTCGGCATAATTTCTGGTTACGGATATACAGTGGATTATTAAATCTTTGTTTTCGTCTATAACGATTAAAATAAAATATATTTTAACCAGAATGTATAAGCTTCGGTGCAAATACGGTGAAAGCATCGTTGATCATTCTAGTCTTCGATTCTTCCACGTATAATTGGATTCGACTGCATTGTTTCGGCTCTTGTCGCGTGATCGCAATTTCCGGAAGGAGGCTTCCGTTTCCGAAAGTTAATCCACGTCGAAACCCGAAAGATGGAAAGATTGTTCGGAAATGTTGCGGTAAGGGCATCGCGGATCGATCGATACGACGACGGAAACAATCGTAAAGAGGCGTGCGAAAGAAACAGAGAGGGAGGTGGCGAAGGAAGGTGTACAAGGGTGAATGTACAGCCTCGAAAACTGCGCATTTCGCGTGATAAACGTAACTTCTAATACAGGATATCCTGTGTGCCTCCTTCATCTTCTTTCCTTCGAGTTTACCCACGAGTTTTTCATGATGTTACCTTCCCTGGATTTTCAGCACCCTACTCGCGACCTCTTTAATTTCGGGATCGAATAAGAATTCATTATAGGACGTAATCTTCCCCGCTTCGCCCCCAACATCACGGGGATTTTAAATAAATTAAAAGTTTACTTCTTTTCGCCGTTACTTTGGCCATTGTTGAAGACGAAGTGGTTTCAAGGGAGAAATCGAACTCCAAGCCCCTTTCATTTCCCTAATTACAGCTCCCGGAAACGAAGAAACAGAGAGGTGCAAACTGGAACTTTCAGAAATCTATTCGTCGGCCAACCATGTCGTCTCGGAGAAGTCAAACTCTACCAGAAGTGGAAATTTGCCGGGAGTTTTCAGACTTTGAACAGGTGGATGGGGTTTCGACTGATATTTTCCTGGAGGAATATTGCTATTTATATTTCTCAATATTCTCGCAGTGCGCGGTTCAAGTTGGATTTAATGAAATTTTCGCGGATTATTAGCTTCGAATATCGCACAGCTTCTCTCACACACTCTCTCTCTTCTTCTCAGCAAAATAGGGAAAAATCTAGAATAATTCGTTCTTAACTTATTCATGCACGATGACGTATCTCTTTCACTTGCACGCTATCTTTTATATGACAGCGATTCTATCCCGTAAATAAATAAGTAAGTAAACAACTGAAAGCTCAGTCAATGGTAAAAATTACGAACGTTTGCGTTCAAAGAGTAAACTTCGATATCTCGAGGAAGCAAAGTCGAATTTCCCCTTATACTCGATAATTCAACAAAATAATCGAGTTTATATGCTAAGAAGCTATCCAACGAAACTTAATCGTTAATATCAAGCATTTATCGGAGAGATACTCGTTACACGTGGGGTCGGGTCGGTGCTTAAATTGTGGCAAATTACGAGCCGACAGGAAAACCAACAGACAGCCGTTCCATCGCGTTATGGAAATTTCGGGCCGCGCAATTATTTCGATCGATCGTTGCGAGGGCAATCTCTTTGCTCGTTCGCGGTACTCCTCTGTAACGGAGGGGAGATCAAAGGGGCCGCTTTCTCTCTAATTACGGAAAATTTCGTCCTCAGAGGTATTTAGTCAGACGGTAGACGTTTCCTTTGCGATACAAGGGGAAATCTTAGCGGTCGTGCCGGGACACGAACCAAGCAACGAGACACGCGATGGGCTCGAACTTGTTCGACAAAAGATCGAAGATGATATTGCGAGTCAATCTCTTAACTAAAAACGATGCCTTTCGTGACCGCAAAAATTGAAATGAATTTCGATATCGGAGAAACCGGTACGAAACCGTACATCAGGCTGGTCTCCGTAAATTATTTAACGAAGAACGGCGTTCGTCTGGTAATTGCTTTTCGCTATATCGAAGTGTTTGTCGATAGAACTCTATTGTATCACACGTATTAATATCGCGGTAACTTATTAGGTTTCTCGCGTTTTCAAGGATTTCAATCCTAGGGTTCCACGGTTTTCAAAACAGTGTCATAGCAACAAGATATGTCGACGTCGAGCTCCTTACGAAAAAATTGACGAAGACCGAGCGAGCCAATTAATAAAGAGTGGATGTTAAAAAATAAAGAGGTATTCATATTAAAATAACTAAACGGACAAAGTTCGTTAAACAGTGTGAAAATTTAACTAGTTAATTAGTAACTTCGATATCCCTCGCATTATGCCCTAGTATTAAAGACTCGAAGCTTAAAAACTTCGTATTAAGCATTCAATTATGCGTAGCCCTGGAAGCCAGAGATTTCGTGAAAGAATCAAGTTCGATGAGGGCTCGCGTCACGTCGACCTCTTCGTGGAATAGGTCAATTAAGGTCAACGATCGGTGGAGGAAGGAATCGAGAGAGGAGCGTCATGGAAGATCGCTTTCGTGATCGAGGATGCTTTGATGGCGCGTTTAAGGCAGGAAGAAAGAAAGAGAGAGGGAGAATGCGTCAAGTTCGTAGCGTAGCGATCAGCTGAACGAGCTTCGTTTAATGACCGAGTTACGCTTTAATGGCGGAGATTGCCTCGAGAAAAAGTCGTTGATCCCCGATGCGACCGGAAATTCGTGCGATATTACTTCAGAACGGAAGTTTCTTAACACGAATGCGCCTCTGTATTAAAATTGTATTTAACGATACTTTCAAATATTTAACGTATTCTAAAAATTATATTTCTGCAGAAAAGTAACCACCTACCTAGGAAGGTAAATTTCGACAATATTCGTTTCCAATGCTGGCTCGCCCCCTTGAAACTGACCCACAGACGAGACATCAATTCACCAGACCGTATGAAAAAAAGATATACGAAGATTCCACCCCCAATCTTGTTGATCCATCGTTTCAAATTCACCCCGAAAGAGATCCGAAAAGTCCGGATCCTTCGTGGTGATCTAAACGACTGCCTGTTCCCTTTCCCTGTTCTTCGTTCTCGACTTCCTGCGAGCAAGGTGACGCAAGAACGCGCATCTCATTACCACTTCCATCTTATCTATCTTATGGTTGACCATGGCTGACGTTTCAAAGTACAGTAGATGTTCGATCTTGCTTCGACTGATTGGGTTTACGGCACCGATTGCTATTTTTGAGAAGCGTTCTAGATCTTTCGTTGTTTAATCTTTGCACGATAAATCTTATAAATAATTTCTATCGCGTAAATATAAAAAATATATCAATAAAAATAGAAGACTTCAGAATTAGCTAACTTGGCCCAAATTTTAAACGCTTTTAGCGTTCCGAGTCCCGTACAACACAATACTATAACGGAATCTGTATCCTGCGATGTTACAGGAGTTCGTATAGTACTGTCTTTCCCTTCACACTGACCCCGTTGCAAAATCTGAAGAACCGGCTAATAGCAGTCGGCGAGCAACGTTTATGATAATGAGCGGACGGTTTCGCATTTTGTCGTTGGCTGGCTTAAAACGCAGGCCCGAGGCGCGGCCTGGGCTTGCCCGACTATAACTCGCGATTCAACCCCTTTATGGGATTAAGAGATGCCACTGATGCTCTCGCTTTATGAGGCGGGGACAAAGTCTGCAGGCGCTCCAAAGTAAGTAATTGCCTGCTGCGGACAGAGATAAAACGGTCAAGCGGTGTGCAGTCTGAATATGTAATTTTTCGGTTCGAGGCCTGGTTCAGGTTACTGGATACGAGCTTAGTTTTAGCGAGTTTGTTACGTCTTGTTGAATGATGTATGGTTGTAATTCCGTTGGTAGACGAAAACGTTTGTTTCTCGAGTCAAGTACTATTGGCGCCAACCGTCTGGGCCAAAGGAGAACAATAGCGAGGTACAAATCCAATTTTCCGAGTCTGGAAAATGTCGAGGACGCAGTGGAAAACTTACATGGGACAAATTGTTCTCTCTAGGAGACATAGGCATCGTATCTAAAGCAACGTGTTAGAGAAGAAGTCGAAAAAATTATTCGATCAACTTTCCTTAGTTTTTAGAAAATATCACAAGTTGGCTCGGGGAGTCAGTCGTCTGCGAGAGTCCAAGGTAGCGTCCAAACACGCAGTTTAGAGAATAAAAAAGAATCCGCCCAAAATACTTCTCAACACTCAGGGGATGAAAAGAAGACTAGCGTGGAAAATGCGAGTCAGATTGGCTGTTTCGTGTAGACTCGATATAACCGTAGGGATAAGCACGCGTATTGACCGAATATGTCGAATATACAATACAGCAACGTGTGACGGCGAACAATACAAAGCAACAGCACTTCTGCCCGTATGCCGTCGCGCTAGTCTCCTCTTCAGCAAACGCACAGTGCTTACACTGCGAAGATATAAATTTAAGGGTGTAATCGGCGCAGTTGTGGTTACGATATACCGAGACCGTAAACTGAACTGATTATCTCTTACGATCTGCGAATACGACGAATATGGATTTGCTGAAAAGAATATCTGCACGATAGAACCGAATCTTAGAAGAGCGCCAGGCATAGTAAAATGTTAGCTAATTGGCGAGCAGAACTGCGGAGTATCGAACGGAATAGCCGTTAGTGGTGTAACCCGTAGAAAAGGAAGAAGGATAAGGGATGCAACGCAGGCCAATTAGCCGTCTGCGTTGGCGAAGACACGATCCTGGGGTAAACGCAAATAAGTGACTCGAGGAATTTCCGAAGCTCGGCTCGTCTCGAATCCGAGATGAAGGCATTTGACGAAGCGGAGAGGCGAGCGACGTCAGAAGGAAGAAGACGAGGCTAAAGAGGCTAGCAGACGCGACTACCGCTGGGTGGAAGAGGAGAAACGGCGAGTTGGGTTTACATTTAATTAATTAGACAGCCGGCGAGCACCGCTGAAAGGAAAAACGAGGGAACATCGGGGGGAGGAAGCTGACAGTGAAACGCGGTTTAAACACGTTTCTTTCATCTCTTCGGTATGCCAGAGACAAGCTGACCGCTCGTTCGCGGGTTGGAAACACGTTCGCGTGAAAGAACGCGTGTGGCTATACGCGACCAGTAATGAAAGTTGCTAATTTTCGTGGTTCGGTCGGCAACGCTGCTCGTTTTTGACGTATGTCCGCGGTCCAACCCCTGCAAGCCCCGACGTCGTAATTCGGTCTAGCTTTTTCGACGATCCGCTTGCACCTCGTCGAAACGACGAGTACCCGCGCTTAAATAATTATCGCGGGATTTCAGGCACTGGATTGTCCTTTAGTCTGTTCGTCGGAAACTGTTGTTAAAAGTCTACCAGACCGAAAGTTGGACTTTGAAATACGGGGTTTTGTGCTCTTGTAACGAAAATACTGGCTTTTCGAAGATTTAACCGGTTCTTCGTATTGTATCGTCGCTCTCCGAACTGTCTTTTAAACGACGAAATAGGATTGTTGGTTGATCTGCGAAAATTACCGAACATCGAAATTAAATTATTTCAGTGGTATTAAATATGGTAAATCGAGCGATACACTATGCAACGAAGTGTTTTACGAGTGTAACGGAAGGAATAACCGCGGAAAGATAAAACCAACTGAGACTATGTCGTTGAAACGGTAGAATAGTCCCTTGTGTCTTCTTTCCGCGAAACAGTCATACCATGAATAAAGCCACTAGAATAATCGTTGAAGGTAGCAAGGGTCACAGGGCTTCGTTTCTTGGAAACGGATGGCTATATCGCGCGAACACCGATATTCCCGTTTGTTTAGTAGTACTTCCGCAAGAAGTTTCCCGCGATTTGCCGTTAATTTCTTCGCGGCGTTTATTGCCGAAGTTAATGCTCCTTACGAAATTCGCATTACCTTGCGTTTAAGCTGTTCTCCGTTTCCTTTCCTATCTCCCTCTTTCTCTCTCTCTCTCTCTCTCTCTCTCTCTCTGTCCTTATTCACCGACCTTTCCTCCTCGTGATTCGAACGGCAGGGTCGTTAAGAACTTTCCCACTGAGCTTTGCGGCTATGGAAACCGATGAGATCGGTCTGTCGTTATTTTCCCCGTGTCGTGTCTCGTTGGTCCCTAATGGATCCAGCATGGCGAAGGGTCAGTCACGGCCGTGGCCGAAACGTTTTGTCTTCCGGATGTTCTTTGTCCTTTTCTCGAGTCGTCCCTGTGACGCGGACAGACATGCACCGTGAGATAACAATTTCGCGGTGAATCGAGCCTGCCACGGATACCATCGAAGGTAAATCACGCGGAATTATTAGGGATTATTCGTGGTCGACTACGTCCGCTCTTTCGCTAACAGGACCTTACAGCTCTGTGGTGGAGAATCACTTATTTCCGATGATGTTGCGCCGAAGCAGTTTCGTCGATTAGTTGGAATTCCAGTTAGAGGGGTACTGATGTTATTCGTTGTTGATTAGCAGAAGCATAGAAAGCGTTGCATATGGATACAACTATCTTCCGTGTTTAACGATACGTTGTTTCGATCATTTCACGCTTAGCATTGCAAGTCAGAACCTCTCGTCAGCAGAGATCCGGTGCAACGCATTAACGTTTCCTTTACGAAATTTTCACTCAACAGGAACAAGTATCATTAAAATCTGTGTGCCTATCTCGCGGAATGCCCTCGTTAAACGCGAAATCTAAGACGATGTCGAGAAAGCCTATAGAAAACGAACAGGCTGTCCCATCATTATTTTCCTCGTGTCTTTCTAATGGTCTCAGCGGAGGGGTGCGCCGCACCCTGTGGGTAAGAAAGGTCACCACCCTTCGTTCACCAAAAACATTTTGCCTTACGTGTCTTTTTCTACGACTCTGGCGACCTGACCGAGCACAACTTCCTTCAGCATGTTTCTCGTGTCTCATCCCCTCTCTGCATGCTTGGCCGACATCGAACCTCGAGCAGGGGCGAGTTTATACATCGATGAAAGTCATCGATAAAGATTTCCACAGTCCATGTCGGAGTCGAGGACGTTTGCTCTCACGATGCTTTCGGATTCTCCTTGCCCCCCCTTTCCGACCGGTGTCTCTGCGATGCAATTACTTAAAGCAGAGGAATGCCACCCTCTGCCTCGGCCGATGAAAAACGCGTTCTCCCTGGTGGTTGCGCCGCTTAAATCCTATCCATTTGTCAGCTCGCCCTTGGCCACTGGTCGGCCTTTTTTGCTTCTGCATCCCCGAGAACGCGGAAAGGTCGCCGACCGTCTCTCACTCCCGTAACTTCGTGGGGATTTCTCGAGGATCGCCGAGGACGTTCGACGATGCGGAGATTTCCAGCTGCTGTCCAGAAATGAAAGGTATAAATCATCCGATAGGCGGTCTGGTAGTTACATATATAGAAAAGGGCACACACCTCATCTATTTCATTCGCTTTGATGTATATCGTCAAAGTTAATCCCAAGCTTTGTGTAACTTCACTCGTTAATATCGATATTTCATGAATTTCTTATTGAAAAAGTCAACATAGCCGCTGATTCTTTAAGTCCTTGTTGTTTTCATATATTCGACGTCTTATTTCCTTTTGAATATGACGTCTAAAATGTCTATACGAATCGATCATTTCGAAATATTCTTGAAAACATTTTTGAATAGATATTTTCCATGTAATAATTTTGTGATTGGATTTTGACGACTGACTACGCATTTCTGATTTAACGATCAACTCTGCATTAGCCGAAATAAAATTGAAACTCGTTGGTGAATCAACGTTGCCGAGAAGGCTGTCCGGTTCCCTTTAGCCAACGTGTTACATAATTGACCAGAGGTTAGTTTTGTCCCGGTGACAACGTGAAGGGACTATCCGACAGACGCGTGTGTCGCTCGAAACTCAGTTGCCAGCACGACGTTTCTGCCAGGATAACCCAATTTGCCTCCCTTTCGTCGAGGGTCGTCGTAGATCGATGAGACCAAGTCCCCGACATCTTCGTGCGTCCCCTTGGCCTTCCGATTCCGAGGAAACGCAGATCTGCGGGCGCAGCGTGCACAACGCGAAGGGTCACTCGACCAATTCGTCCCTCGTGCTTCACTTGCAGGAACCGTCACGAGAGGGATTTTGCAGTGAAATCACGTCGTTGTCCATAGAGAGAAGTAAGATTCTGGAATTGGGGAGAATTCGTTGGAAATCGAATTGAAACGAAAAAGCGCAATTGCGAGTGGAAGTAGATTGAATCGTTGTTGGTCAGACAAAGATATTCTGCGGGATATTACATATTTGTGCAAGTTAAGATTTGCACGTACACTCTGTTTCGTAGGTATTGAGACATCCGAATTTTCAGGTTGTTCTTGATAAGACTATAGAGAAGTATTATAGAGAAATAAATATTTCTAGGCATGAAGATATTTACCTACAGTTTCGTTTATATATACTAGGCCAAACGATGATCTCGTGGATGAATAATTGATTCGGATAATGAAGTAATAAAGTAGTTAGAATTTTATACCTGTTTATCTTAACATAATTGATATAATTTGCCATTATAACGTGTTAAATGGTCCCAGTATTAGCTACTGACATTTACTTACAAACCTCTTAATCATGGTATCTATTTAACTTGAAATATTCGATATTTTCCATCTCAGAGCGGCGCAAGGGAAGAGGAGAATTGGAAGAAACGGAAACCGAAAAGTGAAGATGATTCACGCGAAGACGAAGTGGCGCCGACACGAATGCGCCACTGACATCGAGCAACATATCCAAAGTGTTCGACGTTGGCATGAGCTTGCAGCGTGTCGCTGAACTTTGAAAAATAGTAGTCTTCTTTGTGAAAAGGATATCGTCGACTTGGAGAAACCCGCAGATAAATTTCGCTGCGTCGTCGTCGCGTTATTTACAGTCGAGGCGAGACTTGCTCGAATTCTGCGAAAAGTTGGAAATTTGCAAACTGATCGTTGGTGACACCGGACAAATAGTTGGTCGTGAAGCCCCGACAACTTTCTGCACAGGTTTAATTGTTGCCCCGCGCAAACTCGCCACGAGTTTCAAGCTTCTCGATCGAAATCGAAGCAAAGAAACTTTTTCCTTCTTCTGGCTACTCTTTGCCGCGAAACTTGCTCCCTCTTCAGTCCAGTTTTAGACGATTGTGTTACACTCAAACGCATAGTTTTATTCCACGCCCTTCCAGAGAATGGTCCTTTGTAGCTCGATCTTTGATTCTTCTCCTCTCACCAGCCGAGTTTCACATAGCCTATTTTCACCGAGAGACAAAGTTTTCTGTGTCTTCCGAAGAAACTTCCCTTCGTTAGTCGCTTCTTTGATGCTCATTTCAAAGTAACTTGAGCTCTCCATAACAGCTGCTCCCACTGTCCTGTAATATGATTTCCAACTAGAATTTCGCGGACTAGCCTTTGTGTGTGCAATTTCATTTCTAAATTTCTTTAGGAATTGTTCTTTTACGATTCCTAGTAAAAATGCGCAAAGATAACGTTAAATTTAGGAATAAGCTTCTAAAATGGATAAAAAAGTTATCGACGATAATCGACTAAAAATATCCATTGTAATCATTACAACTTCGCTTTATAGTACTTAAAATGTATTGAAATTTAAATCACGATTTCATGAATATTATTTGCGAGAAAGGCAGAAGTGTTAAAGGTTTTATTAAGAATCCGATCTGACACGGTATTGTACGTACGCATAATTCGAAGCAGTCCTTTCGCTGAAATCGTTTAAAACCGTATTTGTTACGCTACAAGAGAAAATTGAAAATTTAGGGAACTTACGAAAATCAAATTATCGTCGGGCATTTAACACATCGAAACATCAACCGTAAATATTTTGTCTGGCCACAGAAGGGTTAAACTGTTTCATGTTCGTCTCATTGGAATAACGACGATGCCGATGCGACAGAATTTCGTTTCCATTTGATAGCGAACACGGAGGCATAATTCAGTGGAAAACGAATCGTCGTACGATTCGAACGACAACGTAGAGAGACACGCATCGGAGGCGTAATCGCGAAATTCGATTATCGGCCACGGGCAGGATCGCGGATCATCGAGTTTGACAATTAGCGTTGGCGTAACCAGCCGTGTGCTAGAGGTTTAAATTGCCGACTTTAGGGTGCAGAGAGCCGGAAAAATATTTTGGAGTACGGCCGAGGGTAGAGCCAAGAGGCAAAATTACGTGGCGCGCTCGAAATGAATTTACGATGGCTCTTAGCGAGCAATTTCTGGTTGAAAGTTTCGTTGTTTCTCGACTGATTTGTGGCCGTGGCCATGGCGCTGATTCGTCGAGCGCTCTTCTCTCGCATGCTCCAAATAAATCATGGATTCAGCATTATCTGCTTCCTTTCTCCTCTTCCTCTTATTACTTATCGACTTTGGCAAAATAAAATTGCAAAAGTTGAGGCAGTTTCCATTGGAATCGTCGAAAATATTTGCGAGGAGTAAAACTTTTACAAGAATGAAGTTTTCAAGGGGAAATTTCGAGCAAATCTTAATTCCTTGATTCGATCAACGACGTTCAGGACGCCAATGTTAGTTATTAATCGATACTATTTCCATTAAACGTCTGTCTATCCGTTAAAAAGAGAAGGAAATTTAAATCGTTTCGTATTTCTCTCAAATGTTTCCTCCCGACGAGCAAAATTTTGCACAGTAAGATCTAAAGCTGCAGCAGCGAGTAACAGTTAAAAATACAATTCTTTATCTGGTGGAGGCAGCCGCGAGTGATTTTAGACCTCGCCTTGGGAAAGGGAGAACGCTTGAGACCGCGAAATTCCTGTCCACCCAAAATTGCAACTGCGCAATACGAGTGGAAAAACAACGCGAGCTTCGTATATTTAGTCGTCCGGCATTTGGTTGAAATTAATCTACGTTTTTTCGATAAAACAAAGCCGACTTCCGGATCAATCAAATCACAATACCGCGGTCGATTCGAAAAATTCTTTGCTTGCTAATGAAAATCGCGCCGGATATTAATCGACGTTTGATGAATCGCGGCAGCGAATGAATTCGTTCCACGGATATGATTTTTATTCGTAATAGGGTGCAGCACATCGCTGTTACCAATATCCGATGAGATATGTTTCATCGTTGTACGAGCATTTTCTGAAAGAGTAGTATCGATTGTGAATTAAAAATTCTATTTTGTTCATTCATCTGCAAATTATAAGAAGCAAAATATTCCGACTGGACTTAATATTATACAGGGTGGTTGGTAACTGGTGGTACAAACGGAAAGGGGGTGATGCTACGCGAAAAAAAAAGTCGAAAATATAGAATAAAAATTCTTTTTTTTTAATTTTTCTATCGAGACAAGACATCTACAGTGAGATTCGTTATAACGAGACACGATAAAGTGCACGCGTACCGAGCGAAAATGCAAAGTCGATTTTCTCGAAAACAAAGCCTCGAACGAAAAATTTTTATTCTATATTTTCGACTTCTTTTTTCGCGTAGAATCACCCCCTTTCCGCTTGTACCACCAGTTACCAACCACCCTGTATATCCTTTCTCGTTTCCTCGCCCTTCCTTCTGCTTCCTTCGTAATTCCTGTTGCTTTACTTCTTCTTAAAAATGGATCACGCAAAGTGTCACATAAAAATTTATGTTCTTAGAATTTAACCGACTCAGCGGACTCGCATTTTTCCAGATACTTTCAAAACTACTTTTGGTCCGTTCGAAAGAACCTCCAGGCGCGTATCGTGTCACACCCTTTCCTTCTCTTTGGCCATCCCCCATAAATCCGAGAATTACACGCGACAACGTCACCTTTGTTCCGACCCGAAAGGACAGCAAATATTTGTCAACGATCCTCGCAGCCGTGATTCTAAAATACGGTCACTTGTAAGTACTTTACCCGAGGCCCACACTGTAACTGGTCCGAGTTTCCACAAAAAAGGATATTTGTCGTTTTTCCAACTAACCACGCTAGATACACACAGTGCAGATGTCTATCTAAATAGCCATGCCCGACCGATGACCGACTTCCTGATAATTAGCGACAATATGGTCCATTTTTCCTTTTATCTCGCGTGATAATACCATTTTGTTCAGTCCGTTGTACCCTCTAATTTCGTAGTTCCCTTTCGTTGGTCGTATATTCGGTCTCGTGCTCTTTTTTCCCGTGGTAGTTCGCGCCAGTTCGTTCCCCGCGGCGTTTTATCGCGATAATTGCTCGATTTATCGCTACCGTAAATTCCTCCGCCGAAAATTACTGGTCGCGAACACCGGTGATTATCCTCGCTTCCGGTCTCGTCCGCGATGGGGATGCATGGTCCGACAGTCGGTTTAACTGGCCCTCCAGGGAACCGATTCGATTATCTTTCCACAGAGCCACGATATCGATGGGAAGATCGTACTCTACTTTCCCTTTTTTCCTCTCGTTATTTCCAGTTCGAGACAACGTTACTGCCGATATTCTTAAATCTTCTACGCTGATAACATCTAACTCCTTGACGGTGTAATAAAACGACGAAGGATTCAGAGCCATGGATTCAGAAAATAATCGACCTGTTAACCGATTTAATTACTATAAACATCCGTGACTACAAAGTAAAAAAGATTAGTTAGAATAAATTAGTTTCGGTCGCGACAAGTTCAGTCCCTACGATTGTATGGAAATTGTGCGGAATGATAGCATTTTAAAAAGTAAACTAGGTCACATTGAAAATTCTTGCGGGTTCTCGTTTTAAGAGAACAAGAAAGCTTTCCCGGAGGTCAGCCCTCGCAAGTATTTCTCCCAATGGAAATCACCCAAAAAGAAACACGTAGAAAACATTCTGAAATATTGGGATAGGACCATATAACATCACCTGAAGGTACTTAAAGTGGTTATAGCTTTTCAAGTCTATTTAAAGATCGAGCAGGATACCGGCACCGTTCATCTACTGCGATTCAAGGCCAGTTAAAGATAAAATAAAAACGAAATTGATTTAGCCATTATTTATTATTTAATAAGAGACTACCGATGCGTAACCATCGTGATCGACCCACCGTATTTTCATGGAATGCAGTTCTGGCAGAATGTGGGGTTCCGTGAAGTCCTAAAAAAAAACAAAATAAAAAAAGAAAAAAGCGAACTACCCTGCAAAGTATTTGGAATATTCGTTGGTGTAACGAGACTCATGACGTAATCCTTTAATTAACGGTGCCGATATTCCTGGAATTCTCCGAAGGGTGGCAGGAAGCGAAGTAAATTTGCCGCATAATTCCATGGTCGAACGATCGGTCCCCTCTGTCAGCGAGACACCGCTTACAAGAATCGTCTCGTTCGAGAATATATCCCGTAACAAGCACGGGACGCGGATCTGGAGAGGCTCCGGAAGCGTGCTGGCACAATATCTACCACGATATATCTGACCATCGGCCGTGGCTGTCTCTTCGCGGCCTGACCGGCCATTATATTTACCAGACTGCCACCGGGGATGAAGGTAATTGCCGAGACTGAGCGCGACCAGACCTAAACCTCCTCGCTCTTCTCCTCCGTAATACCGTTATTTTTATTAAGTTTTTCTACGGTCCGAAGTAACTCATATGGCGAGCGTCTGCTGAGGAGGGACACGAGCGATAAACCAGGTGACAAACACCGGTGTCGGGGCTAAGAAAACAGATGGGAAAGCGAGAAATTGTGAAATTCTTTGAGAAATGAGTTTCTATTTCGTAAGAGGACTATTACAAGAAAGTGGAAGCAGGATTCCATTCGCAAGAGTATAGGGGGAAGAATATAAGTCACATTTCCTGTCATTTACAGGGGAACGGTTTCAGTATTCGGTACGATGATACGTATTTTCTCATCTTCTACAAAATTAGAGAAGCAAACTGTTTAACGCTGAAAGGATTAAAAGACGAATAGAGTAATTCCAAATATTTGAGATGTTTAATCAGCGAATATGCGATTTTATCTAGCAAGTTAATTTCTTGTTGATTGTTGCAGCCGATTCTATGATATATAATATTTCCGAGGCAGATAGAAATAAAAGAGAGTCGGAAGCTGATATGCGTCGTAATAAAAGGCGGCGACGTCGTGATATAGAGCGGCGAAATTAAACGAGAGAATTAGTTTTTATGAAAGTCCTCGAGGGCCGAGGTAAGCGTTATTGCATGTTTATGACACCGTCCGACGCATCTCGGTCTTTGTTAGCCTTGATTTTTGCGCTAAGCGATGCTTCTACCAACGCGGATATTTCATTCCATTTCGTATTTAACGTTTCAACGTTGTCTAAAAATGATCTTGAATCTCCATCACCGTTAAAAAACGAAAATTAAAAAGGAGATCTCCTCGAACTTTTAAAAGAAAATCAATGGCGCATGCTTCCATCAATTACAGACGAGTCAATCGATGATCCTTCTCGAACCAACCTGTCTATTCAATGATCGATATCCCGGTAGTGATTCTAATCGATCCGATCGATCTAATTGAAAGCGAGATTCCTTGAAAAATTAGCAAACCGGAAGGAAGGAAATTTCGCTATCGATTGACCCTTCTCTCGCGTGGAAAGTCCCAAATGGACTCGAAACTGACAACGGTATTAATTAAAGGGAAACTTTTTTAACTCGACCGCCGCGTGAGTGGCCCCCGAAAAACTGGCAGACTCTCTCTCTCTTTCTCTCTTTCTCTTTATCCTCCCGTCCATGAATAATAAATAAAACGTCGGCCGAGCTTTATCATAAATGTTACACGCAGACGCACTGAATATTTACTCGTGCCGCGTTTCGCCGGGGACAAAAGGGAACGCAGACGAAAAGAAAACCGTAAGGAAGAAGAAGAGGGGAAGAAACAGAGGGTGAGAACCGGCGGTGATTTATTTTGGAAGAGGCACGGGGCTCCTTTTGACCCCTCTCGAGGCGATCCTCCGAGAGAAGTGCCAGCCAAGGAGTCGCTTCTACAGGTGTGGCCATTAATTCGGCAAAATTGTGGAAAGTACGAGACAAATCATACTAGGGCGTAACTGTCTCGCCCTCGTATTTGTCAACTGCTTCTCCGTAGGGCACGAGATCCTCTTGGATTAATTAATCGGCCTCTTCGCGCGGTAACGTGTGAGATTCGTCTTGTCGAGGGTTGAAAAGTAAATAGAAAGATTTAAGAAAATTTCTAACGAACGTACTGTCGGACCAGTCTCCTTAATCCACCCCAACCAACCCTTGTGGAGTAACGATTATTAACAGGGTTCAACCCCAAATTTCTAAAATTTAAACAAAAATTTAGGAACGAGGGGAGAAATTTGTACGTGTTTCGTTATTTTTTAAATCTTCCCGATGAATCATGAATAAAGGCGTGTCAATGTTCAAACTTTAACAAGAAATCACTGTCCATAAGAATACTATACACCCGTTAGCTTATCCGTAGAAGCCGGATTTTTATGCATATTGGTATTTGTGAGAATGAAATTGAAAAAATAAAAGCTCGGTGCAAAAATTGTTTTACTTACCGAGTATTACAAAAAGCATTATACTTCCCATATTTTACATAACTTTTTGTATTACGTGCATTACGTGTAAGTTTACAGTTTCAAATTTCCTATAAACGCAAAAAATCCGCAGTCTACTTATCAATTCCGAGTTTCTTTAAGAACACTCCCGATTCGTCTTGCCCCGGTGGAATGTTTTCCTGCGATCGCCACCCTCGCGAAGAAACTTCCATCTTGCTCTCTGAATCCAATACGCGCGCATTCCGCGAAATCCTTAGCGACGACGTCATGATCTATTCCGAAAGAGGAAACGGCGGATGGTATTCCGGTTCGTCATCTAGCCCCTGGGTCACCAGGGTCGGTCGTGGACGAATTCCTCGACTGTTCGTCGAAGAAGGAACTCGACTGCGTTTACAGCGCTTTGGCTATGGGTCTGAATTAATCAGCAGCGACAGCGTCACGGAAAAAGCTGGCTACGAGGCCCGTAATGAAATTGTCCCGACGCACAATGCCGGCGGCTGCTCTAGAAGAGGCTGTTCATCGTCTCTGACTGGATTCATTAGGCGGTATTCGAGCGAATAGCAAAATGAAGACCCCTCCAAGTGCCACCGGGAAACATTCTCGACTTGAGCAAGGAAGGCAACGAGAGAGAGCTGTCGAATTTGGATTTCCCTTCCGGTTCTCTCTTTTCTGAGGATTAGCCCGACTTTCTTAGAGAAACGCGTATACGAACACAGCGATCATAGGTTCTCAGAAATGGGGGAATTACTGTATGGTAATGCACTATAGTGCGCGACTCTGCAGAAAGAAAGTGGTCGTTTCTGTCGGAAAGTCAATTAGCGACAAATTGATATTTGGCGGTGGCGAAACCACTACATGCCGTTCCGGAGACGTTACGATAAAAATTCCTTCAACTGATCCTCTAAAATTCTCAATTATTCTGGACGTTACAAGTATCTTCGTCCGAACTTCTCCGTCGAATCTCAATAACCTTCTATTGCTTCAAACTTTCTAACAACACCCTACACCTTCAACTTTAAGCATTTCATCGAGATACCTCGGTCAGTAGCAGTCGAGGGTTAATAATTCTTTTTCCTCCGTACAAAGTACGAAAGTTTCAGACGCTCCGAAATACCTGGCGTTCCTTTAAAAAACCATAAAAAGAGATTACGGAGATGAATGGATAACGGAATGCGTTATCTTCCGAGGGATCCCCGGCCGGTTCGCGCAACGACTTCCTGTGACGATGGCGTTTCCGTTGGCCAAGTTGGAGCACGAGATAGGGAGACAGTATTTAAAAAGGATAGCTTGCATATTCATGACGCTGCGGCGTTACAATTAAAGACGCATCGAGCAAAGCCGAAAGCTTAATTATCCGCGAGTCAAGGGCTGGATCGGTTTGAGGATGAGATTACAGTAATCTCCTTTTCCTTCTCTTTCTCTCTCTCTTTCTCTCGTCATCGTTAAACGAGAAAAGTTGCTGTTCGTTAGCGAGTCCCAAGCAGAGAGTTCGAGTGCCATCGAACCGAGAAGAAGCTGCGTGGCTGCGTGGCTGCGTGGCGGTAACGACGCGCATCGTTAACGATCGGATTCGAACGGAGTCTCGCGTCGGAAAGGGATATAATGAACTCGAAACCCGATATATCGAAACAATACCTCTCTCAGCACGACGAGGGTAACATTGAAAATCCTGTTTCGCTGTTTCCATCAATAAGCATTTGAAAATAACAAATGGAATCTCATCAAACTCTAGAAAATATGTAGATGTATTCTTAGAATACGCCCACGTATCTTGTACGATGAAATTAGTATTATCAGAGACACTTCATAAGACGCAGCGTATCGTTAATCTACGATTACATCGAGCTTTCGTATGGTAAGCTATAAAATGAAACTTAAATTCATCGAAGTATCTCAGAGTCCCTTTACAAAAAAATAAATATACACGTTTCTATATCACCATAAAATAGCCCTTGGAGATTGTTAATATCGTCGATAAAAGATTCGAGAAAATATTCCTTATTTTATAAATATCTATCTACAAGTACCTAACGATTTCTGATAATCGTGATCCTTGGGCTCACGCAATCTAAAAATATATAATATCTCGCCCAACACATAGTGATCCAAGAGGTAACAATTTCTAACTGTGTCGACAATTTCTTAGACTTATTCGATTTTCCGTAAGTGAATTTCCACAGTACCCCGCCACTTACATGAACAGGAGCGTACCGTGCTTTGTAAAATGGAACAAAAGGGAAGTAGCTACAACTCGTTCGTGCAAAAGTCGTAGATAAACCATCCCCTCTGGCTCGTCCACTTTTACAAAGTTAGGAGTGTTAACAGTAAATTTGGCAGCGTTCGTGCGATCCTCGGCAACGACTTTATGACCGAGAACGTATCTATCCCCAAGTGAAGTCGAGTGAAGTCTGCGGCACTCGTGAACTCGTTGCGAGGTAAAGGCCACCCCGCAGCGTGGGGTGGGCAGCCTCGTAAAATGAAATCAATTCCAGGGGGAGGAAGGTCGACGTTAGAGGCCGGATATGGGGGCAGTTACGAGATCGGGGGAGCGAGTCATTTGCGAAACAAAAGTGAGCCGCTTATATAAACGCCGTTTACGAACCTGCTCGTCGTTTCGTTGTTTAATCTGGCTCGCGATTTCATCCCATTCGATTTCAACCCATATCGACAAAACGTCGAGCTAAAAACGTTCCTTGCAGTCTTTTACAAGTTGCTTATTATATTGTAAATTAAATTGCAGTACTATAATGCACGATTCTGAGATTTTTAGAAGCTACTTGACGTTTGTCTCGAGGTTGCTGTCCGAATTTTGTTCATCCAGTAGCAGAATCCGATGTATCAGCGATGAAATTTCGCGAAGAATATTTTGAAAAGGATGCGTGCAAGTTCATTTTTTCTTTTTTTTTTTTTTATGAATAAGTCACCAAGTATTCAAAACAGCGTTGAAAAATGTACTTCCCTGCCGAATAAAATTCCATCTCTCAAAGGTACCGTAAGAAATTTAATTTCAGACCGTCCCAATTGCTCGATACAAATTCTCCAGCCAAAGCACCGCGTGTGTGCAGAGGGACTCGAGTCTACGTTTAAAATAGGAAAAGAGGAAACGATTATAATACGATAAAGTTTTAGACTGTCCTCGTCGTTCCCACGACGACGCGACGTCCACCCTCTGGCTCGTAAAATTGAATTCAGAAGCGGCCTCGTTTCAAAGGGCGGAAGTTGATTTTCCGAGTTAGCCGGCCAGAGTGACAGGCAGTCGGAACTCGAACACGGAAGAATGGAGATCTCTGGTGAATTTGGGCATACTAAGGAGTGGTTGGACCATCGCCAGCTACGACGATTTGCGAGGGGAACCACGTTCCCTCAACGAATTATATTTCGTCCGTTTAAAAAACAATTCTTTTCCATCTCGAACAACTACTATCGATTTAATACAAATGTACACGTTGTCATCCATTTGCCGATCATGCGCTATTATCCTAGCGGCACCAGCTGGCCAGAATTTCGAATGAAACGGAATCCAATAGGTTTCGTTCGGGATCGAATTAATTTGGAGAGGTTCGTTTCGCAAGTCGAATGAAACAACCGGAATTAAAGGCGTCCCGTTTTCTTCTCCCCAGGCAATTTCGTCCCGACTATTCTCGAAGAGGGAAGGAGGAAACAACTTCTCGTGGAGAAGCTGCACGATTTGCCGTGCGAATTTAAATCGGTCGTCGTTGGCCGAATGACAGCGTAAACAAGACGGAAGCCTCGTAACGCGCGCGTGACGGACATACGAGATGAGCGTGTTGCGAAGGAGCTAGCAGGTTCCCCGGACCCTCGACCTTCGAGGGTCTACCAAAGGTCTTCGTTTGATGTCGAGCACGCTAAACCTAACCCGAAACTAGGGGAGCAGCGAACGATTCGCGAGTTGGAACGTTATATTCATAAAGCATGGCTGCAAATATTTGTCGAAACGCAAACAATATTCCAATTTATTCTCGAGACTACGCAAATTTATGCGATCCATATCGGGTGTATTTATATGTATGTACATAAGAGTCGTCTTATTTATTCTTAATCGCGGTTTATGTATCAAGCGCTACTACGAAAGATTAGAAGTTTGGCAACATTCGTCTTCTTGTTCAAATTGAAAACGCCAAAAAGGGAGAAGCGAACTTTCTCTAAACTCGTTTCCTACTACGTGGTGCCATCCCAGAGGTCCTACTTATCGCAGAAACAGTTTTACCAAGGTTGGCAGCGATGTGGAAGAATGGGAATGGGAGTCCCTGTTATCGACATCCCTTTGAGTTGAGCGATACAACCGAATAAGAGACGCGGCACGGAAGCAAATTCACCGCGGAAGAGGAAACTTCGAAGGGACTCTGTCCTTCGATACCGCGACAGAGTCAAAGTAAACGAAACGCCGCGTGCATGTTCCCTTTGCCCTCTTCTTCCCTTTGCTTTCTTACGTCCAATCCCCTTGCTCACTGGGTCAATACCGTTTTATCTGTCGTCTGTTCGTCTTTGAATCGGCGCACCCTGTAGCCATCGCGCGCGTTTCTTTCTTTCCACCGCGGGTGTTTATGCGGGGCACGGCGCCCGCGTCGATTCAATTCCTTTTTGGGGCAGCCCCGAGATCCGTTCTCTCCTCGGCCACCGGTCCACCGCGCCCTTTCATCCAGCTTGTGTACAAAGGGATTCGGAAAGGTGAGTCGTTTCTGGCCTTTACTCTCGAGGATTCAGCTTTTATTCCAGTTTTCTTTGAATCTTACCGTTTCCCGGAAGAGTTGATTTTTTCGAGTATTTTTTCCTAGGATTTTCGGATGCACCGACCTCGGCTATACGAAGATTCGTGTTTGGAGACGAGAGGATTTAGAACGTTCCAAGTGCATTCAGAGAAACAGAGGCTTTTGCGTCTCTTTTGCGTAGAAGTCGCACGAGGATTTTGAGACGTAGTGGTTCTCTAGAAAGGAAGAATCATGCAGGAAGCTCTAGAGAACGAATGATACGTAACTCGAAACTCGATAGTCTACCCGCTTATATCGTTTTGTTCATTGTATACTAAATATCTTAAGGCGTATGCGTGTTGTATGCATCCCGTGGCTTTCTCATCCTTAGAAACATCACAAAAGCCTAGGAACCATAAATCCGTTAATTGTGTGCCTTGGCCGTAAAGTTGAAAAATTCATAAAATATGAATTTCGGCTTCCGAGAGGATTATTTATCCGAGTAATCTCTCTTTCTTCTGATTTTATCTCCGTTCATAGAAGAGAAAAAAAGACTAAGTGTAAGAAAGTGATACTTCCGTCGAGGCATGTCGTACATCACCGAGTAATGGTAAATTTATACGAACGTTTAATCGTCGTAGCCGACGTTAGCCGCGCTCGGTCGACTTATCGAAATCAGCACATTCCAGCCCCGTGATCAGAGTCCCTTTGTTCCCGGTTCTGTACAACTTCCCGCCGCCTAGGAGGTCGCCTCGGGTTACGAGCAGAGAACATTCGGTGGCCCCCTTTCGCCTCTCCGCATTAATTTATGGCGCCGTAAAAGAGCAGGAGATTGTCTTTGCTCTCGCGCCCTCGGTGGTTTGCCCACGACGTTTTTACGAGTCCTCCATTGTCTCGGCCGAAACGAACGAACGGTGCCAATTTTCGGCGAACGCGAGTCTCCATTCTCTTCATCGATCTGTCACTACTTTAACGAACCGTGTCGTTCATTTCACTTACGTCTTACGTTCTCGAGGCGAAATAACCATCGTTAAAATTATACTGCGAAAGTTTTTCGGTATAACGTGAATTTGTATCATAGTCTCTAAGGTCTTTCAAATCGATGTGTTTCTCTTCTTTTAGGTATTCGTCTGCCTCGAGGATTCTATAAAGTCCGTCTAGAAAGACTATCTACCGTCGACCGAGAATGTAGTTACGTGTTTAAAATAGTTAAGTAAGCGTTGTGCGATATACGTTCATCCCATATTTGGTCCATTCCTTATTACAAGAATGCCTTGAAAATGAAAATTTTATATTAAAAATTCGGATATAGCTAACGTCTATTGTGTGAATCGTGATTGCAAAGCCGTGAGTTTCATCTTACCGAAACGATACAGAGAAGAATCTAATTTATAGCCTCGAGTATCTCTGTTGCTTGCTCTAGGTTAGGAAACCAAACAGCCGCTTCCGACCGCTTCACGCGATCCAAGCTACGTTTGTTTAGACTCTCGAGATAATATCGAAGCTTAAATTCGCCAGCTGCGACTTTCTCTGCCCCGACGAACGAGGCAGAGAAGGAGCCAACGAAGAAAGGAATGGTGGTAACACGATCTTATTCTTCCTGTCGAAAATCTAACCTCGGGGGTAATTCTCGGGGCTGACGTTTCCGACGGTGAAAATTAAAAAACCGAGAGAAAGAACGAGAAAGATGAGGGAGAGAGGAATTCAATCTCCGGGGATCAGCGAGGCGTACGCGCGCGTCGTGGCCGCGGGATCAATTCCTGCGTGTCGTTCGTTGCCAGAAACGAGGGTAAATGCGCGCAACCGCCTCTTTGTTCCGACCGATCTCCTTCGAGAACATCGGGCGAATCCCTCGAAGCGAGACAGAATCGAGATACGCTCGTCTCGACCCGGTTGGAGAGTCGTTGGGGTGCCAGTTTGAATTATAGCTTCGTAAATTCAAAGACGTAACTCGAGAACCGCTGGGTACCTCCGTCTTAGTCCGCCCTTGGACCGGAATAACGCGTGATGCCCAGCGCTGTGACGCACAGTGTTTAAAAACGGCTGTCTGTGAAGAGATCGTAATTTTCAATTTTATTCTCAATTCTTGCTTTTCTTCGAGATTTTTAGTCCGAATGCTACTCATCTATGAATATTATTTAAATGCAGTAACGAGCACACAAGAGTCATTAATGTCTACTGTGTTAAAGAATATGCGCGTGCAAGTTAGCAATCGACGATTCTTCTTCTCGTAAAACACGATATTTGTGGTGAATTGTTTCGTGTATCGTGGATTTCGCGGAGAAAGATACGATCTTTGTTTCTGTTTGTAATTTCGGTTAACAGCATCGAGCATCTGGATCGATACACGATTAAGGAAAAATCAAGGGCGAATCGGTGAAATGGCCCGGAACTGATAAAAATGTGTCCATTCCCTGGCACCACCGTGTACTACCCTCTTTTTCACCGGTCCATCGAGTTACGGACGAGCCTGAAACTTTTTTGTTAATTGGAAGAAAGTGTCCCGACGATGGGGCGTTCTACTTGGCAAGTTTTCAGCGAGGGGTGATTGTTAAAGGATCTCTTTGATATTAAATCTATAGAGAGACTGAAAGGAAGAAGGGAAGTAAAAACGTGTATGCCACGTCGGAATTTTTAATTCTCGAATAGAGTGGGTAACTGATATCGATGGGTGGGTAGAGCTTATGCAGCTACGTTGTAACAAAAATCCTTATTTTATTTTATATTCAGCGAGTGGAAACATTTCAGCAAACATTGCTACTCTGTGCACACACTGCAATTCGAAGGACTTCCGCCAGACAGAGACTCGTAACATAGCCTATTTATCCCTACGATCGATACAAGAATACAAATAACAATTTGTAAGAATCGAAAGGATGAGCAGACCGTTCGTCATTTCCGAAGAATCTCCATGGAATATCTACTAACGCAACAGAGAAGATACAACGACCAGGAATTTCATCGTCGTGTCGGCGTTCCTGGACGCTCAAGAAATCCGCTCAATAATCAATCTCGTGACTGATTCCACGATATTAATACCGCGTGTTACGTTTTATTCTCCCCTTTTTCCTTTATTTCTGCGAAAACCAAGGGTTCCTGATAAAACGAAGGAAGGTTGCCTAATAAATAACCAAGAGGAAGACCTCACGGTTAGGTATCCCAATAAAATCACCGTTACCCCGAAAAATATAATAACCCCGCGGTGATCCACGTCTGGAGATATATCGCCGGTGTATCGGTGATGTTTAAGCCGGGCACAGCGCTAAGAGTTTTCCCGTGGCAATAAATTCGGCGAGGGTGGAGGGTCTGTCCAATCGGCTTGTCGTGTAGTCAACGTCGCATTACGACTTTCCGCGAAAGAGGTCGGCCGGAAATCACGAGAGGGTGCCGGCCCTTTCCCACGCGGATATCCGTGGATATCTAGCCGGTGAAAGTGGCGTCACCCACTTTCACGGGCCGCTGCCAGGCAACTGGATGCTCTCCGGCGTATCTTTCAACTTCTGTTCGCCTCTCCATCCCCGCGAAGATATACGGTCTCGTGACAACGGTTTCTCGTTAGACTGACACGCACTTTCTTTCCGACTTCCGCCCTCGGATGCTCTCCGAAGAAGTTTCAGACGACACTCATAGAGCGGAGGGAATTGGAAAAGGTTTTTCGAAATATATGGGGATAGCGCGATCGAAGTATTTGTCGATTATGTTGGAAATATACCCGAAGGTGGCAACGACGTCATCCGATGGCGAGTAACTCTGTAGAGTTACGCTCTTCAATTGCTATGCCAATGATGTTTCGAAGGAATAAAGCTTGAGCATAATTAGCATAATGTACAAATTTAAAGGAATTGTTGCCTCGTAGAAGGATGGTTTTTCCAGCGTTAAAAATGCGAGAATAATCGTGCACGAGTAGAAAAGCAGTTTTGTTATCGCGATATCAACGGGGAATTAGAAGACTAAACGTTTCGCGGAAACGAAATTTATTAGTCGCGTGCGGCCGACAGTTTGCGCGATTTCGGGGTTGACAGGCCAAGTAATTAAGGAAGTCCCTCGAGGGGGCGAACGGTTCTTTCGTGGGTGCTGGTGACACGAGGTCAATGAGATATTTTCTTCCCTTTAATTATAATTACGAACAGCCATGGCGCGCGAGAGAGGATGCTCCAAGTTTAATTGAACGAGCTCCGCCCAGAAATCTCGGCGACCGTTCAACGTCTATCCTGCTTCAAGCTTAAACAGCAATTAAACCCTGCTGGATCGCCGCTGGGAATAAACGCAGGCATCCAACGAGCCGATGATTGTGTCAATCGTCAGCGACAGGTAAAACTACCTGGCTAAATAGAATCTTTTCACGGAACAACGTTCACGATAACTCGTAAAACAGATATTACACAGGATCACAAAAATGGTCGAACAATCGTGAACACCCTTGGAAACATATCGTGTATGCTGTATGTAACATTTTGTATATACATTTATATGTAAAAATTACATGATACTTATCGCAAGTATGGCACTCGAATATCACGATTATTACGGTTTTTTTACAAAATTTACAAAAATTTTATGCTGTGGAAATGAAACGTACAATCTAATAAAACGCGCTTCATTGGAAAATAAGGGTATGTACAAATACTTGTTGTAGTCACTGTATATACATAGCATCGCGCTATCATAACGTCATCGTGGACTATACAATGTGTCCTTAACACAAGGATTAAAAGGATGGCGTTTCTAGAGTTGCAACGATAAAGGGAGAAAGCTGACTGGTCCGTGGAAAACACGAGGTCGAGACAAAGCTAAGTGTATCGTGACAGGAGAATTTATCAGTTGCGTGCGGCCGACAGTCGGCGTGATTCAGGAGCGACCGGGGTAAATAATTAGAAGAGCCCCGGGGGTGGTTCTTGCGTGGATGCCGCTGGCACTGGGTCGAAAAGGCGAACAAAGGTCCAGAAGAACGGTCTCTGAGCTTTCGTCGACCATCGAGACAGTCGGTTTTACGAGCGAATCGCGAACTAGTAGGGTGATACTGGCGGGAAGGGGTGTGTTTTTTTTGGCCAAGAGGAAAAAGCTGGAGGAAAGAGGAAGGAAAAGATTTCGTCTCGATTCTCGAAGAGAAAGAAGCAATGCACCGTGGATACGGAAAATGGCCTTTAAAAGACACCGAGTTGCTTTTAATTAAAAACTTAATTAAAATTGTACCTGAAATGTCCCAGCCATTCTCCAACTTTGCTGCACTTCGGATCGTACATACGCAAGAATACTTTGGCACTTTGGCCAAGAACGACAAAGTTGCGACGTATATCTTAGAAGCAATCTTAAGACGACGATATTGAGGATCTTTTAATGTTTTTTGAAGATCTTCCTACGACTTTGAATCACCTTTGTCTGATCTCAATTGATCTTCCACGTTCTCGCTTCCATACTATCATTTCCATCGTTTTCACTACTTAAACACAAAATTAAAAAATTTTTGAGACGTCTTTGAGCAGTTTGGTAGTGAAAAGACTAGCACTAGAATTACCAAACTCGCCAGGATGGTGAATTCCAAATTTTGTTGTACCTTTGGCACGATTAACGTTGACTTCTATGGGGAGTTCTAGTTGATTTTTAGTTAATTCTCGTTACGATTCTCTACGTGTTGTATATTTATTATAACACATCATATATCGGCATCAGTTTCGGTGTTGAATTTTAAATAACTCAAAACTATGACGGCATCGAGAACAATCTCATAAATCCTTCTCTATACAGAATCTTCTAAAAACGATTCACGATAACGTGTCTTCACACAGAGAAAATACATTGGTGGTAGCGTTCGAAGGCTCGAGAAAACACTTCGATCTGGCAGAAATAATGGCGGTGCTTGGTGGATAGACGAGAAAAGTCACCCTCTTGTCTCACACGCGCCTTAGCGCGTCGCGGTCCCAAGATCGCGCCGAAAATCTCGCGTAAATCAGCTCGGAGGAGGTGAGATCTAGCATAAATCTTGACCGCGGTATAGCCGCGACCCGCTTTCACCCCCAAACGGTTGGCCGCTGTCGGGATTTATCGACGTCCGGGTCGCAAGAGTGAATTTTACATATCGATCACGGGCAACCCTCTGCGCTTTGAATACGTTCGAATTCATTCGAACCTCGGCAGGGCAGAAATGAAACGCAGGGACGATGGAGCACGGGGGAAGGGTTTGTTATCTGTTGTGGAATGGCCAGGGTTACGTACACAGCGACCAGAATTACTTTCATTCGTCAAGCTGTCGGCCCTTTCCTAGCGAAAGTTAATTCCCGTTTAACGCGGTGACCTTCCAGTCGATTCCTCGATTCTTTTTCAGCTTGAAATTTCGTGCTCCTCGACGTCTTGCTTTAGAACATCGAGTCACACGTGACGTGTAGATTACCTTTCTTGAATGACTACGATCTTATCGAGGGGATATCGTATTGGATTATTTAAAAATTTCATAGCGCTGTATGTACTTTTACGATATACTGCTATTAGTTGACTACCAGAAGAAGATCCATTATCGATCGAAAGAAACACCTTGTATTTCGACATAAGATGGCTAAGAACAGGCTAAGATCACCAAACAAAATTATAGGACAAGTTAATCATCTATAAGCTACGCGACGCTACAGAGATAATGAAAAAGTCGAAGTACTCCCCGAAAATGAATTCTTTTGCTCATCGGTATCCCTGAATTTACAGGAGAGTAGTAAACACCCGCTTGGGATTGCTTCATTCATAAGCAGAGAAAGCAAAACGGAGACAGACGGTATTAGTTGGCTCATGGTAACGAAAAAGGAGAAGAATCGAAAGGAGAAGCGACCCCGGTTGACTCTAAAATGCGCCGGTCTGGGTCGAGGACATCGATGCGTTGGTGGCTATCCTTTATTTCCCCTTATTTCCTATAAACTGGGATAAGCATAAAAAATAGTCTAGACGCATTCTGTATAGTTAGCATACAGCAAAGGACCGACCCCGTGATCGATACAGAAG
The DNA here is from genome assembly GCF_011952205.1 of Bombus bifarius. Taxonomy (NCBI): domain Eukaryota; kingdom Metazoa; phylum Arthropoda; class Insecta; order Hymenoptera; family Apidae; genus Bombus; species Bombus bifarius. Next base: position 112,313 of record NW_022884357.1, read on the forward strand.
AGAAGCCCAGGGCCGTACACGCGATGGATTCGAAAGAACGGGTGCCCGACATCCAGTCTGGCTCGTCGACAAAAAATAGACACGGACGATGCTGTTTGCATCGCAGAATGAGACGCATCGATAGTAGGAAAGGTATGTTCGCGTTACCAAAATGTCCAAGCAACACCCTTCCCGTTACTTTCTTTCCTCTTTTACTCTTTCGTTTTTGCGTTTCGACGAGTAGAAACTAGAAGAGGTTGGAAAGTTTGCTTTCTGGCGGAAACGTGATCGGTGTGGTTTTATCGGAACGGAAGCAGAGGATACGACAGGTATGGAGTGGAAAGGCGAGTTGGTGAAATTTTTGAAGGGATCGATACTTCGAGGCTATCTGTTACTTGCATCTTGTCTGCTCTTTTCTGCTTTTTTTTTTTTTTTTTTTTTTAGTAAATTAGATGCTCGTTTTAGTGAAAACAGGTGATCGATGAATAGGATGTTTAATATTAATATGGTAAAATTCACGGAGGACGCTTTTCTTAACGTGTCCGTCGTTTTCGACCGAATTTACGAGATGCATAGAGTGCACGTAAATCAATTTATAAATCATACGATCCGTCGCGCGTCGATTCGACGTTATACAAAAGGAATCGCGATTTACGGCTCGCTTGGCCGGAATGAAATTTACGTGGCGTTCGACGCGCGTGCCCGCTCGAAAATATTTTACAAATGACGATTGATCTCATGCATCCGGCGCGTTCGTAATTGATTGCATCCCCCGGAAAAAAATTCGCTCAATTCTATCGATTCTAGTATTGTTCAAGCTCCGTGATCTGTTGCAATTTTTAAAGACCATCGTCCTGAACAATTCTACTCGCTGTCTTACTCGTGTTGTTTTTATATTGTACGTGTAACGGATATACTATACGATATCGATAATTTTAAAGTTTTCGCTAAAATCAACTGCAATTTAATTCATAAAAATTCCACAACATCTCCATTTCTGTTCTCCGAAACAGCAACGAAAATTCAACGAGCCGCGCGAACGAGTAAGCGAAAGAATCGAGGGGACGGGAGAATAAGGCAGTCAGCGAAGATCAAGGCAGCGCGTTATCAGCGACGTCTGGGTGAGGTAAACGCGCAAAAACCATTTAATCGCCGCGCCATCGATCACCGTCGTCAGATTAAAAAGAAAATTGCTTCGAAGGAACTCGTGAAAGTTGGAGTATCCTTCTTGCCAGACAAAAATGAGTCCTTGCTTTCAGTCAAAGTCAACGAAAAGAAAAGAAGGAGAGGCAGAGGCAGAGAGAGAGAGAGACAGACAGGCAGAGACAGAGACAGACAGACAGACAGAAATGGAGGAAAAAGCGAACCAGTGATAAGGAATGGGAATGTTTTATTTAAAAATATCGACGAGTACCCTTTAACTCTGTCTGGGGGATGAAAGTTATCGTATAAATGGCGGCGCTCGATTTGGCACGCTCTTCTGCTATCCGTTGAGTTCATCGATTTCAGGATTTCGGCTGATTATACGAGAGTTCGCGGCGGTCTAACAGTCTGCCGGATTTTCGCTCTTTTTTGCCGCTGTTTGCTCGAAGAATGTCGTCGAGCCGAGCCGGATCATAAGGCAGGTTTAACCTGGCAGTTCTCTTACCCGTGTTTGCTCTACGATAATTCAGCCATATTTGCCCAGACGAGGCGAACTTCCAGCAAGGAGCAGACGAATTATTAGCCAGGAACAAAGCGCCTGTTTTCCGCCAACTTTCTCTCTCTATCTCTCGATTTTTCCTCCCTTCCGTGGAACAAGTGTGCTGGCTTCGTTTCGCTCGCCAACCCTTTATTGTACCTCGAGATTACAATTATGACTTCATTATAGTGGAATCGGCAAGCTGTGTCGGTAAAATAGACGTTGAGTACGCGACTCGTAAGTAATTATGTGGGAGATTGACGGATCGATTAGATTTTGTTTAATCCATCAAAGACCAAGCCCGTTCGTAACATGATCACGACAGTCGTGTTTCGTTATAACGCTGTTATAGTGCAATTAAATTTCAAAATGTTTCGTATGAAGTACGTACATAACACTCACACCGTATGTTATTTTGCGAAATTGACAAAATTTTATCCTGCATTTTCGACTTATTTTCACGCATTGAATAATCTTCTGTTTAATCGAGAATTAGTCAAATTGCTAAAAAATGAAGCTGTCAAAGCATGATTTTCCTGATTTTGCGTATGTCGCGTATTTAGGACTATAACATATTCGTCCAAAGCTTCTACGAGTACATTTTCGTCAGCTGTTGTATATTCACACCTTTACCCTAACGTCTTCTCTTCCAGAAGTGAAATTGCACTCCATTGGAAGCATCACCGGCGAAAGGGTAGAACGATCCATCTCTGGCGTGGTAATTAAGCGACAGGGTGAGCAAGGCGGACAGGTAAGAAGCGAACAGCTGAATCGAGGGTCGGTTCAGACAATCAGAGCGCCCAAGGGGTGGTTAAACACGGATAGCAGTGCAACTGTAGACGCGGCGCGCAACCGCATTCTCGCCCCCTTCGGATAGCTCCACGGCCAATCCCTAACCGCTCTACAATTAATTGCGCCTGCTAATTACCTCATGTCGCCGAAACAACGGAATCCATGATTAGCCGAGCATACCTTGACTCATCCGCGAGCAGGTTCCGTCGGAACACCAATCTACTCGCGAGGATCTTTCGACTGTCATAACGACTCAGACGGTCGAGATTATTCGAGAAACAGTCACTGTTTCTCCTTGTAATTTGCCTTCGAGCGTTTTCCAAGGTATCTTCGAATTAGTTACCATGTTGCTCGTGAGTCGAAGCTGCTGCTTTCCGATGGGAATTCCAGATGCTATGCTATTTTCGTAGTCGTTGATATGTAAATAGGTCGTGTATATTTATGCAAATTTGTATTTTCAAGGTAAAGAATCGAACCTCGAACGAAAGTATGTTTAAAAATACACTCTAAATGTAAGTAAGATGTATTTCACTTTCGATATTTGACATATTTTTGAGGCACATTTGACATATTTTTGAATGCCCCAGATGACAAAATTCGTCGATATTTCAAGTATTCTAACATTACGTAAAAAGCTATAATTCCGAATTATTGATCCATTTTTCATCCGCATCACAGAACGAACACGTTGCATCGATTGTTCAAAGACAGCAACGTTATGCAAACTCGCTGCATCACGACGACTAAACGTGTTAACCGTTGACGGTCCAACGAAAATAGTTTCGTCAAATTTGCACGACGGTTCACCGCGGTTCGCGTGAGCGAATTTAATTATTCGAATCAGCAGGATCGAACGTGGAAAGGAAAAGAGAGATAGACACAGTGAAACCTCGTATCCAAGAGAGTTTTCGACGCTCTCGTTAAAAAATATATAAAAGAGCCGACTGATTCTCGAGGTCGTTGAACAATTTACATGAAAATGTCCGAGTCTACTAGTTTCCCGTGGCCATGAATTATTCAGCCGCGGAAATTACGCCAAAATTGCTTCCGTTGCGTTTCCACAGGAAAAAAGGATCGGAGTGGAATCGAATTAGATTTGCATCGAGTCGAGCGATCTCGTGAAATCACCGATTCCTTTGTTACCTGGAAATCTTCCTTTCTTCTTCGTTCTTGGAAACAGTGTTCGAAAGAATCTATGAGTGGAAAACGTTTCAAGAAACTCGACATTGCGTTCGTTCGTTAAAAGATTTAATTTACCCCATTCGAAATCGGCGAAGCTTGTACAAATTTCCTATACAAAAGTTTTCGTGCTATTGTTACGAGTAGACCGTAGATTTGTATACATTTATAGGATATTTAAATGCATAAAAATATGCAGATCGCATATAATATGCAAATGCATATGTATAGCATCTTTAAAATTAACTTCTCAACGTTATAAAATATTTAGGGATGTCAGTTCCCAAAGATGAACTTTTAATTAAAAATAACTCTTGAATTATTCATTATTATAGAGGGTAGTTACGTTTAATCAAAGAACACATTTTATAATTTTGTTATATCGTCGATACAACGTGAACGCGTACGTTTGTACGGTATTAAATAACTCCAGAGTCTCGGCAGCGAAATAACTTTCCATCAGCCGGAATTCAGATTCACGCCGCGTGCCAAATCTGAATTGGATTTAACACTTTGCACATTTGCAGTTTCAATTTTTATCACTCAAGGTACGAGGATTCGAGTAACACACGTGTAAAGAACGTATCATTCATCCTTCTGTGCAACCTTGTTGATACGAAAAAAGGGGACAAAAGAAAATATCCAAAACATTTTTGACAAAAGTTCCTTGATAAATTCTCATCCTCCTTTTTCTCGCTTCTTCCCGGAGTAAGCTGAAATCAATTAACGATACAACGTAGATTAAAAATCTCGATGCGACATTCCCTTGCATCTTGTTACACGAGGATGATTTCATCGACGAGGAAATTGCGCGTACGTGAAACTGTAGCTCCTTACACGCCAAGATTTCTATGAGAGACAACGATGATGTATGCCACTCGAATGATCCGCAATCTCCGACACATCAGTCTGATGATACGTTACCCATCGTTGCAACTTTGCACGCACTCCTTTTGCCTTGCGTGTATTATTTTCGCCTTCGCGGCTGTGATTCATCGCTTATGAGCTCTCGTACCAGTTCTCGTAGCAGCCCTCCAGCCATTTCGAGTTTTCTCAACGGCTCTTCGCATCATATCCGAAGATTCACAGATGGCGAATTCGTCGAATCGCAGAACTACGAAGCGACGGGGTTATTAGAACGTCGAACCGTATTAAGACGGAGAACCTTGACCGGGGTTGGAAAATTAATGGATTCGATGGCACCAGGAGTCAGTGGGTTAATAGACTAACAGACTGGATCGAAAGGATAATCTGCGTCACCATCGAGTCCTCTGACACGATTCGTGACGCGACGAGTTAAAAACTCAACCTGACGAATCTATCATCGTTATTGTGGAAACTTGTACGTTTCCTAAAGCTCTTAAAACTTCCAATCTCTACTCATTTTATCCCTTAGTTATTTTTTAGCCAACTTTCCCCATTTCGGTAGGACAACCGCGAAATTTATTTGAATAAAGTTGCTCGTCAGAACCGCGCGCCTGCACAAAATTCTCCGACGCTTAATTAAGATTTCGTTCGTCCGACACTGACTCGACGCGAATCCGTCGGTAACGAAGATGAAGCTAATATAATCCTATGACCTTGCTCGAGGACGCCCCGTTCCCGAAGGAACGGGCGCAAAAAGGCAAAGGGAGAAGGGCCCTTTTGTTTAAGGACGGCGTTTACGCGCGTCGCGTTGCACTCTTCGTTTCCTTTATTTCCTTTTGTTCCCTCTCGTCCTACTGCTCCTTTCCTGCCACCTCGTTTAAATTATCATTCCGAGGAGCGAAGCTCTTTAGAATTCCACCTTACGTTCCTTCGAACGCTTTCGGCTTTAATTTTTCGCAAATAATTATCTCGGTTTGCAGCTGTTCCAACGCTTTCTGCCAACTTTACTACCCACCTGATTCTAACCTGTAAAGAACACTTCTCGAATGAAACGTTTTAAATTCTGTTCGATCGTTGAAGATGTAATAAGAAAATTAATCATCCAAATACTTACGCACGATAGCGTACGTTTCTCGAATTCGCTTGAAATTGCCATTTTCACAAAATTGCCTTCTCGCCAGTTGCCACTGAATCGCAGATTTTAATTCGTAGGTAACTATTATCTGAAAGCGACGTTAATCTTAAACCTTGGTTTCCAGCTCTTCTCAGACGATTCAAACCTTTCATTAATGACGCCCATTGGTCTCTGCGCTGCCTCTCCAATTAAGCTTTCGCCGATTCTCCTGCTGAAGTATTCGTTTCTCTCTTCGGGGTAGAGCGTTTCTCGATTGAGCCGATAAATAAATACGTGGACGCGGGGGTGGCGTGGATTTTTCGCGAACGAACGAAAAGACAAATCCAATCAGCGGTAATTGAGAAACGAAAGTAGTCGTTCGGCTATCAGAGGCTGTTCCCGATTCCTTCGATTCATCGGGAAAAGCTTTCAAGGTTGATTTTATTCCCGATACTCGGCGCGCCGCGGACTTTCTAGGCCGACGGGAAATTGAATTATCCAGTTTAACGACGGTCTCTGCGTGAGTTTTAAATGTTTCTCACCCCCGCGAGGGTTCGCAGTTTCGGCGATCGAAGGGAGATCGCCAAATCGCCATTATTGGTTGACGAAGTAGGCTACCGTCCATAAATACTTGGACACTTCGATCCATTTAACAATAACAGCGTGTAAATTTTACCAAAATGCGAGAAAAATTAACGATGAATCTGTACTTAAGAGCAACTTACTACCTTTTCATTGAATCAGAAAACTAAATTCAAATTCATTACGAAATACAAGAAACATACTTGATTATTTACTATATATATATGCTGCTACATATATCGACTATTTAAGTATTACTGCTTGTATCAATGTCAGACGTTTCTCTATTATCATTCGAGAATGGAAAACCAAGCGACAGGTGCGATACAGATCCATCGTTATAGTTGCCAGGGAAAAAATTCGAGATTCGTTACACGCACCCTTTATTCTTTCCCTTGTTCCTACTTTTCTATCTCGCCAGTTTCTTTCTCACTTTACATTCGTTTCTCTATTATTTTAGGCGAATTTTCTCCACCCGATTCATAATTTAAATAGGATATTTTGGAAAAAGTAAGCGAGTATTCGGATATTTTTGGGCGGTGGTGCAAGATGGTTAGCCTAGAGTCCGGAGCAACTGGCGTGGTCGAGCCGACGATAGCGTTGGATTTATTTTTACAGCCCCATTAATGTTACACGTTTTATCGAGGAGAGAGATTCTACTCGCGCGAAGAAAATCCTCCTATACGACCAGACGCTTGCCACTTCGTTTCTTTACGATCAACCAAGAAGATGAAGAAAAAAAAAGAACGAAGCGAGCCGCTCCTCGCCGTTTTAACGTTCTACCGGTCCCGGCTCCGTTCTCCGTGGAATTTTATACACTTTGTGTAACGCGATCCTCCTCTCCTCCATTCTTACCCCACCAGCGGGGACGTAAAACCGACCCCTAGAAACTGGAAAATCGTCGGCTGGGCTCCTTCGGCGAAATTCCAGCCGGTTGATTGCTACTTGCCAGCTCGTCTTCATTTTTTTCCTTCGACGCAGGAATTCAAATTAAAGAAGACTACTTTAGTGTCAAATTCACTGTTCTTCTTTCTTCTTCCTCCGCGAACGGTTAGCTGCCTTTTATTGGATAAAATCGCGATACGAAGGGATGATCGATAGCATGGTGACAAAAAATCAGAGGGAAATAGAAGTATAGCTTCGACGATAACACAAAATTCGCAAGCTCGAGTGCATGGCCCCATTCCTGTTTCCAGAATGATCGATAACCGTTCGACGAAACATCCGGCGAAGCCAGCCACCGGAAGAGCCGGATGGAAGGTCGGAGTACGAACGTCGTCGAGATCTCGGCGGGGGTTCCGCCAGGATTTAGGGTCCAAGAGCTTCCCCGTAGTTCTGGCCCACCGAGGGTGGTCGAGGAGAACGAGAACGCCCCGTGGAAAATCCGGCAAAGGTTCGTTTCGACGTCTATTATGCTCCTTCTTATCAACCGTCGCGGAGGTTCCCGCGGGGATCCGAAACGGGTCCCTATTCAGCCTTTTTAAATCTGTTTAACCCATTACCTTAACGTCATTCTCTCGGGCTTTTGCCTCGCGATTTATTTTCCTCGTACTCGTTGCTCGTTGCATGCAATAGACTTGGTCGACGAGATTAAACGATCGTAAAAATCTTCGCCTTTTGATTGCCATTCGCAAACGAGCGAAATCCTGGAGAGGGAAAGTGGAAACAAAACTGGTAGCTCGACGCATTCGTTAGAGATTCCATTTTCGTTGTTACGCTCCGGACGTCATGCAAATTCATATTTTTATGAACGTACCGAAAGAAACGGAATCTAAATGGAAACTCGTTTCAACCCCAAAATATTATAACGAATTATTCTATAATTTTTTAGTGTATTTCATAATTCTTCTGGAATTTTAGAAATTTTCTACCGCCAAAAATGTTCGGCCCAAGATAGCAAAGAATACAACAGGGTTGATTGAAATTAGGCATTTTCTCCAATTTAGGAGATTCTCGAACGATACGATCCTGTTCGAGCGAAAGAACACAGTAGGGTTGAGCAGAGAAACGAAACGAGGAAGAACGAGTCCAAACAGCCGTAAAGAATCTTTGGGACGTGGCTGGGTCGATTATTGGAAACGGTCGAGTGTCTCGATCTTGAGGTTGCTCGTAAATAAGAGAATTAAGGAAATATCGTGTGACAGTGCGTTACACAATGACACGGTGGGCAAGGAAAGAGTAGAGGCTGTTGAACAGAGCAGGATTCGCGCGATTGTAAAGCCGAGGAGGTATTGATCGTTACAACAGGGCGTCGTAGCCTGCGTAGCTGCAGAAGCCGTACACTTTACGACTTTACACGAGGGTAACAAGAGTTTGCATTAATAAACCGGTCTGTTCCCGTTGCCTCACCCCTCCGGGTGATCGTTTATGATCAGCCTGCAATCGATGCACTCGGACGACATCAAAATCGTAAATCCGTGAACGGAACGCGTGGATCGACGCGGTTAAGGCGATTATTAACACTCCGCGAATGAACTCGTCCGTTCGACGCGTTTTATTTGCCGATAGCTGGGTTACGTATGTAATATACGGATTCCACTGAATTTTAATCTGAAACCATTGTTGCTGGGATTATTAAGCGGCCGAAGCGAGCCCGACATGGGAACTTGCAATTAGCCTCGACGGCTTATCGAGTCACTGGAACAGCGTAACGGTAGTTTTACGCCTTATCGAAAGGAAGATTATGCAGATTTTGTGTAACATTTTCACTGTTCCTAATATTTGAATTTTTCACTTCGGAAACGATATGCTTCTAATTGGCTTCGTTATCAATCGCTCTTTGGGCGAACTAGTTGTCAAAAATCGACAAGTAATTACAACGATGTCCAAGAGTTCCCAAAAATTAATATTTACTTTTAAATTACTTTTCGATTCTTGAAATTGAAAATCAATACGTACAGTTATATTAAATTATATGCAATACTTCGATGATTTTGACCGATGCTTTAGAAGCAAAGAGCTAACTTTAACAGACATAGCCACAAAATAAATCGTAAGACAAAGAATTAATGAAAATATCGGTAGAATTATTGAAACAATTCGAGTCGATATAGGATGCTCGATAACGTGGAAACTGGAACAAAACGTTAAAGAGGGTTGATCGAATGTGAGACGACAGACACGTATAGGAAATCCCTCTTTCCATTTGAATCGTTTAAAACCATCTGATCAAATTCTTGACCATTTCTCGTTATCGTTCGTGGAAAAGTCCAAACATCCTATTACGGAAACAATATGATCCGCTAGGAGAGAAGTTGTTCGGTCAGGGTGGCAGCCTATCACTGCGGTCTATAAAGAAGCGACCAATAAATTACTCGCAAACGATCAAGTTGGAATGGTAGCACGATTATCCTGGCGTTTCCTTTTCGTTCGTTCCACTTCCAGCACGGTACAAATGACCATCGGCCCATAATTCCCGCATGACTGGATATGTCGACGTAACGTTGGTTCGATGGTGCGTGGCAGAGTCTCCCGGTCATCTCCCATGGGTGAACCCCGGCAGAGAGACCAAGAAGACGTTGTAACGGACGCAGAGGATACCCCGTCCGACTCGGTGATCCTCCGACCGTCTCTTTATATCACCGCGTTGACCCCCTAGAGGTACGTGACGCAGATGGAGGGACACAACCGCAATATCTTTATCCCTTCTCAGGGCTGGAAAACAGGCTGCCACTTCGCGACGTCCGGTAAATTTATATTTAATAGGATCGAAAGCGCGAGATCACTGGGCTACGGTCATCTCTCTGCGATAAAACGTGTCGTAGGCTTCTCGCAGGCTGCTTGTTTCAATAGAAATCGACTCGGGGAAATTGAATCGGCCCAACCCCTGTTACGTGCTCCTTTTCGCCCCCTTCTGACTTGCTCGTTATCGCTTTTAAGTTTTGATGACGCTGAGAGGACCCCTTCTTGTAATCGTTTAGTTCGACTCGGGTGGAACGTGGCGTAGAAGGGAAATTTCTTGTTCGTTCCTCCCTTCGGATTGACGAAATTGTTATACGGGTGGGAGGTTACGTGAATGGAACGAAGAAGATCAACGGTAGTTTCTTTCCTGGTATCGACTGAATTCGGGTATTCCCATTAAAGGATTCATTACGGAGGGTCGTGAAAAAGAAACGTTCGATGGTAACGCAATTAAATCCCCACCTTTCGGCCCGCATGTGGTTACACGGCGCCACGATCGAGGGCTGATTTGTTCCGGAGCCGTGAATATATACGATCGGACCGACAAAAGCGTGGCCATAAAAAAAATCTTATCGCATAGCAGCCCTTATCGCGTGAAAGACGGCACGTTTCGGGAATTCTGCGCGGCTTCAAGGAGGGGTTGTGTCAGTCCCTTAAGACCATAACGTTTATGTAGCCGCTGTAGCTGCCGCAAAAGGGACACGAGAGATACGGGGCCACGCGGTAACGAGAAAACGTGGCCGAGAACTTTCTAAAGAACGGCGACGCCGCGCCGCGGAGACGTCGACGATGCCGCCTGGCAAGTTCAGCAGGGGGTTGCTTACGAGGGTGGAGTTTATTTATTGTTTACGCGGGGATACGGGGCCGACTCCGCGGCGTTTATGCAGATACATCCCCTTAACATAACCATAACTAAATCGACCATTCGATAAGATGGACTGGATAAAGCTGGCCCACTTGTTACGCCTCCCCCGCCCGTCCCTTGCAAACGGAGACGGAGTCTCGTTTATCCCGGTCGAAACGTCGAATATCTATTACCCGGCTGTATCCCCGAGACTCTCTACAGGAAATTCGATCCAGATTATCTTCCATGTTTTCCTCTTTGCTTGGCCACCACCGCTCCTTTCTCCTACCCCTCCGGTCGAACTGAAACGCCATATCGAGATATGAAAAAGTTCCGGGGATATGTAGTTAAAATTACTTAAGTCGAACAAGGAAGGGAGGAAAGGAAACTGGGAAAGGCGAAACTACCTTTACCCGAATCTCCCAAAGTAGAACGGTTCGCGTGTTTCCCACGGATTTCGCTAAAACCACCGTGCAAAACATGCATAAACACCACGGCGAGATTTAACTACGCGCGCATCTACGTACGCGATCCTCTTTCGTTAGCAACTTTCGACCAACTCTGCCGGCAACTTCGCCAACAAGAGTTACTGACACACAGAGCCTCGCACTGCTGCTCTGTACAGGAGGTAGTGGCTTCGCGAAGAAGCACGGGCAAACAGCAGAAAGACACACCTCGTGTCGCGATATCGATCGTTATCGCGTAGCCGCGCGAATTATCGCCCTCGGGAACCGGGTGTGCACGCGAGAGGGGCTGATCGAATAAACGAGCGTGTCACGTTGCCCGGTCGTGTCACGAGGCTGCAGCCCCGTCGAGCCAGCCACCCAGCCACCCCCCTCAGCCAGCTCTTTCTCATCCTTTCTCTCTCTCTCTCTGAGCTCTCGGTTTCCCTCGGTTCGCCCGGTAACGGTGAAAGCGCGCGGCTAGGTAGACTCGTGGGGGCGCCACGCGGCGGTGGTGCAGGGGGTAGCACAGGGGGCGGTAGAGCGTGTGGCGGGGTGGGCAGAGAGAGCGTTCGTTTCTGGAGCAGACGAATCGATGCTCGTTGCCCGTCCTCCCTTGCAACGAGTTCAATGTCTCGCCCGGGCCGGCCGTAGCCCCCGCGGTCGTGGCCGTGGCCGTCGGACGGCGCCCAACCCTCACCTCCAGCCACCCACTCACCCCCTGCTCACAAGCGTCTCTCGCTCGCTCCCGTACCGGAGCGCGTTCCGTCTACCTTTCGGGCGCGGTTCCATGGCCTTTTGTTTCCCCACGTCCCGCCGGCCAGCTGGAAAAAAATTAATGCGTCTGTGTTTGTGCTGGCTCCGTGGAATAATAGCACGCTGGAATGTAGTATTAGACGATGCACACCGAGGTGGGTAATTTTCGGCTAGGTGTTTTCGGTAGACGGCAGGTTGGTTTAGGGGTTTAGGAATACCCCGACGAGGATGTTTGTTCTCGTTCAACCTTCGAGAGGATTATTCTTTTCACGTTTCCAATGAATCGAGTCTGGGTTACGCGATACATTGTCAGCTCGTATGAAAATGTATGGTAATATTTTCATCCGCGTAATCAACGTCCACGCTTGTATCGTTACTTACGATCATCTTGCCATCGAAATATCTCGCGTTTCTTCTTTCTCAGGCCGTCTGTAACAGCCCATTGGATTATTGCTGGAGGATCATTTTTCTTCGCAGTTTTGCCTGCTTTCCTTCGTTTAGGTCTCTAACCTCGTGCCTCAACCCTTCAACCGATCGCTTTCTCTCTCCTCCGGGCTTTCCTCCCGTCGATTTCTCTTCAGTCTCGACCTTCCTTTCGCTCTCGTTTCTTACCTCGCCGTTTCTCCCCCGCTCACCTACCTCGCGGAGTTTCTCTTTCACCCCGACTCCGTAGCCGCTGTTTAACCCGGCGCAGCCAAGTGGCAGCGACCTCGTACGCCTTCGCGCTGCTCTGTTTGCCAGGCGTTTGTCACCGTCGCGAACAAAGTCTCGCCTATGTGTACCTCCTCTCTTTCTCCACAAGTTTCTCTTCACCTCTCGGGATAACTCCCTTGCGCGATGTGTTTTGTACACTTTCTACACTTTGTACACCGTGCAGTAACAGTCTGCTCTCTTTACTCGAATTCTCTAGCGGTGTTTCCTTGTTTGCGGTCGCCAACGTTGGCAGAAAAGCTATATTTTTGTTCAGAAGTATTGAACAAAACATTTATATTTAATATATAATGAGAACTTCAAATTACACGCGTTATTTGATAAAAATAACTAATTTCGTCGCATATTCGTCAATTTCCGTGTCATACGAAGTGTCAAGTTAAGCCACGTGTCTTCGTATCTTTTAATTGTGATCGATCATTTTTTAACGTCGAAGTATACGTGTAATAACTGTTCCCAGACAGTTTAAGCAGAGATGTATAGCGATGGCGAGTTACTTTCTACGATTCGTCGCGGTTTTTCCACCTCAAAATGTCGTATCGATCGCAAATGCTCGTGTGGCAATATTTTGATTTTCCCGTATATGAACGAGCAGCGAGAATGGGTCGGACATAATTATAAATTATGGAACGTTCCTGGTGATGGATGAACACGAGGAGTCACCAGGGGATGCTGTGTAACTAGTACCTTCCCACGCAGAGTATCGCGTTGCGAGATACGCGAGAATATAGAGAACGATACGATCAAAGTTTCGCCATTGCCAGCAGAGAGCACTCGACTTCTTTATGGGGGAGGAAGGGGGATGGATCGAGCTACTGGGGTGGAAAGGAATGGCGGCATCGCGAACCTGCAGGAAGTTCGATTTGGTCTATCGATGTGAATAATACATACCATTACGACGGGTAGAATTGCCTTGGTTTTTTTTCGTCCTTCTTTCTCGAATCGGTCGAAATCGCGAGACACATATTGTTACGATTCCGGGTGGATCGCTCTCTTTTCGAACTTCTTCCTCGCGCAAAGTAGACTCTATCTTGGCTCTGAACGGCTCGCTCGTCCAAATTGATTACTTTTCCCGTTTTTCTTGGATCTTTTCGATTCTGCAGATGCTCGACCACGTAAAAATAGTTTCAATGGAACTTCTTTTTTCCCTGAACAACATTTTCAAAGAACTCATAGTCCTTGTCTCCATTTCCTCCTCATCGTGCACAGTAAAATGAATTTTCACTCTTTCGATGATTCTCGAGGAACTCAATATCATCTCACTTTCGCGTGAAGAATTATCATGCATAATACCATATTATAATACATACCAATTCAACATCTAGATGAACCGATTTGGATGACATCATCGATCGGTTGAATGTATTTGATAGTGTTTGCTTCCACGAATACCGTAAATGATTCGACAGATCAGATTTAGATTTACATTTTGGACTTAACTTTCCGCTTAATACATTCAACATTTTCTTAACGAATGTAATTTTTCTCTAGCGTAGTATATTTTTTCTTCCGTAGACGTTCGAAAAACTCCAAACCCTTAAATAACGCATTCCTCCATCGTCTTCCACACGAGAGTAAGTCTTCTCTCCATCGACGATTAATAAATCTTGGTGAAACTCAATATCATCCCACTTCCATTGGACCGTTGTATATCAAGGCAGGGATGGCTAAGGGGGTGGCCTTTACAAAATTTCCCGTGGATCCAATTTGCATAAATAAGCTCGTACCGGCTGTTCTCCTCTCTGGAACGGTTTTCCGTGAACGCAGCTCGTTCGTTTCGATCTTCGTTAGTGCTTAATTATAGCGTTCGTTGAACGTTCATCGACCGAATCCACCTTAGGGGGAAAGAGCGTTCCCTGTTGCACCTGCCAGGAAGCCGTGCCGCGCGCTTCGCCAACAATCGGCTTTCGATCCAAGATCGTCCGCTTATTCCCGCGCATCTCCAGGGATCCCGAGACAATTTCCCTGGCAAATCCGGGGCACGCCATTTGTCTCGTGAATTAAGTTTACTCTCTTTTTTCGCCCATATTCAACGATGCCGTCTGCTCCGCCCTCGTTGCTTCGACAGAGGCAGACAGAAAGAGGAAAGTGGGGTTGAAAGCAGAGAAATTGATATCGGTCGTTTTCTTCGTTTCTTTTTTTTTTACGCCAGCTTAGTCGAACGAATTATCTTGCCGTATCATTAATCTCCTGGCGTAACAAAATGAAACGACGCTTCATCCTTTTCTTCTATTCCTCTGCTACTCCTCCCCGTTTATCGAACGAAGGGTAGGTGTTCAGAAGGAAGTCAGCTAATTCTATGCGTGATCAGTGTTGCAAGTAACTGCAATGTGGAATGACAATGGAAACGGATCCCGCGGTAGAAAATTATGAACGCGATCGTTATACGTGGATATCCCGGATATTGATCGAATGTGAGAAAACAGTCGGACGATTCTGGAGCGTACAAATTTTAAACCCTTATACTACGGACTGTATAAGGAATAGTTGTAAATAAACAATTATGAAACACATGGATCACGCAACAGTATGTTCAAGTATACCGTTGATAGTTCAAAAGTTAGCCATTAATTCTCCATCACGCGTCTGGAGCTGTCGAAACCCGAGTTCACGGGACACGGACAAAAAGCAAGGGAGCAGAGGCCGCGAAATGAGAAAATAATTTCTCTCCAGACGGTGTTCCCGTGGTCGTTAACCCATTAACACATCGATCATCGCCTAACGCATCGGGCGGAAATTGTGCAGAGGCGGCACGAGATACCTCGTGATTCCTGGTCGAAGTGCCCAATTTTTATCTGCCACGCTTTTTCCACCTCGATGCTCATTGTCTTACTTCGTTTGCTTCTTCGTCTCTTTTCTTTTTTTATTGCATAGCTCTGGGCGAAAACGCTCAGCGAAACAAAGAAGTATCGTAAAGCCGGCCGTAAAAGTGGTGCAGATAAAACGTAGTTGCACCAGCTGTATAAAGCGCTGCGTACAGTATACGCTGCACGGGATATAAAGAAGTTGGTTGCATGATACAAGGAACATCGACGTGCTGGAAGGAAAACGGAAGCAGAAAGAAGACGGAATAAGCGGAGGGACGTGGGGAAACAAAAGGGGAAGTGGCCAGAAGTAGAATTCCAGCCGCCCAGACCGGACGGTGCTCGCTTTCGTCTGAGTATCCCGCCTCTGTTTAGAATCCAGTCCCGCGGTTTTCATCTTGCACTTGTCATGAATATTTTAATAATATTTACTTGGCCGCGTGCAATAACCGTTCCCCGGCGCGCCGTCGCTTATATTTAGCCACGGACCGCCCGGGACAATTTTCAGCGTTATGGCAGTGGTCGGTGGCCGGACTACGAACTTCTGAATCTACTTCATGTAGGAATACACGGTCGGAGGAGTCGCGGTTCTGCGTTATTTATAGAAAAAATTTGTTGCCAGCTAAACGTGTAAACGACATTGTATTTCTTGCATATTTGTTCATTATGGTGTTCTGGTGCAAGTTCCATATTTTAATCGCCACTAATTCCAGCGTTAAAGAACTTTTCTTATAAAACTCAAGTTCCTGAGGAATAATGAAAATGAATTATGTAACGCGAATGTTAAAAAATACCGTTAAAAAATATCAATTTATGTATATTACATGAAGATTTTTTACCGGTATATAGCATTTATCTAGATCTCGGGAAACGAGTGTAATAAAAACGTCTGTGTCAGGTCTTCAATAAGTATATCCAGAACAAACGAGATAGAACGGCACCCTTATCGTGGCGCAGCCCAGTGTACTCAGCTCTAATCACTTCCAGTGATATTAATAAATTGTCCCCGGAGGGGTGTATTTTCTTTCGCTTTTTCCCCGGCCACGTTCGGCGACGATGTTATTATTGTTTGCTTACTCTCGCGGAGGGAGAAAGCGGCTGAGAGTTTGGGGTGGCTCCGGCAACGATCTACATCGAGAGAAAGACGTCCACGACGAGAGAAAAGAAGAGACCAGAAAACGGTATTCGGCCCTCTTCATCCTTCTTTCTTCTCTAGTTTTCGTGCTTGTGGAATAACGTTAGACACGATTTACGGTTAGGCAACGCGACGTAATAACCGATTTAAGCCCGGCCGTTCGCCCTAATCCCGAGTTACGAGGACCCAGCGACGATTTAGTCAATCGTACCACCATAATGCCGTAATATCGCGTTCCACAGCTTTGGCTACGCTGTTCAGCCAATAATAAACGAGTTTATTGTTCGAGGCAGCCTGTCGCGACTAACCGCGCGCCACTGCCACCGGAAAAGGGTTGCGTTCCATGCCTCGTTCTCAGAATATCGTTAAACGACGCGATACCCAGGACCAACGAGCACTCGCGTGCAGGAGGGTGCCAGTTTCGTGCGAGTTACCACGTTCTAAGATTCTAATAATGAGGTGATCGGTGTTCCTTGGTTTCGTTTAGGGAGAGTCAAGGGGTAACCGTCTTAGTTTAATCGTAATCACTGGTTCTTCGAAGCACGGTTAAAATAATAAAGATACGCTGAGATTTAATTCTATTCGCGATGAAATTGTTTCAGCGAGTTATCGGACAAATCGGTGCAACGCCTAAAGAATTCGTCTCCGCCCCACAAAGTATAAAAGCAGGAATTTTCATTTGCAGGAAACGTAGGCGTTTCTCAGTTTCATGTTCGATCACCGAACGCCAGAGCAATCAACGTTGCAGTCGCGGCAATGGCGCGCAGCAAAGGGACATTTACGACTAATTGCTCTCCGTGGTTTTCTTCGTTGGGGTTCTTCCTTTTTCCCTCCCCTCGTGTTCGCCTAGTCCATACAAGTCCTCGTAAAAACCCAAGGAGGGGAAGGAAAGTAATACGCGGGCCGCGGCTCGCAGTAAAAATTCGTCGAGGGAGAGGACGAGGCTCACGTCGCGGGAACTACGATAATGGCTACTAAAATTCAACTAAACGCTCGCGGGACGTTGCCGCGCTAATTGCCATCGTAAATTTCTTTTTCTTCGATCGACGGGAAGAGCTTTTGATACGAAGATCGTGTCTCAAAGCCCAAGCTTCGTAAAAATCGGATACTTTCAGACGCTTTAGTTTGATTGAACCAACGACAAATACGATTCTGTTCAAAAGTATTCATATACTTGCTTATTTTAAACCAACAGTATTTTAATTACGAAATTACGGATAAATTATACTCCAATAATTTCAGTTTTGACAATTGTCGACCGCAGGCGAAGAAGATAACGAAGAATGTTAAACTGGTCGAAGAACTTCCGACGTTAATACAACTTACTGCTCTCTTTTAATAAATAATTCCAATATATCATCTAACTCTCCATGAAATGGTACGAAGTACTGCTTCTAAGTATATATTCGTTATTATCTGCAGACTTCAGACAATTTCAACAATGTTACCACATAAAGATGAGAATGTACTGAAATTTTTATAATTTTCGGTTCTGCTTCAAGTATACTCGAGAATATTCCACCTTCTCAATGCTTAATTCCTTTGACATTACATTGCCTCGTTTCGGCTTTCAAATAGGCCCCGAAACGATCGTTTCTCCGCTCGATTCACGAGGCAATGCGACTCCTCCCAATGGTTCTGAGACTCTCTGGCAAATTTACCAAAGTGCTCCTTCGAGGATTTGCGGATCGATTCTTTCGTCTAACTTATGGAAACCGTATCTTAAAATTTTCACAGAGATCTTATAAAGAAATCGTAGTTTCGCCTGTTGAGCATGATTCAACGAAAAGAAAGAAAGGCCGCGTAAATACGACGTAAATCAGCATGCTACCTTTCACGAATAATCCCGATTATTCATCCTCCAGTTCCCTTTTAAGTATTCCGCTTTACGAACATTCAATTAGGTTAGATCGCAAAGCGGATTCCGCGTCGTCGTCGTCACTGTCGGCACGACGTTTTGACGTTCAATCATCCGAGTGCTTCTCTTATACTCTCGGCTTTACACTCTGTATCCGACAAGTGCCTATAAAATATTCTCGCTTTGAGTTTCGCCATCGTTCGCTGTCGCGGATCAAAGTTTAATCGGTCGAATAATTAATACACCCACAGCTCTCGGTGCGAATAATTGCTGAATTGAAAAAGTAGTAACATGATGACAGGAAGGAAGAACGAGTCACCGTTCTGCATTACAGTCCAATGAAAATTAAACCATTTTACAAAACGTGTTAAGATCGGAAAATTTATTCGTCTCTTATTCGTAAACTGTATGTATAAGCGCATAAAAGTATATAAAATGCAAACATACATATAAAGATTCAATTCTAGGATAATTCAGGGATCGATTCTGAAAATCGAGTTTATTGTGAAAATACTTAAATGAAATACAGAAGTAAACAGCAATTAATAATTAACAACAATTAATAACAGTAATAATTAAATAAACAACAACCAATTAATAACAGTAAACAATAAATAGCAAGTTCTGTGTAATGTCTACCTGAAAATCGAGAATCGATTTTCAACGTCCTGAGCTACCGATCTTTCTCCGTCAATCTTCAATGTTTTAAACAATTACTCTTTCTTCTGTGATCTTGTCTATCTCCGATGTTAATCTCTGTCCGTCCGTTTGGGAAATGCGTGTCTCTCAAAATGGCTCTCCGTAAAACAAAGAAAGCCGTTCTGTCTCTTAGAGAGTTTACATACATATATGAAATATGCAAAGTACGCTATTCGTTGTAATATTTAGTGGGCGAAAGATATCTTTGGTATTTAAGTTGCATTTTTTCATTTATGCTCGCAAAAATTTAAATCTGCTCGGCTATTCGTAATCTTCTGATTAGAGTAGTTCGATCTTTCTATTCAAGACGCGAGATCGAGCGGAGACCGCGGACCAGCGGGGACCGGAAGGGCGTCCCTTTCAAACGATCCCCGTCAGAATCTGTTCGAGAGCGGGCAATGAGAGAAGAAAAAACGAAAAAGAGGGAGAAAAGGCGGAAGGGAAGGTGAACCGAATCTCTATTTTCGCAGGCTCGCGCGGCTCGGCCTTTGAATAGACGCGATAAGGATCTTATAACCATGCAGAAGGGGGGGCTGGATTGATGGCGGGGTGTTGTGAAATATAAAGTAAACTACCTGACATTGTCGCGATACGAAGAGGCGCATCGCTGCTTGAATATTGATGCACTGGCTTCCGAAGGGAAGATGAAAGGGGCGGCACAGCCTTCGCTTCGGCTTTTTAATAATGAATTCGGCCCTTCTGCCTCGCGGATTTTCTCCCAACCGCTTCAACATTTCCCCTTCCTTCTGTAGCCTTTGAACACGAGGGCGTAAAAAAGGATTGGTTACTCTTGCGATTCCAATGGAATCGATGAAGCATACTCGAACAGAGACTTTGAGTTTCAACGATCGAAGATTCGTCTACGTCGAATTTTGAGAATTCTCAAGGTATCTTGAAATTTATACTTTGCGATTTGTGAAATTGCGATTTATACATACTATACATATGATATATTGAATTCGTAGCTTGCACGAATCAACGAGGTAAAAAAAATGACGAGAAGCATAGGGAGACGCCTAATGCTTTCCTAAAATGGACGTAATCGCGTCAAGGGCTTAAAAGACTGACCCTAGAACCGCGCTACGAACCCCAGAACTGACTGATAGGCTTCGTCGTTTCGCTAACGTGATTTCATGTCGTCGACCTGACGATACCTGCTAACTGACGGTCTTCCGAACTGGTGAGCGGACTTTACTTCGATTCAGACTAATCATTTGCGCGAGAACTACCTATTAGATCCAATTTCTCTAATTTTCACACGCCAATGTATTTACACGAATATTCTATCGGGGATCTATCGAACGGGGATCTGTTTGATAATATTCAGTTAATATAATTTGTCTCGATCTCTTGCCGCCAAAATACTACATACTTTCACCAGTTTATACTTGAAGCGGCACCTGTTAGCGAATACTACAGTATTCCTCGAGATCGGTTGGATCGATACTGCACCTCGATGGTAAGAGAAAGGTAGGCGCCTCTTGGTTCTAGTCTCAGCTAATTCCATTCTGTACAGTATTTCAAATTATGTAAGTTTGAAGCTAGCTTCTGGTCCTTATTTCGTATTACTTAGATTTGAAAGATCTAACCATCAGTTAACACAATTCTACTCTATATTTTATGCTATTCAAACTTGAAACTCTTCGTTTCAGATAATTCCATTTTACATTGTATCTCACGTTACATTCAACTCCGTTCTACACTGTATTTCATAGTATTTAAGTTCGAAGCTATTGATCGTATTTAACATTGTCTTTGTCTCCATACTACATTGTCTTTCATGTTACTTAACAATTAGATTCATCGATAAAAAAAGATCAATGGAATGGATACATTATTTCCAAATCGCCAGAGCCTATTTTCACGATCTGCCTCGTCACACTTCACTAATCCTTCGATCAATTACCTATTGTCTCTCAAACGATATTCTTTCGCAAATAATAATCCACCTAACTCTTGAAAAAACACAAAGTCATAACGAAGAAAATTCTATTTTGATCTGGAGGATAATGGAAAATCTGCAGGTTTCGCTAAAAACAGAAACATTAGCAGAAGTCTGCCAAAAAATCGCGAGAACATTGTCACAGAGGCATTTCATCGTAGTGGTACATCAATAATTTCCTTAGCCGCATGATATTTCCCGCGGCGCGACGCTTTCCACGCTCTGCTAACTGTATGCGGTATCGATTCGCCGAGCCACGTGCAACTTCGTTATGTAATAACAGACAAGTTATTAATCAGTCAACGAGTTGGACGCGATAATCCGTGACCATTCCTCACGAGGGTGTCCCGAAAGTGGTCTCGTTCGCTGATATCTTAAAAGTGGTCGAACCAGCTTCTCCTTCCCCGGCATACATATATATCTCGCAATATGAGCACATTTTTCCTTAAGAATCGCTACCAGGTCGGGAAGAAAGTTTCGCTTGTTTATTTTACAAGGAAACCAGTTTACATAGGCAGGGAAGTATGGCGCAACAGCGTGAGTAGAATCTAGTTAATAGTCAGTTGAATAAATATTCATAATCCTTTACGTAATAGAGTGTTTACTTTTTCTTTCCTTGACGCTAGATTTCCTTCTTATGGAGGCGTAAACAGCAAAACTAGCGCAAAAACTAGAGTAGTATACCGTGAAAAAAATTATGTCTCTCGTTTTCACCTTACTAATGGCACACAAAGTGTTACTTGAACTCTTACTATACACTCTGTAGAAAACTTTTCTGTTTGTTCGTTCGCAGACGCTTTCAAATTCGTTCGAAACTTTGTCGATAGGATCTTGGCAAATACAATCGTATAGTCGTATCTTACCGTAATGCTAATGAAATTTCAAAATGTTTTGTATAGTACACTCGTAAAATGTTTCGATAAATGTTCAAAGAGCTATTGTACCTTGTATGTTAGTTGGAAATAACTTTATGCTCCCGTGGCTTTGCGAGGTAGATGTGACGGAGCAAGTCGACCCAAACTCTAAACGTAATTTCGTGTGGCGAACCGCGGCGTGATGTCCCGAGAACCGGCGAATAATCCGATCATCGAAGTTTCAGCCGGGCCAAACAGCCGGTTTACAGTTTACTTATTCGCTGGGCTTCCGATAAATTCGTTTCATGGGAAACCAGTGAAATGCAGGCTGGCCACGATAATCGATAGGCTGTTTGCTCGACGGGCTGGAAGCTCGCGATACCGATTGACGAACAGGGCAAAAGTAGTTCTTTGGTGACATAACGTGACTGCGATCCATGGAAAGTCTAGGCCGCCTATGTTTCGTGTTCGAACAGCTCCAACAGCTCGTCGAATTATGTGGGTTTATAGTCGAGACACGAATCGCCGACTGTGATTGGGAATTGTTGCTTTCCCTCATGGTCCGCGCACGTATCTTCTATTATTACCTTCTCTTTTCCTTCGTATCCTCGTGCTCACCGCTACCTAATGCAATTGCTTTAATTCCATGTAATTGTATCGATTTTGCTTCCGGTTTACTACACACGCTTTCTTCCGTGTGATTGCCTTCGCATCGATCATTACGTGCATGCTCATTGTGACGTAAGAATATGTAGAGAATGTTCAATGAAGAAATACAATCGTAAAAATCGTTGCGGTAGAATCGAACAACAGAAACGGATATAGACGGATATTCGATGAAAAAAACTTAGGTAACCATGATTCGTGTACAATGTAAATTTCTTCTCTACTTTCATCGATATAATGTTATACGTCGGTAGAAACTGCGATCTTTATCGTGCAAGTTCCATCCAGTCGCTCTTAGTCGGTAAGTAGATAAGGACAGCGTTGGTCAGACAGGAAAATTCCGCGTGTTTCTCCGAGAGAGAGAAGACATTCGTAATTAAGACTGTGGCGTGTCTAGGCAAGTAAATTGGAACCACGGCAAATCTTAATGATCTAATGGACGCCTCGTTAATCATTCATGGGGGAAAAAGAAGGAAAAGGGGAGATTAACTGCGCTGACTCAGCCATTAGCTTCCTGGGAGGCGTGCAGAATGCCGTTGATTCTTCGTTCCCCGCGGGATGGAACGACGCATTAACGTTCTCCGCACGCTTTTGCATATCCTGCTAAGCCGTCTAATTCTTGACTAGATGCTCACCTTGTCGACAAACTTGGATATACTCGTCGAGAATCAATCTTGTTTTACGATTTCATCGAGCGGGTGTCGTCGATGTTACCAGATCGTAAATTAAGCAGGAAACCACCGACATGCCGAAGCGCGAGCTTCTCTGCAGTTTTATATAAACTTTGTCGATTTCTTGAAATCTTCCGTATCACCGTTATAAGAGTCAATTACACGCATAGTATCGTGTTTATAGTGCACTCCTACGATCTCGTAACAAACTTTTCATCACGTCGGTATACGAACAGGCGCTGAAGCGGTACGAGATCGCACGATTTCGCGGCTTAATTTCCCATGCATGCTTCATCCATCGCTGCGCCGAGCTACGAAGATAGTGGCCGTGTTGCGCGTAATTACGTTAACGAGACCATCTTTGCGAATCGGACTCGATAATCAGAGCTAATTACTCCGTGGTAAAGGAATTCTCGTTGCACGTGTCTCGTTATCGTCAGATGCCGTTTCACCGCGAATCGACCGGGAACCGTGTTATGAGTGTCGACCGTCTTCTCAGCCTACTTCTTATTATAACTTTTCTTAATTTTTATACACGTTGTATACAGATAAGTAGTACTCGCTTACTATTCTACTGGGATAAGTAGTCGCTCTCAAAGCTAAGCTAATGTTAATAAGATTTCAAAGCGTTTTATACAACACACATGATATTGACATCGAAATTTTCTATCATAAGCGTTCAAATACTTTCGCAAACCACTGTATATTCTCATTGTTACGGCATAATATTCACCAGGATACGTTCTTGTTAACAACAAAATAATTTTATTGGACCAAGAATTATGTACAGTTCTATGTACATAAGATTATGCTTATTAACCGTGACTGGTGGTCGAACCAGATTGGCCTGTGATCGATGAACGGTATTCCGAGTCGACGGAACAATCCGCAATTTTCCCGCCCATGCATCGCGTGCCGGTTACATGCCTCGCGCATTTCGATTTCAAGTGCAGCCTATGACTAAGCCGAGCTGTACGGCCGACAATCGGTCGATCGATCGAGATGTGACGTAATAAAGCGAGGCAGGCATGCGTGCACCGCGACAGCACGTTTGAGAAATCGCGTAGGCCAAATCCTGGAAACAACTCGATCGCGTTGTGTATCGTGTATTAAAATCGATACGGAACAGCTTTACAAGGAAGTTACGTATATTTACGACGCTAATTTCACGCGTCTTTTAAGGGGCTACTTTGCATGCGCTCGTGGAATGATTGATGTTTGCCTTCTCGATTTCTATCTGCTTTGTTTATGTACAGGAAATTGAGTAGGGGCTGCAATCTCGACGACGACGAACGATAAATGTTTGAAGCGTAAACTGCGTTTCTACATCGATAAAGATACGCGACTTTTAGCGAACGATTCTAGATATTATACTTTTGTTATATTAACAACAGAGGAATCTCCATTACATATTAAGAAGGAGGTTAAAGTAGATTTACTTTAAACGTAATTTCATCGAATTATTGTAATATTCCTATTCTATTAAATACTTTACTTTTATGTCACCCTTCTAGCAATGAATTCTGTTCTGACAATATATAAATTTGACCGCAGTTAATACTCTATGAGCTTTTATCGCAAAGCAAAATTTTGAATTAAATAATTGAGATTCCACTGTTGTGAATTGCTACAGTGACGCTGTTTGTATAACGATACATTAGTTTAAGATATGTACTTCTTTGTACAAATACTGCTAAGGATACTCCTGAGTGTCGTTGGAAACACGTTTAGAAACTCTTCAGGCAGTATAAAAATAATTAAAGCATACAATATAATACAAAATTGGACGCAGGATTATTTGTTCCTAAATTATTCCTTGCCACAAATTCGTCAATTTCTTGAGAACTCCTTGCCATACCGCTTCCTCGTTGATGATGACACAGTAATCACGAATCTCTCGATATTTTTACCTCCATTACCTCCTTTATCCATCGTTAATAGTAAAAGTACCTGTAGAAAGCTGCAACAAAATATAAAAAATAATCTTACTCAGCTTCTGGAAATACCGAACCGCTATCAATCACCATAACCATACATTATCCTTTCAAACATACGTTTCTAAACCCCGTGAAATTTTCAAATTCATTTTCTCTCCTTTCAAATTAAATTCACCATATCAAACTCGATCTTTCCGGACAAAATTCTTCGCTTTCTCTTTTCTCAAATTTAACTCGACGCTTCACTAAATATTCGTTCTACATATTTGTAAACTTTCTTTCCATAGATAGACATTGAGACGATATTTCATTGCTTTAAACAATGCACGCTACCAGTTATGAATAGGTATCACGAGACAAATCTCATTATGTAGCAAAGGTGTTACGTTCTTGGTTTTCTAGTTCAACACCGCTCTTTCAACAGTCGTTCAATCCTGCATATTCCTGCAATTCCTGCGAAACAGGGTGCTTATCATCGAGGCGGCAAAGTTCGAGATGCTGCGATTTTCACGAAGGATCGCGCGGCTAACCGGCAGAGCCTCGTTTCCGCGAGTAATCGCTGGGACACCTGACCACCGGTAATGAGAAGTCAGGCCGGGACCACTTCAAAGCTGCTAATTACAAGACCCTCGTCACCCAAGTCACCCTACCTCATCCACATCCGATATTCTCTCTCCCTTTGACTGTTAAGTGCTCGCTTTTCTGTCCGTTGGCTCCAGTACTGGGCCGACCGCGGCGCTGACAATAAAGTTAACCAAGAGGGAGACGGCAGTGGGATCCATTAGGCAGTCGAAGGGGCGTCATGCTACGCGTAAATTTAGGCCCCCTCAGAGTGGAACAGACTAGAGAAGAGTACTCGTACCAAGCAAGGGTTGCTTTTCGACGATGCGGTCTTTTTCCGGTTCGCATTGATTGAATTTTGAAAAGATTTTAACTTCGCAGTGGTGCTTGATGCATTGCGTCTGGAGAATAGTGGAGAAATCGTAGAAGTCGTGTCTGCGGTTCAAGTTTAACGATCGATTCGAGTTACGGGGCAACACGTGCACCGAAGAGTCTCGTTTCCCTTTCTCTTTCCGACACGACGACACCATCAATTCTCGATCACAGACGTTCAGAGGGCAGAGGGAAGTCGATCGAACTTTCACTGGCAGCCGGTCGTTCGCGAAACTATATCATTAACACCTAAATCGCGCTCGACTCAAGTAGCTCCCTGTGTCCCGGGAATTTGTCCCCGATTTCCACCCCGTAATTACCTCCTTTCCGCGCGATTATTCCGCGCGAAAAGGCGGACCAGGCCGATATCGCGGCCCGTTAAAAGCTCGACGAGAGACGGTAGCATCGTTAGAACTTTGCAGAATAACGCGCAGACAACATCGGAATGGACGATCTCCATATTAACGACCCACCTTCGTCGCTAAGCATTAACGAAAACGAGGCCTGGCCTGGCTGTTTCGCGCGGCTGAATTAAATTATGCTTTGCCCTACTTATCTCACTGCTAGCGAATCTTTCGAGTTATCTCGATGCCGCACGACGAATCTCCAGGCAATCATGGTTCGAAACTTTTAACACGTTTTCTTGACATTAAAGCGCCACGACGGTAATCGTCGCCAGCTTCAGAACAGACGTTTTGGCATCGTAGAAGATAATTTGATAGGTTTCGAAAAAAACTTCTAATCTTGTAAATCAACCACTTTCTTTGTGAGAATCTTACGTAGCCGCGGACAGAATTCGTGGTTTGTTGGATGAAATCGAAAGTCTATTGGTACAACAGGTGTCTGAAACCTTGAATGTACAAAATCAATTACCCTTCGGTATTAAATAAATAGGAGAATGAAACCAAAGCTGAAAGCGTCTAAACGGACGGCGCGAACTCGTTAAATGTTCTAATACTAACTGCGTATTGCTGTCTGAGATAAGATCGGTAATTAAATTCTGGAGTTCCATTAGAGAGAAGTACGAGTATATTTTATATATCTGCAATTATGTAAGGTAGGTAGTTTACACTACCACACTTTTCAATAAACTTTCATTAACCGAGTAAATATTTGCGATTATATTGCAGGCAAAGGTGCGCATAGTTCTTTAAGTGGTCCGTTCGGTAATTCGATTAACTGTTATTGCTCATAATGACAGCGTATGAAAGTCGCGCAACGATTCGTGAAACTGTTTGCACACCGATCGAACCTGTCTCGCGAGTAGACCGCATGCTCGTAAAATTGTACCCATTACACATTCATAACGGATTAAATAACAACTCGTTACGATTACTGGAAATCGTATTACGAGTCTACTTTAATGAACGAATTAAATATCAGCTTCGTTCGCAGCGTTGAGTCGCGATAAAGAAAACGGCGAAAGCCTAGCAACGACCAATTGCGCCTGTTTACGATTATAAAATTCAAAATTGCCTTCGTTACGCGACTGGTTAACACTTTCAGGGTTGCGTTCGACCACTGAAAAATGCAAATCGATTTTCTATTCCGAAGAACGATGCTATTCTCTCATATAATCAAAACAATTTGTTTTTTTCTAAATTGTCTTTTTTTTTAACAACCCAAGTTATACGATTTCCATTGTTACAGGAGAAACTTTCTGATCTTTGAAATCCCCGAAGAACGTTTCAATTCTACTGTTAAATTCATCGACACGGTTGTTAAATTTACAAATGCGGAAAAATATTTTACAATCTATCGCATGAAAGAGAAACCGTAATTTATCAATTCTTGATGAAAATACGGCAGCCGCTAAAGAAAGCTACGTTTGAAACTTTATAGCCGTCGTAGTGTTAAGAAAAGAAAGCTTAAAACCGCGAACTTGACCGTGAGACGAAGAATCGGGAAGTCGAGGAACATTGATCCGAGTGGAGGTACAATTTCCAGCGTGACACTAAAAGCGACGACCTTGTCGTTGACCCGGCTGACCTCGTAACACCTGTTACGCCTCGCGAAGTACCTCAGCCGAGGTTACGCGTAAACGAGTTTAAGTCACGAGGCCAACGAAACCACTTTCACTGACTCCCCGTCACGCTGTTCTTTAAGTGAATCCCAAGGCCTGACTCCTCTTCGAGGAAACCGGTATTCTCTTCCTCTTCCTCTCTTTCTCTCTTACTCTTTCTCTTGTTCTCTGCCCAACGACGAAGATCGCCAATGGCGGGCGCGGCACGATTTCGATAATGAAGGACGAGAGGAGATTTTTATTCGTTCACGTAACTTCTGCCGGGAGAATCAACCAGAGAAACAGCGAGAGAGAGAGAGAGAGGGGGGCGGGGAGGAATCCCGGCGACTTAATCCCGGAAGAGGCAGCCCTCGGTGCTTCCATTTGCGCGTGGATTACTCCGTGATGTGATTTATGCGAGAACCGAATCGGTATTTTCTGCGAAAATATCGCCGTCAGCCTCGGGGATTTTAGGGGTGGCTTGTTTGTTTCCCAGGTTCGATTCATAAAGAGGAAGATTTTTTTCCTTTCCTTAAGAGGGTGCAAAACCCTGACAAGTTCAAAATACCGAGTTTTTATATTTATTAATTCTTTTTAAATTCCAAGTGCGTAAAATATTTTGTCGACGCGGCCTATTAAATAATCTAATAATCGATCTTCTGAATATAGGAAATAACTTTTTCGTTTTGTAACACTTTTCCTTTAAGACGATCGAAAGTGAAACAAAATGTTACATGAATATTATCTGAAAAAGATCTGGATTTATCATTCCGTAATTATCAGACCGTAACATACGTTCGTCCCGTTTTCTCAGTTGCTATAGTAAATACAAAAACGGGACACGGATTTACGTTACAACCCAATACTTACCTAAAACAATTCTCAAACTCTATCTATCTTCTAAAATTAATGCTAGACTAAGCTTACCTGTACGTCACCATTCTACGTGCCAACTTCTATGTCTTATTTACAAAATGTTAGTAGAATTTCGTACGTTAAGACGCACTTTCAAATTGGACAAGTGTCGGGTGTACTAATTAGCACCAACTAGCACAAACAATATCTATTGTATTAGTAATATATGACTGCATGAGAAACTCTTGGGTTAGTGCAGGAAGAGGAGTCTTGTGTTTCCATATTTACAAGTTTCGTGTGACTCGAGAAATTTGCATAATATTGGAATTGATGCTTCGAAGGTTAGATGTTCGTTTATATATTACCATCTTCCGCGTTTTAACGCAGTGTTTAACATTTAAGAAAGGTCAGGGAGGAGGGACGTCGACCTTTGAGTAGTTCACGATCACGAACGAGATGGAACGCCTTTCACGGAAGAGGCCAAGGATTGCAAACGTATCCTCTATATGTTGAATTGAGAATATTCAATGATATTCGGTGTAACTTTCGAGCTCTTCAACATCACGTAGGTTATTTAAAAGTGACGAAGTAGAGTAGGTAAGTGTTACGAAGATCACTAGATTGCGGATGTTTGTGCACTTATCAAAAATTTAACCCTGCTACATACTTTCTGCCATTTTCAATCCATTTTTTTTGTCCAACGTTATATGACAAGTTTGAACAAAATATGAGGAAATTCTTGTTTTAATATTACATCGAACGTGTTCTTAAAATGTTACAAACATTTTTGTTTGGCAAAGTAAGCGCAAGTGTGCAATATAAAAACTCGACGATCGCAGCAGGAATAAGTAAGAACCGAGAAAACAGTACTCCGTCTAAGTTCAATTTCTTTAGTGGCGCTCGAAAGAAATGTGAACTAGAATAAACAACCGCAATCTAGAGATTACAGTATTGTTACCGTAATGAATGTGAGTCGTTTAATGAACAGCATGATGAAACGATACCAATGAATTGACACAGTCGGCACGTGTCAATGAACACAAGTATCATCGTGTGTCCCTTCAGTCACACCCTAATTACATGATGTAATCGATCATTCATACTCAATGAAAGAGATCTTCATGCAGCATGAGGACATGTTGAAGTAAACGAAGGAAAAGGCTGGGTTATCCGACGTGTGTGACAACAAATAAATAGTGTTTTATTCACAAGTTAGGTGCACAAGGACGGCGACAAGTGCTCGGGGTTAGTTTCACCCCCAAAAGTTACTGCTCGCCGCGAGGGGGGTCTTTGGTGAAGGTCTGAATTTTAAGAGCAGATTCGTTGCCATTCTCTGCTTCTGCGTCACGAAAGCGGTTTCATTTTCCCTTCAGAATCCAATCGACGATTTACCTTGGTTGGGTGGCACGAATCCGTATCCGCTCGCGCCTACTATCACTCCGCTTGTGTCCGCGCTATTTGGCGGGGGACCCGGAGGGAACAGCACTGGACCTGAACGAAAAATCATCCTTGTTAAAAATGTTGAAAGTAGTTGCAAACTCTCAATTATTTAACCCTGATCCGGTTTTCGAACGTGTTCTATCTCAAACTCGCGTTAGTTTCAATCGCGAAAGAAATTTCTAACGTTTTCAGGAAGTTATTGCCATACAATTGCAACAAGAAATCGCGCATTAATTTTTGTATATTTTCCTCAAATTGAAAACATTTTCCAACGATAGAAAAATACGATACGATCGGAAATTATCCAAAGAACGTAACACTGTTAAGAGGAAAGTTGGCACCAAATTATTACATTACAGTCAACTATAACTTCTACAAGAACTGTCCGATCCACTAACGTGTCTTATCTCCAACGCAGTGTCAATTTCTACAGCTTTTCAATTATCCTCGACTGATTATTAATCTACCTCTTGCACGTTTCACAGTATGCAAAACTGACTACTGCGCGAAGCCTGAGGCCGTCACTCATCAAACTGTACGTTCAATCATTTCGACGCTCGCCGTTTCCATGTCCGTCGGCTCGAATCCACAGGAATTTCAATGAGACACGATATCTTAGTTTCAATTCCATTCCCACGAATGCAGCGATTATGAAAAATCATAAACACGCTTTAAGTGAGCTCGTTAGATGCCTGTCAAACCGTGACTCGCGATTATTCGAGCTACCAGTCAATGAAATTACACAGCTGTATATTTTCAATGAAATTTTTGAACTATCAATCGCTGATTTTGGTGAAACTTTTAGAATGTATTCTGAAAGATATTTGATCTATATATTTTTTATCTGTAATCGTCTACATGTAGGTTTTTATCTCACATTTAAAATTTTTAAGATGACTGCCGAAGTTCACAGTTAGAAATTAGAAGAACTACAAATTCAATTATAAAATACAGAAATGGCTGTATTTATTGAGAATAAACAAGTCGAAAACCACTTAAGGAATCGTTTCGAGATTACGGAATTCTTTGCGTAATCTGTGATCCGGCCTTCACGGCTTCTGTAAGTCTTTCTCTTGTATCGCTATGATATTTCGTTTCTTTGACGGCATTTGGTCTAGTTTAAATCGATTGTTCGATCACGATCAGAAGCAGAAATATGAATCACGTTTCACAATGTTCATGTACAATAATTCTCCGCGACCTTTTTGATGAATGATGGCATCACGGGAATTTAAATTATAGTATACAGTAAGACGATGTATATTGTCATCTATAAACTTCGTTATTTTCTCGGTAACAAGTTATCAAGGAAAGCCAGTGGAAATCTGCCTGAATGAGGAAGTAATTTGCGTGAATGATTATTAATCGATGCCAATACGAGATAATGGTTTCTGCTAATGTACAGCGTGGAAATAGCGTGCAACAAACTCTGCGATGCTTATCGCGCCGCGAGAAACTGTTACGAAATTGCGACGCTCAGTGGCAAACACCTGATCAATTGTTCCGGTTAATTAAGAGAGGCTAACGAACTGATCAAAGCTACTATGTACTCGCCATACTTCTATCTATGCTTCGCTAATGAGCCGAGCTCTTTACGCAGTCGGCTTACTTTTTCTCATAATCTAGTTAGTTCCAGTCTCCATGCACAATAACGTAGACTTGTGTTTGAAGAATTCTGGAAGGAAGAAAAAATTGTTATCTAATACTCGGTCGCTATAAAACGACCAGTTTCAGTACGATTCAGCGCACTGTTAGCAACACTTTGGCGAGACTGAACTTGGCACCCATTCCGTGCGTAAACGCGCCGCGTTCCATTCGACTGCAAGGATCGCGTATCCTGGTTAAGCGTGCATTGGGCTCACACACATGGCGTAGGCAAATGTCACAGCTGCAATGTTGACCTTAGAATACGAATAGGCGACGAGAGGCCTCATTATCGCGACGAACGACGCTCTATCCGTCAATCGTAAATTGCAAGATTTCACGCTGATGGACGTGAGATACCATAAAGTTTCTAAAATTGATTGACCAAGTTTGAAATAACACGATGATTCACGACAGCTTGTAGAAATCGATCGAGAAACTGACTGGAACATATACGACCACTTTCCTTTTACCCGAAACGAATTATTCTAATCACGAGCCATTGCTAGTTTAACTGAACGTCCATAAACCTGAACTGGTAAACGCAACGCGCTCGATATCGATCAGGCTATTGCGATTAGTTCCCTCTTCCGCTATTGATCGTAATTTCTGTGCTTGCTTTCGAACCTTCGGAATGCAAAGATAATCTCGTTTAGTAGCAGCGTCACGCTTCGTCGGGAACATGGACAGCGGATATGGAATTAACCGCGAGTTCACGAATCGATGCTTCGTACTCGTGGCGAAAATTATGATCGACAGGGTTCGAGTTGGAATTGGAATCAAGACCCGCGTCGAATTGATCGAATTGATTGAAAGGTAGTATATCGAGAACATGAGAAGGGTTCCGAGGATAAAGAATTAACATACTTACCTCTGTTCGATCGTGGATCTCGCATTACCGCTGATTGCCTCAGGTAAGGCCCGAATCCTGCGAACAGCTGACTGTAGTCCTGGGACGAAGCCACTGCCAGGCTCATTAAAACCAAGGTCACCAGAATTGTCTGAAATAAACAGATTGATTCAATACGTGCTTCATTTTTTATTTGAATTTTTTCACTGCCTTATAAAACGTTCGACAAACTAACCAACGTATCCAGCATCGCGGACAAATTATTACATTCTCGAATCTGCTTTCACCGTTTCTCAATCTTCGTGTAAAAAGTTGAAAGTCTCACGAAAAAAAATACGCCATAAATAAAAATGGAAATTCTCGCAATCAGTTTTAATCAAGTCTCTAGAGGCGATTGCAACGATTCGACGAGAATATTGGCTCTAAGCTGGTTCCAATATCGGAAGCTGCGTCGCTATTAACGTCGCGAATTCCACTATACAACGGAGAACGGTCAACGAGACTCGAAAGTTTCGTTAAACGATCTAAAAACGCGCCTAACCGCAGAATGGTAACCTCGTTCGGATGATTTACGATCGAGAAAAGTCTTATATAGAGTTGAAAGCACATGACAATTTTTACGAGCGTTAACAATGCAGCAGAATTTATGGGACAATAGCCGCGGAATAAAATCACCATCCTGACAGATTGTATACAGGTTGCCTATTCAACGTTTCCATCCGATCTAAAGTCACCCGACTTCCTTAACATTCGCCATTAAACGATAAGGTATGACTAAAGTGTTACTTGATAAATTAACTAGGACAAATTATGGAGAATGTTGAGGGCAAATGGCAATACGGTGCCACTTTACCGCGAACTGTTCCATTCGACTCTGATGAATTGCAATGGTTTTATTTTTAATTGATTTGTTTGCCTTGTAGATAACTATTTCTGTTACGTGTTTGTAGGTATTTATGGCATTTAGAGTGGAAATAGATTATGTTCGAGATTTATGGAACATCGTAAATTTAGACTCCTATCTCAATTAAGGTATTGTTCTAGCATGGAATTTGCAAAAAATCGATTTCTGTTGGCACTTTATGAGAGTATAGGTTATCGAAACGGTTAAAACGACGTTCTAGACTACGGTACTCCCTTAAAAAACAGCAGCAATAGCACTTCCGTTTCCATCGACTATGTAACACAAGTGAGATGTTAATTACTCTTTCGACAGAACATTTCAATCTCGCAACAGGTTTCTGCTTCTCGATCGTGGTTCCCGCAAAAAGCCATAAATATTCCCAAGGTGTTATCACTTAACGAGGAATCGTGCGCCCGAAAGAAGTCTTAAAAAGGAAATACACAGTGTCGTGAAAGTGACGTAAACTCTCTGTGAATCGCCGATTCGGAAATAGAAGAAACACCTTCTCTCTTGAAAACAAGCGTGGAGGAAGGTGTTTTGTATCATCTGACAAATGACGATCTTCTCGCTTTTCATCGAGTCTTACGTAAAATCTGACGTTCGCTCGACGAGGATTCCATCGACGTTACGGGCTTGGGAACGTCGGTTAATGCTATCGAACAATTGCTCACTCGATCATGGCTGATTATTTAAAGTTTAAATGAACGTGAGCACGCTCATTCTTCTATCGACTTTCTGTATCGAAAGCAAGGTGAGCAGCGTGACACGTCATTGCCTCGCGATTTCTTTCTTAACGTCTAGCACAATGTCAAGGCGATTAATTGTTGCTCCGTTATGAGAACTCCGGTCTACGATACATCACAGTAAATAGTTTCCAACTGAGAATTCCCAATGTATTAGACTGGTGAGAAAATAACGTCGGTGTTTGATCGTAGTAAGAAAAGCCTCGAATGGCTCGTATTTTATTTTGTGTTATCATTTTCCTACTAATCCGATACTTCAAATCCTAAAACCAGCGATTGCAAAATGTCGCTTAGATGGAATCGCTCGATCTAACATAATCTGGTGAGACGTTACGTTGATTTACCAACGAGATACTCTATGACGAGGATAGTGTTACGCCACGCTGGGTTTTCTTGTCACAACTTTCAACGGGGTTGATTGAAACGAGAAAAGAGAAAGACAGTTTAATGATATAGTCTCGCAAACTGCCAGAAGTCGAGTTGATTGGCATCGGTTCTAATTAGCCATAGCTGCCTGCATGAATAAATCCGCCATAATTACGCTGCTGAAACCGAACGGTGAGAAAAATGCGACAAGTCGTTTCTCAAATACCGATACTACCTCCAGTTTTCTTCAAGCCCATCTTCTTCTGTCAAAAAGTGAAAAAATCCCATTTTAAAACGAGAAATCACATAAAATGCTTCATATGTCAATGAAGGTATGAAAATCTCAAGGTGTATGAAGATCGTTATGTATGTTCGTTCAGAAGAACGAGAGGAATAGAAAAGCAAGGTCGAGGTAACACGGCGAACGCGAATACCTACACGTATCTGATTATCGAGTGGCTACTACAGAATGTTTCAGAATATAATTTTATTCAAACGTAACACCTTGGAAGTGCAATTAAACGACGAAGAATACAGAACGCCTACATACTTTAAGCCTGCTACGATCCTCGAACTTTTATTTCCGAATCTCACTCTTGTTTCAACAAACAAAATATCTTGTAATATATTAAGACAAATTGCAGTGTAAGATGGAAATACAAATTCATGACTCAAGAGATTTTCCTGGTTCTCTTTGAACTAAAATACTTTTATATAATCTAACTTTTGCAACTCTTAGACAGACAAGTTAACCCAATTTGTTCTTCAGGCGAGAGAAACGACATTGAAGAGGCACCTTAAACATGGAAGAGAGCGATTTTAAAGGAATTCTGCTGGAAAAGCCACGCGCGTTCTATCGTAGGTACAGAGGCACGAGGTCGCCCACAAACCACGGCACACATGTTCGTACACCGTGACGATAGATCACGCCGCTGTGATATCTAAGGCAACGCGCGTCGATGATCACGAGAACTGCACGTAGCGCACGGTGGCTACTCGAACGAGCGCGGGGCGATGTAATTTATGCTTTGCATTCGTTGCGAAATAATCGTAAACATATTGCATATTTGTCGGGGTGAAGCGGCGCACGAAATGCAGAGGAAAACCAGGAATCGGAGGTAATCAGAAAATCTGCGTCGAGTTTTCCACGCGTGAATTAATCAACATTCGTGCCGCTGATTGTATAAGCGGCCTAAATCGAAGACTTAATTTTGCGCTGCATCTATTTACAGTACGATAATCTGAAATCATTTTCGCAAAGTGGTGGAAATTTAACCGTAGAATTGAGTTAGCTGTTTCGTCGTTAAACAGAATTCGGTTCACGCGTCAGGCACAAAGCTTTAAATACGTATCCCGGAATGAAAAATATATGACTTACGGGTGATAGTAATAGCCTTTCAGGAAAAGTATACCACTGACTCTACAAATATTTTCGTGGGTGTAATTCACCTAATCTTGTAATTAGTTTGACATTTTTTATACGCAATTTGAAAGTTCGTGAAATACTAGTGCTTTACTACACAATGTACCAATCTACACTTACACGAGTTCTCTCCAACTCTTGAAGCAATAGATTTATCAACCTGCGACTATTTCCAGGAAGAATAACAGTTTCCTTTCTCCTCGATGATCAATAAAAGACCGGGTCGACCCGTTTCATTATTTTCTCTCTAATTCGCCCGCGGTCTGCGAGTTTTGCTCGTTCTCCGGTATCTCACACTTTACGACATCCTTCGTACAGAGCGCGATTCATCACAAAATGTCGAACACGATTTGTTCTCGCGTTGCCTGATCGATAAGCATCGATGTAGATCTAACTGAGCGTATCATTAAATCAATGTAATGGTTACTTTCCTTGATATCTACCGTTTTGATACGATGTTACGTGTCGGATCAAACGACTTTGACTGACAAAATAGCTGTATTTTATCCAAACTGACTAGACCCGAAGAGTATTTACGATAGATTTTATAAGCCATTTTTCAGAAAGCTCCTTAATTCATTCCGTAACATTATCTACCAACAAATTTCACTATCATTCGATCGCAATCGATATCGAATTGAACACGAGGCGAAAGGGACGATGCTTCGAGTGAAAACCAGTCTCTTGTCAAAACAATGATCTCTCGATTGTCACAAACACAAACAGACCGCGTCTCGAGTTTCTCCGTGCGTCAAGTGAGCATACGAGATGTATCTCGAGTGCGTAGCGTTTTGGATCCATTAGCAGAGATCGCGTAGCGAAACGCTTAAAGCGTACGCTCGAGTGTTCCGACGAGTGCTTCCGCGTTTAATATTCAGAGAAACGATTTGTTCCTCTGCAGTCGCTTTTTTCCAACGTTTACATCATTAATGACGATGCTATTCGGTCGCATCTGTGGAAGCCGGATGCGTTCGTTGCATAACGTGGAGAAACATACGTCTACGAACGAAAGTACGTGGAGTTTTCCGTCGTTTCGCCAATGGAGAACGCTCTTCTCAGGCAATTTCTCGTTTCAGCTCGTTTGGTAGACGGTTCTAATACAGAGGATCGTTGGAATTATCGTTTCGGGAAATATTCACGCAAAATTGACTAGTTACACGTTAGGTAAATTAGGCGTGTCGCGGAATTGTCTGGCATTTCTGGCATTAGCGAGGCTCATGTAGATAACAGCAATGAAATTTCTCTTCCTTGTCTCTTCCTCGTCTTTTCACTTTCTTAATCTCTTACGTTGCGAAGACACTTCAAGGTATCACTGACATTAAAATATTGCTAAGAAATAAATATTTGTTCGAATCTTATGATACTAGTTGCAAATAACAACATCTTCGATGTTAGTTAGAAGTATTATTTCTGTGTACTTCCATGTGTGCATTTACGCTCCAATGATCTTGTTCTAGTAAGTTGTTCTTAACTATATCTATAGGTTGCAAATCTAATTTTATATGCCACCATAAAGTAAACCGAAGTTTGTACGCTCGTAATAAAGCACGGGAGTCAAACGGTTAATTTACACGAGTATTTTTGTCACCGTACAGTGGAATGCTCCTATCTTACATGTACACACGACTGCACTTCAGATAGCTATTGTTACAACACGCCCACATCGTGCCCATGCAAAATATTATCTTCTCGCTTTTACTTTTCTGTCATGTGCTACTCGTGTATTAGTACCACCGTAAACCCGTCGTTTTCTCGTAAAACTATTTTTTCTCTCCGCGTTAGTGCCTCCAGACAATTAGAAAATTGAAGCGAGCAACGGTAATTACACGATGCAGAGAAATTTCCCTGCAAGCGTTTCTTAATTGGCAATGAAAACAAAGCTTCTATTGTATCGCATATTTAGAAAGGATTTTGAAAGGCTATGTTACACATTTTCTAATTTTCCGATAGAAAATTGAATCCTTCGCAAGATATACGGAAGGAAAAATTGCAACAAACTAAGTCGATGGGTTAAGAGTTTTTACTAATAGCGTGTGCAACGCAATGAAATTCAATTAACACGAACCCAAGTGAACAGATTTGTGCAAACAGGTTGTGTTTCTGTGAGTTTTCGGTTCGCGTGTTGCAAACGCCGCAGGCGCCTAATTTCGACATCGGCGAAGATATGATGCACACTCGGGAACGCAATGCGTTCATTGCAATGTAGCTACTACTGCTTACGCAACATCCATTCGCCTAAAATTCAACGTTCGACATTCTTCTATGGCATCGAAATCTCCATCGTTGAAATTTTGATAGAAAATTCCTTTTAGCTTATATGCTAATCTTACACAAACCGTGGAAAGTACAGTGGCTATAAAAGATACTTGTACTGTTCGTCGTAATATCAGACGTTTTCAATCGTGTGAAAGTACTACTAAATGAAATTTAATATACTCAGTCCTGATTATTCGGTATGTATTGCGCTGTAATAAGAACAATGGTATATACATACTTCTTGCAGTCAGTGTAAATTGCTTCTAAGAACGCTATTGGTAATACACGCGACCGGTTTATTACAATAGAAAATTCATCAGCCTGGTTTTGTGAAGCGAAAAGACGAAAGAAATAGGAAACATCGTGTCGACTTGCGGAACGTGAACCGGGAGTCCTTTCAGAAAGGTGGCGACGGTGCAATTGTGAAACGTGTAGCGCGATAATCGAGGTCGACTGTTCAGAAAATTCGACGGAATGCGTTCTCTGAGAGCGAAACGACGCCACCGCGTGCACCGGAACGAGGAGAAACCTTCTATCGGCGTTACGGAATTCGTTGTTGTTCGTGGCCAACGAAGAAGAGAGAACAACTGAGAGTAATATAAATTTGAATCGTGTACCCGGAGAAAACTGTATAATGCACGTGTTACGATTTCAGAGAGTATCAGAAAAATATGCACGTGCTGCAAGAGAAAAGACTATTGCGATGTCTCGAAGCATTGTTCGGCACGCAAACATCTTGGCAGAAATCTGCAGATCGCCTCTTGATAACAGGGAATAATTATTGCGAGGATCAGATTCAAGATGATATTCTTGACCTCGAACGATATTCTCTCAGATTCACGGTAAATTATTTATTCGTTGCTCGTGCAACTGTTGCAACGTGTATTTCTAACGGAACAAAATATAGGTAACGGAAACGTTCCCTCGATGGCTAATGGTAGTGACTTGTATCACCATTAATAAAACTTCAAAATGTTTTATTTAACGCGTTAAATATGGATATAGGAGCTATTGTAATGTAGCCACTATTGTACTACTAGTATGTTGCATATACGCTAAGTGTTCAAATCTTTCGTGTGCCAATATTACGACAGAGGCATCGTTCTGATTCAGAGGCTCTTATAGAATTGTGCGATCGAGTGAAAGCGAACATCCCCGATTGCGTTTTCATCCTCCGTGTGTCGCTCGTGCAATCCTCGTGTTGGACTTCGTCCTTGGCGGCGGGCCAATTATTGCGCGAAATGAGGGCCAAAGCTGTTGAACAACGAACGTCTTCGTAATTAGAAAGTGGAACGACTGCCTCGTCCTACCTATTGAATTTCTATCTCTGTGCTCCCAAATCCTCCAATAGTTGGTACATATAGACTAAGATAACGTTATTTCAGATAATAGGATAAGGCTAAGCAATTTGCTTTGTAATTTGCTAAATTCGATCGCCGCTATTGTATTAAACGTTAACAGTCTCGTATACGCAACAATTTTGGTAATTCTGCGCAAAATTCAAAGTCAAACGTTAAGATGTTGAAACTTAGTTGACTTAGCCGAGTGAGAGACTCGAGTAGTTTAGTTACTCAAATATCTTACTATATATTCCAACGTACACTTTCCCTTTCATATCGATGTTATCTTATCGTGACTGGTCGAGCCGCTCCATTGTAGGGCAGTCTAGCATCCGGCAACATCTATTTACTTTCATTTCGTATAACGCGAGAAGATTTGCTGGCTACTGGCAATTTCGATTTTCGTTTAGAGTTCGGTTACATGATAATATTACGTCAGTAGCAACGGAGGCAGCGCGTGAAAAGGGTGAACTAGTTCGCAGAGAACAAGAAAGGGAGGGATACTT
The DNA here is from genome assembly GCF_011952205.1 of Bombus bifarius. Lineage (NCBI taxonomy): Eukaryota > Metazoa > Arthropoda > Insecta > Hymenoptera > Apidae > Bombus > Bombus bifarius. Next base: position 152,770 of record NW_022884357.1, read on the forward strand.
CCGACCGCGTACGCGGTTACGGTTCGACAGTTACCGGTGAAAAGCACGAAGAAACGTTTCTCCATCGGTTCCGCACCTTTCCAAGGCGGAAAAATCGCCACCATTCACCAGGGGGTTTTTAAAAAATAAAAGACCACCAGCGAAATGATACCTCTTCTCTCCTTTCCAATCCGTTCCCCGGACCACTTTCGCCCTGCAGGAAATATATAACGAGCTAAATGTTTCTGACTTGAAAGTTATTTATTCTTTCTGTGCAACTAATTATCAAATTATTGAAAAATTGAGTATCGGAAAAGTTTCATGTTTTCAGTCATTCGTGCAGGAAGTAGTGTTTTGTTTGTATTATGTTATAGATATTATGAGAGAAGTGTAGAAACCAGGAATCAATTTTATGAAATCGAAATCGAAATCTATGTGATAATGTTCCTGAACGTAATCTAAGAATTTAATATCTATAAAAGTTATTTATTCTTCCGATATAATTAAATATCAAATGCTCGAGAAACTAAAGATCAAGGAGATTTTACATTTTTTAATCGTTTACACAGAAATAGCGTTTTTCTTTTTTGTATTTTGCCATGGATACTATACAAAAAGCGTACAAAATCGGGAAACAATCCTACCCACGATATCGAAAGCTATGTACGCAGTTCCTGAATCGAATTTAGTGATTTACAAGCGGCCACGATCGCAGTTACCGCTTGGCGACGAGGAAAAACAAAAGCCTAATACAATAAAACGATGAAATCGACCTTTCAGCCGTATGACTAATCGACCACGATATACCGAGCGCGATTTATTTCGACCCATGAATCGTTTACGTGCAATCGATGGATTCCGTTTTTTTTTTTTCGAATATTAATGGCCGTCGATTTATTTGTTGCTGTTTTTAAACGGTATTGGAAATCAGAAAAATAGGAGAAATGACATCGTTTAGGACGAGAAAGGATTTCAAAACTCTTTGCGTCAAAGAGGCTGCTCGGAAATAGCACATTCGTGCAACCTGTTTCACATTAATCTCATACGTCGACGTGACCAATATTTCTTCTGGCGGCTCGAAAATGATTTATAGAGCTTTTTCGTCACACCTCGTAACGACACGACGTAACGTTGATTTTCCAACGTTTCTACTTCCTCGAGCAATCAATTCACGCATAAGTAATATTCCTTGATAATATGGAAATATTATCACGATCGAATATCAAAAAAAGAAAAACCATGTCTCTGAGGAACGCAAACCGCGGAATGTGTATGTAAAAACATTTTCTATCGCAACACTTCTAAAATCAATTTAAGATACCATAATTGTACGAATCGTTTCTTGTTCACGCACTAGATCCCCCGAAATTGATCAAAAATATCTCCGTATCCGACTAGCTGCGTTACTCTCACCAACTACTTTCGACATACGTACATAAGAAAAAAAATATACCCTGAGAAAACCTTTTGCATTCGTTGCAATTCTTATTCGATACTCGAGCCGAACGCTCGTGGAAACGTCAATGTCGCTGTCGATTACTTGACGGTTAGATTAGAAAGCGAGAACGCACACCTATGACCGGTGTTAAGAGGGCAACCGATTCACCGCGATCAGGGAAACAGATTTCGAATCGTTAATCGCGTTCACTAGTTCTCCAATGAATTCAAACTCCAGTTGTTAGTTGAAATATAGCTGGAGATCAGTTAATGCCACTAAGAACCTCCCATTTTCACGTTGCTAAACGTAATATACGTTCACTAATGCGTTTTGCATAACCAGTACTTCTCGTCTTAGGGCAATTAACGTGTAATAAGTTCTTTAGAAATCAGAGTCTCGTGATAGCGAGATATTTATACGAAATCGAAAACATCTAGAGAGTCAAGTGTCGCGATAATTTCTTGTTAGTTGTTCGCCAAGTAAGGATTAATATCCCCACCAATGATTTCGCAAGTCGCTATCTAATTCCGATCGCGTGACTAGGATCAGTAACCGTTTTCATTTCAGACAAGGGTTAATGACGTTTTTCGTGCGTGACTGCATTGGACAGGGCTCTTATGCAAAAAGTGCATAAAAGAGAAATTAAGCGATGTCGTTTGCAGTGTTATTTTACAATGCTTGTTTGAATTTTCGAGCACACCTAAACGATTTCCGCGGCTGAAACGAATTACTCTTATTGTTCTGGTCTGATCTTAAATGTTTTCTCTTAGTTTCCTCGATCGATATTATTCATTACGTTACGTAACAATCGATGAAGTCTAAAACTTTGCCCGTAAATTATAGTTTTAAAACGATTATTAGAATTTCTATCAAATTTCTATCAAATATCTTTCGGATAGTAATCGTACGATTGGATCGATCGGATGTTAATCGTACTCCTGACACACAGACTGGTGATTCGTTACGCAATGACAGAGCAACCCGGCAAGAAGCAGACGTTAGTTGAGGCAAACGTTACATCAGCCCGGGGCAAGGACGTGGACCTGTCTCGCCGACGGCTACGATCTCGTGAATGAACCCAAGTCGGGTTTACGGATTTCCTTTACTCGCGTCTCCATGTTCGTTCAACTTCTTCCTATTCACTCTTGTCTCGACGAATAAAGCGTCTATTCGGTTCCAAACTTGGAGGCGCTAATTAACCAAGCATAATCCACTCGTATGAGACGGATGATTACTTTCTCTTCGAAGAGCAGAGTGACGAAAGCGATGATAACGCGGTGAAGAAGAACGTGTGCAAAGTATTTGAATAAATGTACAACCTACTTTCACGATATGTGACTCCAATGGGATCATCCAAGGCAACGAGGGCTCGCGACTGCAGTAAATTGCTTGCAACTACTATAAGTCATTATAAGTGTCATAAAAGTGATTCAGCTGACCTCAATTAGGATGTGCTGTTAATGCTACCGCGATTTCTTCTACATGTTCTAATTATATGGAGACGATAAATAAGCATGCTGATAATCAGGTTTACGAGGATTCTAAGCAGTAGTTCGCGAGACGAGTCGCAGTTCCAGAAAAAGAGGATGTAGAAAGTTCGGCCATAACAAGCGAATCTCGTGGTGTGCATCTTTACACGCGGTTACGACGAAGACGATCAGGGTGTCTTCTCGCTCTCTCGCCTTTCTAATAGCGGATCTTATCTTATCACGAGCTAGATATTCGAGGCAATAGTTGACCTACTTGAATTTTAAATTGATCCTTCGACGCAGAAATACGATTTCTGCACGGTCAATGATTTCAAATCACTAAACAAGCGTAGAAAGTTTGTACGTGAAAGGTTCGCCAAGATGCTGAGCCACTTCTGGTAAGACAATATTTACGAAAAGTTTGAAAACGCCGCGCAAAAACCATATCAATACCGTACAGGCGAGATTGATGGCCTACCAAAATTCTGCTTTAACATAAACCGATCGATATTCCACGATAAAATTCATACTATTATTGAAAGAAGAGTCTGATCGTAAATATCTGTTCTCACTTGCAACACCGTCATCCTGCGTGAACCTCTCGTCGATCCTCAATCCGTCCGACTACCGTGCTCGATGGTACCCAGCCAAACACCTCATTTCCCCAGGAACCGGAAAGAGGACTGAATCACGTTCGCGTTAACCAATCAAACGAGTCATGTGCCAAACTGGACACAATCACGAAAGCTTTTCTGTCCGATCGCGAGAGTAACAATGATCGATCGAACGAACGAACGAGCACAGGGAGCGCGAGTTAGTTCACTATAAAAGCGCGCGATCTAGTCCCGCGAAAGTCTCTCCCACCGGTGCTACCGCCCCCTCCAATTAATCACGGCACACGGGCCAACTCTGAGGAAAACTTCCCTTTCCCATTGCCACGAATCTCTTCCGTGCGCGTGTACACTGTACACGACTCTCTTCCACTCCTTAAGCTTACGCCCACGAGCGCGAATATTACTTACGATCCTCATGGTTCTTCGATTTTCTTCACAATCCTTCGATTTTGTGTAGAAGAATAAGTCTGCTCGGAGCGGTCACGTGGCGACTGGGTAGTCGCTAAATGGACTACACGCTGGACGAGCCAGAAAGCAACTGTAGTCTCAAGCTTGCGTTGACTCGTCGATTCTACAGGCACGCTGATATTCACCAGCTTCCACTGCAGGGCACGTTCGTTGCTCGATAGCTGGAAGAGAACAGTACGCTTGTTCCAGAGCCTTCCTACCTTGTTGGAAGCTCGGTAAAGCTAGACTCGCGAGCCTGAGCAGAGGAAACGGTGCCGATAAAAGGTGGATCGTAGGTGTATACCGCGCGCTTGCCGTACCGGGAACGTTTGACACGAAGTGGGGGCTGTTCCTGGGACTTATATGTCGCCGCTGGAGGCCACCGTGCCTCTTTAATCCCTGCCCCCCTTGGGTCCGAGCCCCTCTAAACGGACCCTTGACGATGGTCAAGGTGACCCCTGCCTCCGGGGACACTACGCGACCGATCGCCAAGCTCCACCGCTCGCAATCGCTCGGGGGGAAACGACGCGACGCGCGACTCCTCGTCGATTCTACATCTTGCGCGTGCTTCTTGCTTTATCTTTGGCAACGGTTACTCGTAGAGTCTTGGGCATCGATCGTTTTCAGTTTTAGAACTATTGTAGTACGTTTAACGCAATGGTATAGGTTTAAAATGCGTTGTGCTAATTTTCATTACAAGCCAAGAAAAGAAGGTCGAAAAGTGCGACCTTTGCTTTTTTCTTCGCGATTCCGGCCATTCGCTTGCTTCGATATTAAAAAAGTTATTCAGTTTCAAACTGTTTTGCAACAATTTTAGAAATCTCTTTACATAGCTATACATGTGTATAAAGTTTTAACTGTGCCACGTTCTTTCGGTCATGTATGATCAGATAATTCGATTATATAGTTCTTCCCTACTCCTCGACAAAATATAAAACAATTTCTTAAGCACGATCTAGCTAGACTCGATTTTATGTTGAACATTTTGTTAACTTAAAGAAATCTTCGAAATCATAAAATGTTGTGGGTCACCGAATTAATCGCGTTATAGAAGGGCGGTAATTATTTTTTGGTCGTATTATAGAAGCACCACTTTATACAGGATTCCTAAAGGTGTTAAAACTTGTGAATCATTCTAAAAAGAACAACGCAGTTATTCATTCTTCTGCTAGATCGATACTACATCCTTTGCAATTCCTCTGATACCTTCCAATTATCAAATAAATCTCCATTGTCGCGCATTCATCCGCCTAATGAATTCCACGTGCCATCAAGCATCCAGCACAAAAAAAGCTGCCTGTAACGTCTTCGAGCCTCGAGGGCAGACGACTGCCGTTGCAAAATTACCGTCGATTACCCACGCGATCTCAATTAAAGCGTCATCCGCGACATATCCCGATGACGATTCTATACGATTACAGCGTCGTGATCGGAATCCGGATCCGTGCACCCGCTTAATGACGTCACGCGTCGTTGCAAGAGCCGCATGGTCTTGTCTGCAACGAGATTTTAATCGCAATCGACGTTGTTCCAGCCGAAAGTAGCATGGAATCGCGGCAAAAATTATGCTTGCATTCACGATGGCGTTTTCTCGGTCTAGACGGACCGATTTATCACGATGTCGCTCTTCTTCAATGTGGTTCGTCACAGCCGTTGAAAAAAAACCTCCGAGATTCGTGCTGACGCGACAATCCGCGTGATAAAAGTGAAGAATAGAGGCCTCTTCAATGGGGAACGTGTCCTTTTTTTTCTTCCCCCGATCGCGTCTGGGATCTGGCAGAGTATTCTAAGAGAAATCTTTTTTCGACTCATTTCGAAAAATCGTCCCATTATATTATACAGAACGTTTCAGACAATCTTTTGTTAAATAAGTGATTAAAAAATGAATAACGCGTGTACCCGAATTATACATATATATGATTTTAATACAAGAATGTTTCATCAGCAAGGAGGTTAAAAAATGGCCATTTTTTAACACCTTCCTTTGCAAATTAATAATAAATTAACAATTACTTATTATTATCGATATAAAGTTACATTTAAATTGTTTATTTAAAAACTTATGTTTCTTTTTTCGAGTCACTTTAGAAGAATCTTCTTTATCTAACTCACAGTTAAAAAATTCAATAATCTGAAACAAATATGCTTTTAACCCTTATGTCTTGACATTCTGTAGTTCCACTTATGATAATATACTTAGAACCCGACCAAGACATATAATTATTAGTTTTTTTCTAATTCTTTGAAGTACTATAAAATGGTGTCAGCAGTCAAAGACATCATATTTAATTACGTAAAGAGGAAGTTTCCTCGTATGCATGCGTTTGCCGTTTCTTTTTCTTAGCAATTGTTTTATACATTCTATACGAGTGAGGTAAACGATAGAAACAAAAACTATATGGATTATTTGAATTTCATGTTTCTTGGAAGTATCGTTATTTGCCGATACCACTTTGTATATTTACATCCTACTGCTCGTTAAAACACATTATTTATTCTCACAGTAGATTGATTTGATAGATTTATAAAACAAATATTACTTAAAATGTTTCAGGATATCCAATATAAAGATTAGAATAAAATAATAAATTGAAACGAAACTAAAGAATAAGCCCATTGTAGATCTTTTGTCTCTCATTTTGTGATTTAATTTCATTCTGCCAAAATTAAGCAAACCTCCGATTACTCATGACCGAAAATGTATTTAGATAAATCGTCTGGCATTTTCTTATACAAGATCATTCCCCAACATCCTCGATGACCTCAGTTTTTATCAAACAAACGAATAACGCAAAGAAGATAATTAGCCTCGACAATCTGGTCGAAAGGAGTCCGCAAAGTTCCCAGAAGTTCGCATAATTTCCGGCGATGAATCTCGGGCGGGGAATAAATCGGTGTCATCCGCGGGCGATTATCAAAGATGCTCGAGGATTCCGCAAGAAGCTATTTCGCTTCTTTCCCGCGCGTAACAACGCGCTTCGAAGCAAGGCCGAGCATCTGCGTGCGTGTCTCTATGTGAAAATTCAATCGTCGCGTCGATTCAAGGGAATCATTTCCCTTTTGGTACGATGAGGTTACTTTTGAAAGTATTCGAGTTTTACCACGAGAAGAAATGTTTCTTCGTAAAATAAGGAACATATGTAAAGTGGGGCAAGGTTTTTCAACTGTACTGATTTACTAAGGAACATGTCGAAGAAAGATAGTGGACCGTAATCATGTGATCAAGGTAGGGTTGTATCATTATCCTGGCAACTGCTGGGTATTAACTATAATTATCCTTGACAGCGCAGGATTATCTCGGACTTGGTATCTCAAAATAACGCTTGAATTTGTATCGATATTTTTCTATTAGATATTATCCAACAGAGGAGTTATGTCTTTTCTATTTTACCTCGAAATTATTAACTTGATCTTGCAGAAACCATATAACAGTAATTTCTTGGTTTATCAAGGCTTAACACAATTTTGACTAAAGTTTCACCAGGAAGGGTTAATAATCGTGCTACGTGCAACTGGTCGCGTGGATGGTTTCTTAACCTTCGTCAAAAATGGAACCGTTAACCTTAACCCGATAATTAGTGGGCTTTGAGCCGAGACACAAAGCAAGGAAACGGTCAGTGCTTTCCAATACCATGGGCACTGGAGGAAGGTTAGTCCTTGAGATTAACCAGCCAGGATCTCCTAAAATTGGTTCACCTCTCGAGGTCAAAAAATACCACACCATGAAACGTGTCGTTCAGTGTATTTTCTCACATTTGTTTCAACGTTTTTCACGGTCATTGATCTTCAAAAATTCTCGATCGAGGTAGACATTTTTTGTTCTACAGCAGAGCAGTTTTGCAACAAAACGTATTGGGGGAAAGTTTGCCATTCAGGGCGATTAATCTTCCAGAAAACGATAAAAAGGGTAAAGATTCTCTTTTTTGTGTGATTTATTTTGCAGCGCGAATACGACGTGTATTTCTACGAGGCTACGATGGAATCTTGTAACATCGAAGGAAACGGTTTGTTATTACATTCAACAGGAATTTAGATCAACCGAGGGATCAGTAGGATCACGTGAGTAATTTAGTCTCTCGAACCTGTTTCCCGGTAATTGCACGCATACCGTTCACTCTTTTCACCACGCACACTCCCATTACCTGTACCATTTCAGCTCGCAAACTTGTTTTCACTTACAACAGTTAAGTAGCCAAACTTTTCCGTTATTATCAAATTCGATTACTCTCAAAATTTCAATAAATTGCACAACGTACTTCAACGACCATAAAACGAGAATTTATGAGCAATTGATAATAATCCAAAATAAATAGCCTACCGAACCTTTTCATTATATTTAATCAATCTTATCTCTATCTTTTTGCCAATGTTGAAACTACTGCACCGAAAGAGTATGCCTTCTTGAGTGCAATTACCGGCTACACGACCCAAATTGATCGAGTTATATCGATTACGTGTTACACCATGTAATATCAAGCCAGAATTGAACGTCGATTGTGGGAGAAATTGCACACGAGCGCTTCAAGTTCCCGACTTTTTCTATGAAACACGTGCCACATATTGGTAAAGGTATAATCAAAAGTATATTACACGAGTCATTGAATAGTATAGCGTGTAATCAGCATGATTGTGTTATTTTCGATGGTCAATATCGTTAACGAAGCGTTGTAAGCGCTCGATTCAGAGGCAGCGGACCTTGATGGACCCTAAATAGCCCGCTGTCCTTCGTTGCATTTCGATATTCGATCTCGTTTCGTTTCCCAGTTATTAAACTGGCTTATTTAATCGAGCGGAAGAGACAGAAATAGAAGGAGAGAGAAATCGAGCAAGGAGGAAGGAAAAAAGGAGGAAAAAATAAAAGAACAAAGGCCGGCGATGGACTGTGCAATTAATGTGAAACGTATCGTCGTAAAATTGGAAAACTAATTGTATAGACTGTCGCTAAGGATCCTTATGAAAGTCTAACGAACGTTTAGTCATTGGACGAACGAGGAAAACCAACCGCCGACAGCGCGATGTTACGACAATGATCCCGTGGCCTTAATTAATGCCCTGCTGATGCTCAATCTAATCGACTCGTCAGCGCCACGCGACATCATTTACATTGTACTTAATTATGCTGATGGATACGCAGTTGAATATTTTTAATGTTTCGAGAAACCACGTTTCCTTTCTCTTTTCTGATTTTGTTGTCGCAAGTCTTTAATTTACCAGATTTCACGATTAGTGTGAGGAAAGGAAACTTCTCTTTTATTTTATTAACTTATGCTACTGCTTATCTGCAGTCCTTGAATTTTTATTTCTTAATCTCGCTGTTGTTTTAGCATAGAAAGAAACATTAATTAATAAAAAAAACAGCAACGAAAGATTAATTAGCTCGGCTAACTCAAGTAATTTAGCCGATCTCGTGTATCTAACCTTTCTATTTACGTACAGCCTTAAGTTGTCGTGTCAAATTGAAGCAATTATCCGCAGTACAGAATAATATTCATAGCAGTGGAGTTTTAACGGTGCAGTCGTCCTCGCGGTGACATCGTCGATGGACTGATTCACTTAAAACACGCTATCATTGACCAAATGTTTTTTCCACAGCATTAAATCATCATCGATCGAAGGTACAGAAACGAGGATCGATTAATCGTGTAATTACAATTAATTGGATCAAGACCTCCACGAAGCAAACATCATTTGCGTCTGATAGTCACGCGGAAGAGTGACTTGAAATTTCCAGGCCATGCAGAAGGCGAGCAGGGACACCTTGTACTCTAATTTCATACGACAGCAAGGTACTCTATATGTCTCGACTTTAAATGCAAACTTCGGATTTCAAACGATCTAATTAGCCGAGAATTGGAGATCGCTCGGAATAATATTCTCGTAAGTTCTCCTTAAACACTCGTTCGTCTTTCACCGATGCAAAAATCGAATCAAGTTTTCAACTTTGATTTCGAATTAAACCAACTTGCGGAGGTCCATTCACTGTACGAATGTTCGAATCGAAAGAAAGTGATGTGGAATGGATTTAAGATCGAAAATACAACTGAACCTCTACCGGCCATGAACTGTACTGGCTCTGCTGGTCCTTGATCCGTCAAATTCGTCTCGTTGTAATTTATAGAAACGTTCGCTCGTGTTCCGGAACCGTGACGCGTCACGTCCAGTACTTGTACATGAATAAACCTTCTGTACCAGTTACGAATAGTACGATGAATCAGAAACGGCAACACCTTCGTATTTGCGTCAGGAAATGCAGAAAAAATAAAGTATTTCGTAGAATTTCGAATGTACGATCAGGTTATACTTACTTTCATAACTAGTTCAAAAAATTGAATGACTATTATTACCCTCTTGAAGTGCCTGTCAATAAAGATTAATTACAAGACACATTACGCTTCACCGAATTATCGAATTTAGCTTGAAACGTCCTTCTTTCCATAATGTACCATAGTGTACGTAGACGTACCATAATGTTCTTGTTAATCAGCAGATAAATTACATAAAGGAACATATTTACAGAGATAATATCCATTTACATCTATAACCATAACCAAATTATGAACAAATTTCCAATTTTACCTACTGAATGTAATAAAATGCTGAAGCGTATAGTGCTCGGACCATAAAAAAATAATCTTAGCGTCATCTTTGAACTGGTGCATTCTATTTTCGTTAGTTTACGTTGGTTACGCAATTTATTGCAGAAACTAAATTGTTATAGATCCTTGGAATCTTAAGTATGTAGGTGTACAGACAGTTTGGCACAGGTCTCTCTTATCTTAACGGATCAAGACGCGACATTAAGTTCGCGAAATTCACCGACTTCTCGTATAGTAACCGGAAGTGACCGTTTCGTGGGCATCCGTTGCAGACGAATTCAGCTCATGGACATTCGATGCGCGTGACGCAGCGAGTAAATTGCCGGTCTGTTACTCGGAAGGCGGTGCAACCCACCGAAGACGCAATTAGCAATACGAATGCACCTTTTATGAGGTCGCCGCGTTGCCTTCGCGCGACGGGCTCGTTAGTCCATTTTTCCTTTTCCTTCGTGCCTCTTCCAGGGAAGCTTTCGGTCTCCTTAACCTTCAACGCTGACTTTTTTCATCTACTATAATGATTTTACTGCGACAACAGATCTCATTGGAATATTCATTGCTTCCTCCTTTCAAGACTAGCAGACTTCGCGCAGATTAACAGAAAATAACATACATTTGAAGAAGAATGGAAGATGGAAAAGTGAGAGATCGAGAAGATTGGATATTAGATTTAGTATACCTATAGTTATATTTAGATTATCCTGGACTGAAGCTCGACTTTTCGTTCGCTACAATAATTTTATTGCAATAAGAAGCCTTGTAGGAATACCGACTGCTGCCTTCTTTCGAAAAGAAAAAGCCTTGCATGAAATTATCAAAAAAATAATAATTCACCAAAGGTGAAAAAACGAAGGATCAATGCAATTCGATACTGGATTTACCGGTTATATTTAAATTATTCTGCAAGCTTAGATATTATACATGATGGAATTTTATTACTCGGACAGTTGGAACACGAGGGAGCTGGTCCTGGCGCAAGGACGTCGTTCCAGTGTAACAAACTAATTTCCTACTCGTTAGTCGCTCGGAACGACATCGAGAAAAAACTGCTTCGTATCGAGGAGCAACGATACTAGATATTGAATAGAAAATAGAAATTTTTAAGCACCTAAGATAAACAGAATGTAAATGGCACATATTCAGATCTTCCGAATACAACTAAAGGAACAAAAAGTAAATAAAGATCTGTTCCACCCTCTGAAAGACTCTGAATATTATAACTACGTAAATACTTTACTTTAAATATTTTGTACATTGCTATACATTAAGCGCATTTCTTAGATTTCTTTAAATACTTTAACACTCACAGTTTACTACTGAAGAATATTACTTTTAAATAATAACATCGACTAAGAGCCCACGGGTAGGTCGAGTTAGCTACAATATAAATTGAGTTAACCTGATTCTCAGCTGTTATACGACCGTGTTTTCATACCGTACGAAACACGTGCATCCACAGTAACCCATTGACTTTCTAAGCAACCAGATTCTCGATCTTTATCCGTAAATCAAACGAAGAATCCATGGGTGTTCTGTTGAACAAACATGATCTTCCCGAGGTCTATAGAACATATCAATGAAAAATAGTTCGCAAATTTTCATCAGACGAGGAAGGTTTATGGCATACAAATTGCGGAACAAGCCGTAAAGGACGGTGAAAAATGGCGCGGCTTAATTTACTATAAGCATTAAATCAAAGTCCACTTTGGAAAGGGAGCTATCTCGTTGAGTTTATTTGATTTATCGTACGAGCCTTTTAATTCCCACATATAATATATTACAAACTTGCATGCATAGTGTAGGAAATTTTCATCAATTACGAATATGTTGCCTTTATATTATTTCGTTTTCTTTGATTACAATATTTTACGATTTACTGTATTTTGACATTTTTTAATTGTTTTCGTAATGAATATGAAATAAAACTTTCGCAAGAACGTTATTAAAGAACTAGTAATAGCCCACAACTGAAAACGAAAATAGAATATTGCAATAACAAAAACGGCCAAAGCGTTACACGCTGACGCTTCGTATTGCAGAAACTTTTACACGTCGAGTCGTTCCGGTCGATGAAATAATCTGCTCGAGAAAATTGAGAGACTAACGCAGTCGTCAAAAATTTGCGTAACCGCAAATTCCATTAGGTATGTGTTCTAACTTTGATTGAACCATTGCGAAATGCACACGCAGATCGTTGCAATAAAAGCCTACGAGCGATTATCTGCAATTTCGCCTTCGTCTAATGAATACCCTGTCAGAACCAACGACTTCACGGCTTCGTTTAATCGATTTGCGGTATGGATGCAATTGTAATAGAAATTTACATAAACGGCGCGAAGTTGAATTGCGAGTACTTTCAAAATGGCAATGTAGATGCTTTGAAAGTAGCAACACGAATGCTGGTATTTAGTTAGTAAGCGCTGGTAAAGCAGATGCCTCTTTTAACTTGAATATTTCTTTATGTTTTGAAGGTAAAGAAGAACTATAATTCATTTCCAACGTTACTGATTCGGCAGAGAATAAGATTTCAACGCTAACAAAGGTTAGGACTAATCGTAAACTTAGGCTACAGACTTAGGCCATCGATTAACTACAGGCATTGACTAAATATGTAGATATATAGATACAGAGATACAGAAATTCTGTATCTCATCGATCCTTCGCTTGTTTTGTGACATAGATTCTGGAGTACCGACATGGAAAAAATCAGTGTTTCTTACGCCCTCTGTCATTTTCTACGGTAAGCAACCTAATAAATTAACACTAACTAATCAACAAAACTATAATCGCGATTGCAATCAATCAGCTCTTATTATTTCTTACTCGATTCATAATTGTATCATATACAGGGTGGTTGGTAACTGGTGGTACAAGCGGAAAGGATGTGATTCTACGCGAAAAAAGAAGTCGAAAATATAGAAGTTTGGATGAAGTTATTTAGTTCTAGAATAGTCCATTCTTATTCATACTTTACTAAGTACCAAAAGTACTTACTATTAATTAATTAATTAATTTAAAGTGCACATGGACAGTCAGTCCATTCGTTACTCAAACAGCAGTGACCGTTGCCCATTCGCACGTGCGTGCTCGAGTAATAAACGTTCGTTCCGAGCCCATTCGCGACCGCGACCACGACCGCGAAATTCAAAAAATCGTTAAGCAAAACCAGAAGGATTTTGGGCGTTTTGCAAGCACAACTCTATTACTTAATAAAACGCTATCATTCATTGTCGCAACGCTAACTCTTAAACTGAATTCAATGGAAATTACTATTTATTATATAAAAAAGCTACTTCAAATATTATGATATTCCAACTTATAATACTATATAATTAATTAAGATCTAACATTTTTATAATCTAATTTTAAACAACATAAAGCTGGATAAATTCTCATACGTATAATTCTTTAAGAAGATCTAAGAATTCATAATAAAAATTGCAAAAGACAATCGCGATATCATAATTCGCAACTCTAAAGCAAGCACGATTATCATTTTATCGTAACTCTAATTCAAACCGTAATCATTCTCTCGCGACACTAATAAAAAATATCGCGATTTGTCCAATGGGATGATGAGACGGTATATACATCGGCCAAAGAAAAAAAATACTATTACTACTACTACAAATACTAAAAGCGAGCATAGTGACAAAGTAGTAACAAGAATGACTTCCATGCTGTGGATGATCCAGAGGATGGGGAGTCATTGGTAGTTGCTCTCATCTCTTGCTGACAGTTTGCCGGGCCTCTTCGGCTTATAGCCTCTTCATTCTTTGGGTGCAATGCCCGTTGAAACTTAAATCTAAGCTCATCTTTATAATCACAAACAAAAATAAGACTTATAATGGTAACCTAAAAATATAAACCGAGGAAGCTGATTTAAGTGCACATAGACTGACCAACGATCACTTGTCGTTGTTGTTGAGCATGTGCGTGCTCGAGCAATATAAACGTCCGCTTTGAGCTTACTCGCGTCCGCGTCCGCGAAAAATCAATAGACAAAATCAGAGACGAGATCATGCTCTATTCGTACCAGTTTCATCGTCGAATTTTCAAATTAGATTTCCAAAAACAGGTTGGTCACACGAAAACGCGCCTACCCGACCAGAGACTGTGCCAACCCGTCCGGCCCTACCTACTTATAATTAGCGAACACACCAGACAGTATACTACCTATCCTACCCAGCCCTATATTTAAAAAATGGTAAAATAAGCACATCAACACATTCGCTCCACGGTTCTCACACATAACATCCAGGCGCAAGAGCCTACACTAGAGAGAACGTCCCGGGACACCTCCGACACCAGAGCTTGACATACAACATGCACACTCTAATTTACGTACCATTTGCCTGAAATCGACTGACGAAGGCTAGTGACCATTGCGCAAAACGTGATAAGACACGTCTAAGGAAATTATATCGTTAAAATAAATGTAAGTAGATTTGGAATTATGATTGTAATTGACAGAAATATTAACACAGTGGTTATACTTAGTCGTATACGTGATATTATCACAAATTGTGATTTTATTGATACATACATTGAATTAATATATGTCTCAACATTTTTAATATTCTGAGTTGTAGCGAATGAAAAAAACGACGCAATTCCACAGCCTAACCACACACACGTACACACACAATGTGGAATATACGTCGTGCACGATACAGTAACATATCGTCAGTCGCTGAGAAATATTTACATTAATTATGGTCATCGTGCCCAATGTCTTCCTCCCATTCAAGTAGCACCTAGGCACGTGAATAAGATCCTGACAATGGGCACAAAAAGAGTTAAATCTGAAAATTCTGATCTAAAAATATGATTAGTTTGTCCAATTTATATTTAACGGACTAATACTCTCTGCTTTTATATTTTATTACTTAGTTTCAGATTATAATAATCCTACTTTGTTAATTTAATAAATCACTGAAATTTTAATATTACAAAAAAAGTAGCATTAATTAAAAAAAGACCAAGACTCGATAAAATGGAATAATTGTTAAAATGATTAAATCTAAATGTATTACTAAGATAGAAATAATCTCAGGCGATCTCTTCCTCAAAGCACTTTTTCAAAAATACAGAAGTAGCGTTCAAAATTATTGCTTCGAGTCAAAAATCTGCCTAACGTGAAGTTTCTTCTTGCACATAAAACTTTACACATTCTTGCACGAAAAAAATGAATTTTAACTCATATTTTAAACTCCATCTGAAGTCAAATAAACGAATGTGACTTAATATTGTTATGAAAGAGAAAATTAAATTCAACATTATTTATTGTATCATATATTGCCTGTATCGTCATTATCCTTGAGTGACAATTGCAGCTTTCATAGCAACGAAATCGGAGGACCAGTCTAGCCGTCCGCCATGACCGGGGGTAGACGCCCTCCTCTAGGCATCTGGTGAACAGGTGTCGCAGGCGGGGAGCCATGGTGACGATCGTCTCCACCCACGCTCGGCCTGGTATTCCGTCCGGACCGGGTGCCACGTCGCGGGATGCCATCCTCCTGGTTGCTTCGAAGAGTTCTTCAGTTCTTCGCTCCATCCTGTTGTGGTCGTCGTCGTCGTCGGAGGGGGAGGATGGCGCTGGTTGGCTCGTGTCCGTGTCCTCCGGCGGGAACAACGTCCCGATGACGTTGTCCAGCAACGCCGGATCCATGTTCGAGGTCCATGTTCGTAGTTTCTTCGTGACTATTTTGTAGGACCGTCCCCACGGGTCGGATTCGACCTCCTCGATCAGCTCCGTCCAACACCGAGCTTTCGCGGTTTTGATCTCCCGCTGAAGAGTGCGTCTCGCCTCTCTGTACTCCTCGTAGCAACTGGAGATCTCTTCCTCGTCGCGCGTCAGCCTGCGACGGCGGGCCCTTAGGAATCTTCTGCGGGCCCGAACGCAGTTCTCTCGCATCTCGGCGATCCCGGCGTCGGGCGTCCCAGCTCCAGGCGGATACGATCGTGGCCGCCCGTAGCATCTCCTTGTCCCTTTCCTTGAAACGCCATCGCGGTGACGGGCGGCAGCGGTTTTCTCCCGGTCGTCGTCGTCTTCCGGCGTCGTCTTCGGCCCCCAGGACCACCTCCATCAGTATGTAGAGGTGATCGGATAGCGTTTCCACCCCCTCGGCCACTCTCCAGTCGCGGATTCGCCTGAGCAGCTCCGGGGTGGCCCACGTGATGTCCACTACCGAGGATCCTCTCCACGCCACGCAGGTGCTCACCGAGCCCCTGTTTGCCAGCAGGAGCCCCAGACCCGCTGCCCAATCGGTGAGCATTCTTCCTCGAGAGTTGGTCCTGGGATTTCCCCATTGCGTCGAGTGGGCGTTGAAGTCCCCGAGAACTAGTACTTGGCGGGGAAGGCATCTTCCGATGCACTCGCCGACTCGATCCAGGAAGTCCCCGTACGCGGCCAGGTCGATGTTTGGGGAGACGTATACCGCCACCACCGCTGCTGCCTGCCACTCGACCGCGACGAAGCCGCTGCCACGGTCCAGCAGGACGCCCGAGGCTGACGTCCACGTTATCCCTGCGGATCCGTCCAGGTCCCCGATCCAGTTGGGCGAGTCGAGAATGCGATGCGGTTCGGCCACCGCCGCCAGGGTGACCTCGTTCTCCTGGATAGTCTGAAGGAGCAGATCTTGCGCTCTTCTCGACCTACCGAGGTTGCATTGCAGTAGGCGCTTGAATTATGCGGTCACCTCCATGGCCTCCCCCCGGCCGTCCGCCGCTGTTGGTTCGGCGGCGCTTCCTGGTGTCCCTTTCGCGGCTGCTGCTGCTGCTGCTGCTGCTGGTTGGCGGATTGGTCGCTTCCTCTTGACTTTCGGGGGAGTGCATGCCTCTCCGCCCATCCTGTGGTTCGCGGGCGCCCCGAGCGACTCGCACAGGGGGCACTTGGGAGTGGAGGCGGGACAGTCTCTGGCGCGGTGTCCGTTCCCGCCGCACCTGTAGCACAGGTGCCCTCGGTCTTCGCTGGATACGCAGGTGGCGCGTACGTGCCCCAGTTCCAGGCACCTGAAGCACTGCAACGGCCGCTTCGGGATGGCCCTTATCCTGGCGGTTGACCAGCCCAGGGCTATCTTCTCTGCCTGGGCCAGCTTGCGGGCCCCTGCTGCCGGACACTTGATCCATGCCGTCCCGAGGCCGCCTCTGGTGGCGCCGATCTCGCCCACCTGTACCTCCGCGCTGTCGCATCCTGCCGCCGAGGCCAGTGCTTTCTGCAGCTCCTCCCTCTTGACCGAAATGTCTATCCCGGTCACGCGTAGCTCCGCCATCCTGGTCGGTGTGGCGATTCTCACCGCCGTCGGGTCCAGCGCCTCGGCTAGACGCGTCGCCAGTAGCGTCGCCTTTCCTCTGTCCTTGTCTCCAGGGACTTTGATTATGATGGCCCCCGTCATCGCCTTTTTCATTTCCAGGCGTTCCATTCCGAGCTCCGAAAGCGGGATCCTCGTTCTGGCCGCTTCCAGAACGTCGGCGTACGACATCCTCGCTCCCTCGTTCAGCGTCAGGGTCACCGCGGATGTTCACGGTGCGCGAGGCGGCGTGGCCAGCTTGGGTGTCTTCAGTGATCCTTTCTGCGTTGCGGGGGCGCTCTGTTTCGGTGCGCCTGTCGTCCTGCCGGGCTGGGGCTGCTGCTGCCGTGCCCGCGTCGGTGGTGGCGTGGTCGATCCTCTTCTTGCCGCCTCTCCTTCGGCGGCGACGGTTGTCTTCGTCCCGTTCGTCTTCCTCCTTTTCCTCCTTTTCTTCTTCGTTTCCGCCAGTTCCCAACCCCCATCCTCCTGTTCCCTTGGGGGCGACGTCGGTTGGGCAGCGCGGGGATCGACGGAGCGGTCCTTGCTCGGTCGTGTTTCGGGGGTGTGTTGCCAACGTGTGTCTTCGAATCGTTCCTCTATGGTCCTGAGAATGGAGGGTCCTAGTTCTCGGACTACTCTTTCCAGGGCATCTAGGCGTGTCCTGTCGTTTCCGCCCTCTCGTGAAGGACGGTCGTATTCGGGCGTCGCGTCGGCGCATCGCGGGCACTCGTGGACGCGAGCAGCCAGTCTCCTCAGTTCCTGGCGGAGGGCTGCGTTCTCCTCTTCCAGCACGGACAGCCTCGTGTCTACGTCGTCGGTGCCTCGCGCTGGCCTCGTCCTCCTCGAGGATTCCGTGTTCCAGGCGGCGGTGATGTAACTCGCCGCGTTCTTCAGGGATCTAATGTAGGTCCCCTTGAGATTTGATGACGTCGTCGCGACATGCATTATCTCGGACTAATGAAAGAACAACCTGAGAAGACCCTAACCTTCCAAATTTTCTTCTTAATCGATAGTATTCAAAGCAAAATATACAGAATAGACAATCGAAATACGATATGTGAAGATACTTACATTCTTGGCTTTTGAGCCACCGTTCAATCGGTCCCAAAGAAGACGAACAAGTTGAAGGTGTATCTGTAACAAAACATAAAATACAGTTAACATCGTTAATGAGTAATAACGAACTTGGAACTTTTAGAGCATTTATAGCTTTTTAAATTACCAATCGTTTTTATTTTCTAATTAGCAATAATTCAAACAAAATATAGAAAATTGAACAAATTGAAATACAATACGTAAAAGTATTTACGTTTTTGAGCTCCCGGGGAGGCTTTATCCTCTTGAGACTCTAATATCGAAACGAATGTTCAAAAATATATATATATATAAAAAGAAAAATAAAAGACTACATTACCGCGACCGCTTAAATTACAACCGGCGAACAAAAACTTTATTACTTTCGCGTATGATTATGCGATTGAATTTAATAAAAACTATCGTTTGAAAATATTGAAAAATACTTTTGCGTAGCAAACACTGACTCTACAAACCCCATTGCGCGCAGTCCCAAATATTCTCTGAAAATAGAGTTGTGTAATGGCGGACTGGGGGGGGGGGGTGTAAAAGAAGCGAAATATCGTTTCGATATTTTTCTTCTTTTCTCTATCGAACGTTTATTTAGAAAATACTGCTATCTTCTTTACATTAAAGAAATTATTATTAAAAGATTAAAACAAGTATGAAAAATAGTTAAAAATTATGAGATATTTCTCGATATCGAACAAATGTTTACGAATACCGTGAATGCAGTGCAATCGTTTGCAAGAATTATACTGTGAATGTTCGCTACTAGAATATGAAATATACACTCCACTAATACACTATAATCGCGTGTTATAAATATTTCAAAATATTTGCAAGAATCCAAAAATTCACAACTAGATATACTTAAAGAATACTACAGAAACGCGCGCGAAACCTTGCTTTGAAGCTTTTGAGCCTACTAGCGCGCCACCTCTGTTAAAAAGATATAAGCTACGAATTTGCAAGTATATGACGTTAACTGTATCAAATTCACATAATATAGCAAAATAATTTGAATTCGATATGTGAATGTTACCATGCCTATCGAAATAAGTTAAAACTATTTTTATTAAGATTTCTATGTTTCAAAAGCGTCTATACGAAGCTATCGTTAAATTATCAAGAATTCTATATCTCAAATCACATTAAAAAAGTAAAATAATTTGTTAGAAATTCGTTTGAAACGAGAATGATTTGGTATATTCGATCAAGAACAATGATTTATTTAATCTTATTTACTTTCGTCTTAGTATTCCAAATAATTACGAAATTATCTATTATGAAATATGTATCAAATATATTTTAAAGTAAATATAAATTGTATATCAAATGTTACCCATGCTCGAATAACAAGAATAGAATTGTTCATACACAACTATCTTATGTAGTCAAAATAAATTAAACATTACCAAATTTCCATGAAAATTCATCGGATTGATCATTAATCGTCGTTGCGTCCATATATTAATATTCCAGTTACTTCTATATTATCCCTGCCATCGATCAGTAACCTGCACAAAAAAATAACTACAAGTTAAAACAAATGTATAAAATAATTAAATGAAAACACAATCAAACTCAAATTTTATTACGAAAGCTTACGATAAAAGCTACGGTAACAGTAACATTTAATAAATAGACGACCGAAGAAAAATTAAAACAAAAGATTTCAGAAAATCACTTAATTTCATTATCTTAATGTTCAATGAATTGTTAAATAAATGTGTATTAATTAAACGATAATAATAACGAGATGTATACGATAGTAAAAGGTATAATAATGAATAGTAATGAGGAAGCGACCCCACCAATAGGTTAAAATGCGTTGCAAACCTGACGCAATACGATCCACGTTATCGATACGAGAAGAGACGACTAAATGACGCCTTAGTTTCGCAGAACAACTACCAAAGTGGTGGGGGAAGGGGGGACCCACGAACCGGTGGCAGGTACGCAGTTGAACGATTGTAAACAAAATAAATGTATACATCTACAAAAACATTCGCCTTCTACGTAGCGCTACACAAACCTTTCCAAATTTCAAACTAAGCACACATTACGCAATATTTACATATATCTACACAATGATTACATCGATCTTTACAAACATCGTACAATAATTCGTATACTTACTGGCAGCGTTCAGTATCAAAGACACGTCTGTCTAACTCGGACCGCGAGAAAGAAAATGAAGCTGCTAACGCTGTATATACAATTTCGTGTCTTGCAAAAGGGACATATGAGTGGCTGTACTAAACTGTTTAGCATTCTATTTTCGCGACACTAAACTTTTGAAGATATCGAAAAGTTATAAACCCTAACGTGACCGCAAGAAGCTTCACGTGCAAGCTTAATGGGAAAGCAAGAAACCCGAACAATCAGACAATGAAAGAAAAATGGGGGCACGCCCGGAACGAACGAGATCGCGATCCCTCGAAAGAACTAACAAACCTACGCGACGTATCTCCATGCACGAAATAACCGTAAGGTTCAGTGGAAAGCCCGAGAATTGACCGTCACTCGATTCCTGTTTCGCCATTCGAAATTTACACAAATCACGGTCGATGGCACCACCGATGATACATTTCAGTGATCCACTGGTAATCCAGCCGTGAATCTAGCACATTGGCCTGCAACGACACAGGCTGTCTTTACAAGAAAACCGATTTTTGTGGACATTCGCGGCAGGGACAATCGCAGTGCGTGTGTGATTTTGCTGTGGACACCTACGGTCGGGACAATCACGATGCCTGTGTAAGTCTTTTATGAACATTAACAACACGCTTTTTTATTTATGAATTATAGAGGTTAAAGGTTAGAGGAAACATTAATCCTCCCTACTCGGAAATTTCATAAGGTGGTTTCCGATATACTCTTATGGATTTCCATGAGTAAGCAGGTTTAATGTTCAATCTACCATTTCTTTTGCAAAACATAAAACGGGGTGGTTTACGTCTCCGAATATCATCTTCTTCTTTACGACTTGTACGAAGTAAGCTGCCACCTATGTGTCGTTCGATTTGAGGATTACTGTGTGGTCCACTAATTAGGCTGACTTCTTTTCGTTCATGTAAAGAGATTTACTCGCATGCAGGAATATTGTGGCCGATTTTTAATTGCCAATATCTAAAAAACAAAGCCGCAAATGCAATTTTTTTATTTTTGATTCTCGTCTTATTTTGGCTTCAAGAATCACTCCTTAAATTTTCTGACATCTGTAGCCGAACACTCTCTATAATATTCGTTACATTAATAATAGAAACTTGTTATATTTTTCATTATTTTAATTGTAAGAATACTAAATTTAATAATTTACCTCTTTTAAGTTTCTTTTAATTTAATTTAATTTTTTAATAATCTTTAATTCAATAATTTTCCTTCTCCGGTGTCACGTGTAGCTCCAAATCAAACTTCTTTGTGCAACAGCATGATCTCATGTAACGAATAATACTCAAACTGTGATCGATAAACGAAGGAACACATATTTTACAGTTTCTCCAAATTTGACAAAGTTATTTTCTGATGGTAGCCGGTGATTTTTCGTGGAATATTAGAGAACTGTCATGGCTCTAAATTCTAGGGATTTTCAAAAGTACAAGCGTGCAAACAATAACGTAAAACCACTAGATTCAAGATTCTGCGAGGCGTACTCTCGTTTCCTGTTGCAATACCAAGCTTACGAGTTATGGCCTCGTTAATTCTGGAACGATCACAGGACGAAAATTATTCCACCAGCGTCCTTCACGCTCACAATGGCGCTATAGTTACGCATTTAGTTCCATGCGCGGGAAAAAGTGACGACACCAATTGTCGTACGATTATTTCATAGTGAATCAAATTAATGGATATCGTAATGCAAATAAATTGATTATAAGCGTATAATTATAATAATTTGATCATTCTTATATTTTTAGTATTATGTTCGTGTTCTTGGTAGCGATTCATTTGTTATGCATACGGTAATGAAATAATTGCACACACGCACATTTGCTCCGGGAAAACTGTTTCCATATCATCAACGGAAGAATTTCTAATTACCGCGTAATCAAAAGTCAAGGAATCGGTATCCTTGTGGCAGATGGCTTGAATAATCCACATTCAGAAACGCGCTATTCTGTTGTGATTTGTACGTCAGAAGTTGTACAACCTACATCGAAAACAATCTCGAATGAAGAAAGAAAGATATATGGACAGGAAGAAGTTCTATAGAATGTATTATAAATAGACTGCCTGATGTAAACCTACATTGAATTGAATTGAAAAAACACAGCTGTTTCAGTCTTCGGCGACAATGATTTTTTTAAGCAACGTGCAAACAATGACACGATAAGAAAAGGGGGCAGTAGTTGATTCAAGAGTTTTCAATGAAATTTCAGCGACTTCTTGCGTCTCCCGCTTTTTTATTTTTTATTAAAATCGCTTTGTGAGTCAGTTTCTTATGCAATGTTTCACATTCACGATTTCACACAGAAACCGTAAATGACGCTGCTTCCTCTCTTGTCGATTCTATCGACGATAAATAATTACTCTAATTGCATGTACTATCTTCGTATCATCGGCCTTAGATCAACGATAACAATAATTATGGTGCTATTCATGACTTACATTGTAATTTCATTTTTCTAAATGTGTGTTAAAATTCATTGAAACCTGTTAATGTGATTGAAAAATTTGTTCAGGGAAGAGGATGCATAAAACAAAATGGTGAATTGAGTAAATTGCGCCGAAAGATTCAGTTTTAATTTTTTGATACTAGTTAAATTTGAACTGGTAATTGTAATAGCTCTTAATGAACATTATATCTTTTATATTTACACAAGAAATAAAAATTTCTATTATTTGGGTCATTTAGGCTTTTTCAATCGTATATTTATAACATTTGACGTTGCCTAATCGTCATAGGTCGGGCAGGAATTTCCAGTACATGTCTATGTGTGAACGACAATACGCAATCACGTTAATGACTGCGTAATACAGAATTGCGAAGATGTGTCGCGTGTCCTCCATTTCCGGTTCACGCTGTTGATGCTCTTCGTAACGAAGTTGACACAAAAAAAGTCGACGTCGTGTAACGATCTTCTTTATTTATAAAATTCACTCTACGATTCCAAAGGTGGAATAAGGTAAAATAAAAGAACAGAGATATCTTTCGATATTTTTCATTAACGAGACATCAACGAGAATTGAGTCGTTAAATTTTACGTCAACCTCGTATTACGATTCAATGAATTTTTATACATACACTTTCTTTTATAGGGTACTTATAAAAAGCGAGACTAACTTCATAAATTATTATTTATCGTTTGAAAATATATCTGAATAATATATTCACTTACTATAATATATAGATCTCAATCGTCTTGTTTGAAACCAGGACATATTCTAATACCTATGAACGGGACTTTATGTAACAAGATTGATGAATCGATGAAATAACTTCTTTTTTAGGATTAGCTTCTCACCTATGAAAATAGTCCAATTTGTCTCCAATGCAACAAGCGTATCGATGTCACGTTTTAGATTCTTTGCGACGATTTTTACACCTGATTTGCTATTTTTCGCTTGTCTTTTCTCGCGAAACGCGTCGTTAACCTTCACCCAGGAGTCTGACGGACCGATCGATGAAAAGAATTCAATCATTTAGCCGATCGACCTTGCCATCGTCGTAGCGTTGCATTTTGAATAATTCTTGAGCGTGCTCGCGTAATACCGGTAACACGTATCACTGTTTTCCCACGTTTCATCGGTTACCTTGTAATAACGCTGACAATCGCCGTTTTGTGTTATATAGCTACAATGGAATTGTCAGTTTGCGCGGAAGATGGACAAAGTTTTGCATCCCTGCGTATGTTAGAAAATGTGAACATGATGAATTAAGTTTAGATATAGATTTAGTGAAAGTGTACCGAAACGTAACGTGGATGTGAGGAAATATCTTACAGATTTACTTTCTTCGCCAAATTGCTTATGCAATTCCACTCTAGAGGAGTTTCTCTTACTTAATCGCTCGTATGTTTCCTTGACGTATCAAATCACACTTATTGCATTACTCGAGAAGCGTAGATAGCATTATATATTATTCAATTCGACAATTATTTCAATCTTTCTTCTCGACGTCAAATCACATGTTTACTTTGTTATTGTATTTAAATTAGGAACCTTAAGATGTCAATTAATCTCGGGATCTCCTCTTGTTGCATTAAATTACCCTCCATTTGCTTTGCAAATAAACGTGTTTTATCATCTTATGCCATACAACTTCCACGATTAACTAATGAAGAAGTAAACATGCAGTAGTAAAAAAGTGATGAAATAAAAGAAGTTTCATTACATCAGAAATAATTGAAGATCTTTTTCTATATCACGCATAATATACAAGATCCGGCTGAATAACACGTAAAAGCGATCATTTAGACGTACCAGTCCGGAATTAGCCATGTTCAAGTATACTCGATACATTTCCAAACTCGATTTTCTCGAAGACTAAGCCGAAAATGAAAAAATGTTATTCCGCTTTTACATATTACCTGGCCTGACCCTGTATATTATATTTATAAAAGGTTCTTACGAGCATTCGAATATTTTCGTGTGTCACTGTAAGCATTCGTAAAACATACAGTATCTTCTTTGACTTGGGAGAGAGATAATGAGCGTAAAGACCTATCAGCTACCAACAAAAAGGCTGAAGAAACGCACGGCTGCGCTTCGTAAATGTTTGCGTACTTGAACCTAGAATTGCGGTCAGTACGTGGGATTGGTGCACCCATTATCTCTCGACAGGATTAGCATTGTCAAAGTTGCTCGCTGGAAGAACACGAGGCGCGCTTTTAAAGTAAAAACCACCTGCGCGCTATGCTACACGTTATTGCCTGTGACGTGAGCTAGCTCATGGCATTGAAACCTGAATTCGCGTTCCGTGCGTGCCCTTCTGCGCGTTAATTCAATTTCGACCGTGAAGATCCCGGTAATTAACTACGTGCGCGTAATACGTAATCTTGAATTCTAGGAGAGGTAATAGCAGTTTTCGAAGTATAGTCTTTCCCCTAAAACAAAGGGTTAATGTACTCATTTAGAGTCATAGAAGCTATTTCTAAAAAATTTGTTTAAATATTACGTGTCATGATGTCGATATAAAATGATTCAGCAGTGCATTTACACACGACTTCAATTTATTTCAATTTATTTTTCCATTTAATATTACATCCTTGTTGATTGTAACACGATGACTGAAATACCGTATATACAATTCCATCATCATCGTGAGACTATCCTCGTGATCCGCGGCAGGGTGCGGCTGTTCGACGTTTTCTTGTCGATCGATGAGTTTAGTCGCCGTCAGGTCGATGCGTCACGCAGGTGGACGCTTTTTCCTTGATCAATGAAAACAAATGCATAACGATCGCCTTGAACAGTGTACGTAATGAATACTAATCACCCATTTTCTCCTCATTCTTTCCCACGGTTCGCAATCTTATCACTCTGCTTGCAAAATTGCAAATCGCAATTGGAATTGGAAGACAGTTAACTGGAGTGAGATAGAGAGTGGTTGTTAGTTACTAGACTGTGGATCTTTATCCATTCTTACGCAAATAAAAATATCGATTAAAACGAAATTGAGTTATCATATTTCGCTCATGTGTTTCATTGGTTTGTCCATATACATGTATAGTGTATCCAGGAAAGAACTCTTCTTATGATATATAGCAAATTTGGATAAATCTTCGCAAGTTACTAATGTATAATGCTAACTCAATTCTTAATGATGTCTGTTATAAGACTGAGGTAGCAATTATACAATTGTGTACTGGATTATTGTTAAACATATAAGGAACTACAATCTTTAGTGTTAATTTTAATTCATAGCTGCGTTTCGACGCTTCGATGAAAAGGCAGAAATGATGGAAAATCGCGATTAATCGCGAGTCGAAAACCGACTGTCGAACAATGCGTATTAAACGTGCAATTTAAACCCCACTGTCTTCCCACGGCCGCATAGTGTTATTAAAACTTGCAAAATTATGAATCACAGTTTCAATTAAAGGTTGATGCAGTGGTGACACAATGACGCTTAAGAATTCTCAGGAGGAAGCACAGGTAGTCGAAGCAGGAAACGGCATCGATGAGATTCAGAGATAATTACATAATTAGACACATTAACTGCGATGAATCATCTTGTCCGATCGAGTCATTTTTATATTTTCGAGGAATTCGTCGATGTTTCATATGTAAATCGTATTATTCTTTCGAACGTCGTAAAATATTCATTTAATACTCAGTTTCGAATATTCTTTAATGTAGGTTCAGACGATGAACCGTATTAGGCTAAAGAAGGACTTTTGAGAATTCTATGTTGAATGGTTCTTGAAAGGGCCACATAATACATAATTCTTCTCGCTCTGCTAAATGTCGTCTAATATCCTACCGTAATCAATCCTCCACAAAGTCTCCATCTGTCTTCCATCCATCTCAATTTTGATCGATTACCGCTGAACCACGTAGTTGAGCCCTTTCGTCACAAATGGATCATCTACAAAAATTAACAGATTTCCAGAAACTTTGGAAGACCTTCATTCTTTGGAGAAATCGACAAATTGGTGAAGTTTCTTGAATTCAAAATTGTCCTTTGAAACTAACATAAGTAGGTAATTGAAATATTGGTTTGATAGAATTGAAGAATAAATGGAAAACAGTTGCGAGATGCAAAAGAGACGCGTACTCAACTCGAAGACAATGAGGCTCATTGAAAGAGGTCGACGAGTGTCAACGTGAGAGCTTCGAACTTTCGTAATCGACCAGCACAGGTTGGCCCTCGATTCTATAACCTTCTCTCTGACCTGTTTTCGTCCGCGAACATACCTTTATCTCCTTCGAATGTCCTCATTTAATTACGATTAATGTGATTCTTACCTATTTCAATAGAAACAATAACTTTTTCTCATGATATCGCGATTACTTGAAAAACATGATACCATAAATGGATGTTGATATGAGCTGAAAGTAATAGTAATTTTGTAGATGAAGTAAAAATGTTTTCACAGAACCGCCGTATCATATAGAGCAAAAAACACAGTAAAAACTGGATTGTTTAACGTTGAGATTACAGCGATCAATAATCTAGTACCACAAAAAGTCACTTAGTCGTTTCAAGTAGAAATAGGATTTACCATAAACATAAAGTTACATAAAATATCCAGCCATATTTATATAGTACCTTGAATACTCATATAGCGTTAAAGCCAGATTATAGCAAAGACTATACAGACAGTCTTTTTTATTTTTTAATAAAAACGACATCACACATCATCAATTTCTCAGAGGTAAGTCTTTAAGTCATTTTCTTTCATCTTCTTAGCATGTCCCTTCCTCCCTCGGATCCTCCCACGCTTATTCACGATTCGAGACGTTGTCGATGCGACGACGACACCATGGTGTACATGCGGATCCCCACTTCTCGCTACGGATGACCTCCCTATGGTCGCGTTCGAACTGCTTCGCAGGGATAAATGTACACTTGGCGTCGGCTACGAAGCTTTTAGCGACGCCAGAACGAAACGGCCGCTCGTCAACAATCGTCGTCGCGTTTCATCGTGCATCTTCCAAGACCGCGAGATTCATATGCCTGCTGCTCGATCCAAGATCGAACAGCGTCTCAACGGAGGAGCGACGCTCCATCATCGGGGGATGAAAGGACTCGTAAGTCTCTCCCTCTTTGAGGTGCGCTACGACTTCGCTTGACGATTCATTCGCAAGAGAAGGGACTACAGAATGTTCAGACGATGAAGAAGGAAAAAGGGTGAAAGTGCACAACGTGAATGGGATAAAAATTTAGAAGGATCAATGTATAAATCGGCGAATCTGTTAATTAGAGAGTTTCACGAGTTCATTGTTGTCGAAAAAGTGCGCGGAATTAAAAATGATGGTTCGAAAGTTTGATCGATCGGATCGCAAGAATTGCTAAATTGAAGTTCCTTTGATTTAGATCGATAAAGCCCTCGAGCTTTTTTTTAATTTGGTGATAGAAGTGTGTGAATCTTGGAATGCGCAGGTACATATTTAAAAGGTTTGATCCAAGAATACTTCTTATGCAAGATATTGGAAGAATATTTCTCGTTTCAAGAGGATAATGGAAATTTCCAAGCTTTTATTTTTACAGTAACAGTAGTGCATAAATATTAGGTACTAAATGAATGAGATGGAGGATGCTGTATAAAAAATCCAATCCGTGACTTAGATATAGCAAGTTTCTCACGTGTCTGTTAATAGCGCCGCGTGATCGTGCTCGAATATCGAACGTCCAAGGTGGCAGGATCGGCATGCGATCGTAGATGACCCACTACTCTGCATGAATAGCCTTTCATGCTAAAGGAAGTAGGTAACGCGAAGACATAACACGTGACCGTGAAGTCAAGAAATGAATTACACGTAAACGTCCTAGTTGTAATACAGCTCGCGGTATGATTTACGAAAACAATGTACTATCTACCACGAGTCAATGGCTCTCATTAAATTAATCAACGTAGTCGTTATCTCAAATCATGCTAACAATAGGTTTCATTTACATTCTCTGTCGTCATTCGTGTAATTTGAAACAATTTTCCAGAAGAAGATAAAGAAATTTTTCCAACATTAATTATTCGAATTTAGCATAGAACTAGGTAGCAATTGAATTTCACGAAATTTCACGGAATTTCTTCAAAATTCACCAAGGTTCCTCTAAAGTTCGCTATTCTCAATATTTGACCCAAAAGAGAACGAACAGATGTGCGACATAGAAAGGAATTCTTCATCTCTTTTATCGATTCTATTTATTAATAGCAATATAGTTTCAGTCGATGCTATAAGTGTCTACTATCGGCGCAATAGTGATTGATAGCAGTACATTATAAGCAGTTTCTTGCTAACTATCATATTATAATGTTTTTAGTTGTATCTTATTAATCAAATGGAAACCTCGATCAAGGATCTATAGCACATTGTGGTAACAGTTAAATTAACCGCGAAGTATGGTTCTACAGTTCTCATCGGTCGTTTTAGTACACACAGATTGAAGATATTTCGTCGTTTATTATTAGATATTTAACACGTTAGGTGTTTATAACTTATGAGACAGTATAAACCGCTTAAAAACCGCTTTTTCCCCAAAATGTGCTAAATGCACTTTAAACCCTTCTTGTCATTTTCATTCAATTATTACAATTTTCTTCCAGATAATGCGCGCTTGGATTCTTTTTGGTTTACTCTCCCTGGTCTCCGGCCAGCTAGATCTACCCTCTCTGAACGACGACTCTCGAAACAATCTCGGGAGAGGTATTCCACCTACCGAAGCACAGCTACAAGATATTTTAGCCAGATTAGATTTCCTTGGTACCGAAAGATGTAACGCCAATGTGGCGGCGCAGTGGGCCTACGAAACCGACGTGAGCGAGTACACGCAGCTGCAGGCGGTAAATACAAATTATCCACCAGCATGTATAATTTAAATAACAATTTCTATGAATTCGTGGTCAAAATACCCGCATACGATAAAAACTTTTGGACCTCGTGAAAGTATCGTTCAAAAGAGTTAGTTTCACCTTATTGTTCAACCTTTTCATTCTTCGTTAATGTCACCAACCTACGGCCATGAATTCTGTTCGAGTTAATGCAACCGACCTTGATTAATTTCAACCGGACTAATGACCAGTCTCCCCACGAGCCTGCGGCTTAATTAAAGTAACGTTCAAATCAAACAAGCCAACTAACTTTAGGACTTCAAGTTTACACGTTCCATGACTAATATGCTACTCCGAGATTAATCCAAGCCTAATAGTGTATAGATAAACAAAATGTCCTAGGAGAAAACCGAGTTTCTTTATTTTTATCTTCCATAAGACATTTAGAGTAAAAAAGAAATAAGCGAGGTACACTATAGATCTCGATCCACTCATTTTCTATTTACTTCAAAAAATAGATTCTACAGAATACCTATTTGGAATAGTGCAATAATTTTTCTATTTTTTATGCAATACTTGTCCTTTACTTAAGATAAAAAGACGCTAGAACAGATGCTTTCATAATCCTGGATATGTGATATTCTACACTAGACAACCGTTCGACGTTACTCGATGGCACTGAGACCTCGACCTGCTCTATGATTCGGCTCGTGAGACCGTGGAACGTCATCGTGGCTGTCAGGACGCGGAGAATCGCGATTTCGCGTGTACGCGGGGATTTCCTCGACGGTAGCCGGCCTTTATTGTCCGCTGAGGGGCCGAACACCTTCGCGGGAAACGTTCCCAGTCGTTGCCATTGTGCGATCGGTGTGTCCTGAATGATTTCGCAACGGAACATCAGTCCAAACGAACTTAGAACGGAAATCTTCAGCCTTCAACGCGAAATCCGCTAGACATTCGCGTGATGCTAATGATAATCGTCGGCTATCCTTGCCTCGTTTCTTCATATTATTTTTTGTTATTCTTGGAAGCTTAGGGAAACCCGTGTATCGTCAGTATGCGACCTACTGTGAAACACGTGCATGGGATTCTTCGACGTTGCTTAATACTGATATGCCTCTCATGAGACTGGGAATTTTAATGTATTCGTATGAAATTTAAGCGTTCAAAGATGCACAGAGCGCGTATAATGTGAATGAATTTACAAAATATCCGAAGTGACGCTTCCGTTATAATTAGGCCATATATCGTATAATAAATATATGCAAATTAAATTCTTACGAACATAACTAAAAAACTGCAACTATAGCAGTGATTTGTTTCATCTATCAAGCATTACAATGAGCATTGTCCTTTGGATATTTATATATTCTAAAACTAGCATAATTTTGCCACACCATAATTTTATATTACGTAATTAATTTTCGAAATAGAATTATCCTATGTTCGGTGAGAACAGGTGACTGTTACCAACGCGGTAAAAAATATTTAGTTCAAAAATAAGTATCAATTTTATTTGGCATAAAGCATAAATGTTAATTGAACATTCTAGAAAAACTCGTTTAAGAATTTTCTTCGTTTCTGCCGTTCGTTATCGATACATCTAAAGTGAAAAGGAAACGTAGCACTCTTCTACTTTTACTTTTATTTAGAGTTCCTCTACGCTTTACACTATCTGAACGACTCCCAGTGACCCATAAAGAAACTCGTATACACTTTCTCGAGCATTTTCCTTTCCTCCAGCGCCTTCGTCTATCTCTGATCCCAGGAAGAGTAAAGATAGCAACGTTTATCTCTAACGGTAAACCTGGCGTTGGTTGATTTGCACATCGAACCAGTTTCGCTCGGACGATCACCTTCGTACCGATTACTACCTTGTTCTTCGACACAAGACTTGGATATTCTAACACAAATTACGCCTGTCATCGAATGAATAAATACATTAAAAGATTAATGATATTAAGATATTTATTTTAACAATGTTTATTAAAATAGAAATATTTCTTCGCAGCTGGAAGCTCAGAGAATATACGCAGACTTTCAAAATCAAGCCTGGTTCTTGATTTCGAAGATCGATAAGGATAACATTAGAGATCCCGTAGTCAGAAGACGTCTCAGATATTTATCTGTGGTTGGACCATCGGCGTTACCACCGGATCAATTGGACAGAGTAAATAACTACTTAATATGTACTGCTAATCCCATCAAGGCCCAATTTTTGTTTAGCGTATGGTTTTGTAATTTGAAAAATTTGTTTTGTAAAGAAGATATAATACACAAAAGTTTGAGGCTAGTTTCACCGTAAACAAATTATACTTATCATTTATATAGTTTGCGTTAAAATTACACAACTTACAAACCTATTTGTACAATAACACATTAAAATATAACGTTTCATATACGCGATATCACGCGTGAAAGAATTAACCAGATTGTGTTACTCGACGTAACTTCATTTTATTAACTAGTTTCCCATACAAGAAACATTAATAATACGCAAACAAAAAATAAAACAGTTGCTCCCTCGTAATCGATTCAATTCACGCTAAAGGAAGGCGTTCAACTATCGTGCAAGAAAGGAAACCCAAAGCAATAAACGAAAAACAAGCAAATCTATTCTATCACGCACTTCCTTTCGTCGCATAACAGGCTCGGTCAAAGAAATAGGAAGTATCTGTCCATAATAGATTACATTTTCTAAAAATAAATGATTACGGAAATAAGACGGAACGAAAAATAAGCTACAGGACGTTCTATCCATCGAGACACAGGAAATAACGTCTCCTCAATTTTTTTTCTCTCGCTTTCCTCTCTAAAGTTTTCTCTCTATTACTTTTCTCTCTTCTTTTATTCCTCTCTTCTTTTTAGTAAATTACAACCTTCTTGTTTCCTCCATTTCGTATCGAGAATTTTGAAGAATTCTCTGTTACTTCTGATGAATCGAAATAGCTTCCATCAGTACATTTTCCGATTATCATTTTTAATCAATAGAATAAATCAAAGTTTAGTCTTTCTTGTATTTTAAACAAAAGATCGAATAAACCGAAACGTATTTTTTTTATTATATATTAAAATCTTTTGCTCATAATTCGCGATAGTTAAGCTTCCACATGGAGCTCTTCTCATGCCTATTGTTCCCTTTTTTTTTCAGTACAATAGCGTGATCAACGATATGCTGGCAGTGTATAACGATGCTAGCATTTGCGCGTACAACGATCCCTTCCGGTGCGGGCTGCGGCTGTATCCAGGTAATGAATAACATCTGAGAACTCGAGAGTCGTCCGAATCGGGGGAAAATAGATGGCGATACGATTTTCACGGCTTGCAGCCAGCGAAATTTCCACGGTATGCGTAAGCGGCCACTGTTACGCGCAAGAAAGTGCCTCTCTAATCGTAAAACGGCTAAACGATGAATATTTCAACATACTACATCGAGGCGGCATCACAAAGAGATTCGCAGAGGGTTTCATGAAAATTCATCGCGATTTAATTTGCAATTTTTTCTCTGCACGATACTCTTCTTTAATTTTCTTTGTTCTTCTTGGTTGAATTATTCATGTGAAGCTTTTCTAGAAATTTTCCTTTTCAGCAAGTAATTTTTTTATAGAAAATGTTTATATTGTCTGGCAAATCGTTTCTCTCCTTAAAGGATTAATAAATTAATTCATATCAGAGATCTCCCACAGAATCTACATATATTCTACAGATCTTCATACAGTGATGCACTTTAATTTTTTTTTTCTTGTTGAATTACTTACGTCCTTCCTTTAAATTTTCTCTTTTTCTAGCGGAAGCCATTTTCATGCAGCTTTCGTATCGACGGAAAGTGCAATTTCCTATAGAATGTGCCAATGATGTTTGAAAGGTCTCTCAAAGGATTAATAAATTAATTTATATCTGGGATCTTGTAGAAACGATTTCTTCTCGCGTTACATGATTAAGAAATATGTTTTTCAAGCGTCTAGTTATACTAAATGACGCCTCGTAAACCGCACGAGGCAATCAACGCCCAAAGAGCAATGTATTTAGAAACACGGAAGTTTACGATCCTCCTTGCGATTCTACTTGCTTCGCGGTTCATTTACTCGATCAGGATTCAGTCTGTAACAACGAGCGTGCGCGTAACACGCGGAAAGAGAAAAATGCGTAATAGTTCTTAAGTCCTCAACGATTTCATCGGCAAGCGCTCTGTCGTTCAGCCAATCGTTTTATAGAACTTCCCCGTAGTTTTAGAAAATCGTTGCTCGTGTAAAATTGCTGTTTAATGACGAATACGTAACACGATCCTATTAAAAGATAACTGCAAGCTTATGAATAAGACCGCGAAGCTGGATCTCGTTCGTCATTTACATTAAAATTATGCAGATCAACTCCATCTTACATTTCTTTAACCATTGCGGTAATCAGCTTTGCATGGAGCTTAGATCACATGTGTTGCAACAAACCATCAGAATCGAATCTGTCACACGATCATCGTGAAAGCTACTCGAGGTGAAAATCGTAATCGAACAGAGAGACGCTTCTATAAATAGACGGTTTACTTATTCATCGTCGGATAAAGATGCTTGGCCGTTTATTCTGAAATAATGTTGTTTCGCAGATATATCGCAGATCATGGCGAAAAGCCGCAATTGGGACGAGTTGCAGTATGTCTGGGCAGAGTGGAGAAGACGAAGTGGGATGAGGATCAAGGACCTCTATCAACAACTCGTCACGTTAAACAATGAAGCTGCTAGATTGAATAGTATGTTCGAAAATAAACGCTACTTTTAACTTTTTTAAAGTTGAATTTCCTAGCTTGTAAGGAAAATTGTTTTTCTTTTTTTAAGCGTAGTAGAATACATTTTTTCGGATGGCTTTTGCACTAAAATTTAGAAGCTGAACGCGAAGAATTAAAGATATCCGGCAGAAATAATCGGTAACTATAAAAGAATGTATCGCTGCGCAGATTTCACTGATGCAGCCGAATATTGGATGTTCCCCTATGAATCTCCAAACCTACAACAAGACATCGATGAAGTATGGGAAATGATACGTCCTCTTTACGAAGAATTACACGCGTATGTTCGAAGAAAATTGAGGGATCTGTATGGACCTGAAAAGATCGGCACTCATGCTCCTCTTCCAGCTCATATTCTTGGTACTAATATGGTTTTTAATACATTCAATATCGATGTATTTTCACAACGTTGTTCACAAAAGGTTAGCTTTTGTAGTTATGACTTACACCTTGACAAATTCACGGCCCTGGTCGTGAAATATTCTCTTTTTATCCAATTCTTAAATCAATAATATTTTTGTATAATTAATTTTTCCAACTAAACTGATTTCTTTCGTTGAAAAAACATCCGTTTGTAAGCGATAACTATTAACAATACAAATATCTACCAACGTTTGAATTATTGATATCTTGAATGAGTTAATGTTATTATAAAACCCCGCGTAAGGTGTGCAGGTATTTTAAAATATAACGAAAATTAACAGGTAATATTTGGGCACAATCGTGGACCAACATCATCGATATCACGGTACCGTATCCAGGGAAAAATTATCTGGACGTGACGCAGGAAATGCAGGCCCAGGTAAAAGTTACACATTACGTAATTCTTATCAGAAGAATTAAGTTGGACAAGCTAATGAATTCAGTCCAGACCGACCATTGTTTCCTAGTAGAATCGAAAGTAACCTGTTACGATTCGAAAGCGACGGTGAAGTAAGTGAAGATTCGAGAAATGCAATGTTTCGCTCACCTATTTCCATTGGAATTCTCTGTTCCTTTTTCTCTGTTGTCTTCATTATTCGTTACGTAATACATGAAACTTTGAAACCTTCAGTTATTGATTACGCACGAAAAATATTGAATTCGCCCTCTTACAAATAATACCACAGGATTCAATGTTTTAAATTTCACGACTGAGTCTTGTTTATGCTTCGAATATCCGATTACAATCGTTCTTACTATTTCTTGCGTTTATCCATTTTCAATTATGCCGAAAGACTTTCACACTGCGTGTTTACATGAATTTATGTTTTATGTGAGATAAGGCTCCGTAGGAACACATTCATTGAAACTAATTAGTTGTAATTAGCTCTCGTATCATGTTTTGGTTAGTCGGAATTGAAATTGAAATTGTTTTGGCAATTGATTTAGGGTTACACGCCTATCGAGATGTTCAGGATCGCGGAGGAATTTTATCTGTCCCTCAACCTGAGCGCCATGCCTCCTGAATTCTGGGCTGGTAGCATAATCGCGGACCCTGGAAATCGACCTTTAATTTGCCAGGCATCTGCTTGGGACTTTTGCAATCGTTTAGATTACAGGTAACTTCATCGAGTTTTATGCTTATAAAAAGACTACGAATGTTTATATATGTGAACATTTATATTTTGCAGATAATCAACAATTAGATAAATTAAATAAA
The DNA here is from genome assembly GCF_011952205.1 of Bombus bifarius. Taxonomy (NCBI): domain Eukaryota; kingdom Metazoa; phylum Arthropoda; class Insecta; order Hymenoptera; family Apidae; genus Bombus; species Bombus bifarius. The sequence goes on from NW_022884357.1 coordinate 189,539, forward strand.
TCAACAATTATATTAGTTATGTTTAAAAACGACTAAAATATTAAAACTTAAATGAAAGAATATTTTATTTTTCAAGTGCAATAATATGCACGTTATTTAGAGAATTCTATTTCAATCATTTATACACATCACTGTATATATTTGCGTGTTTACGCTTGTTATAAAATAAATATCCGCAATCTAATTATAAAAAACAGATTAGCTAATTAATTTCATTTTTTTCAGAATCAAGATGTGTACTAAGGTTACCATGAAAGATCTAATCACAGTACATCACGAAATGGCTCACATTCAATACTTCTTACGTTACAGCGGATTGGCTCGAGAATTCAGAGACGGCGCCAATCCAGGTAACGTAGATGTTTCCTTTCAAACTTGCAAATCAGTTATTTTTTATGTTGCGAAGTAAAATCAACATTTTTAAAAAATCCATCGCTAACTACTGAAAGAAGGTAATCAAACGTACAGACTTACTTTCCTTCCTTTCGCAAAGATCTTTCAAACGATCGAATATCGACCACCCGGAAATCATGCATCATTAAATGAAATACAAGCGTTTCGATGTTCTGAAAATGGAACAAACGAGGAATACACACGATAGTGAAGCCTATAAAAACGGACGGTAGGTTTATGAACGAGAAACGATGGAACGACACGCGATAGCGCGATGGACATAAGTCGCTGTCGTTACATAAGTCTGGTCCGCTCCTCGACTTCCGGTAGGCGGTCCACTCGGAACTTTTACGGCTAATAGCGCGAAAGCGAGAGCGAGAACGATACGGTCGAGGCGGATTCGCGCGAGTACCGGCCCGGTGTGTCCGAATGGATGTGCGAGTACTCTCTAATCCGTACGCCAGATCGTTAAAATATTTTTATTATGGTATAATCGCGCTTTCACCGTTCCGCCAGTCGGTCGTTCGCCTAACCGCCGACTAGATACTATGAAAATAAATCTTGAACGATGCCTGTGACCTTGCGGAGTCGCTTTATGGGGCCTGGAAAGTCGGTTGGAATAACCGGACTATGTTAAGTGGATAGATATTATGGAAAATTTGACGGTCACGGGCAATTCCTGAAATAGATTTAGGATAGAGTAAAATAGGCTATTTCGAGTCGGTCAGATATTTGAGTCGAGTCAAAGAAATTTTTCAGTAATCTTGTAATTTATCAAACTCGGTTATGAAACATTCTTAATCAATCTACATTTGAGATTATTTGACTTGTTAGTAGCAGCGTGATGAATAGTAAAACGTATCGTATACTTACATTGACAACTCGATAACCATCATTTTCTATGAGGATATGATAACTTGTACTGATAAAAAGGAAATAACTTTGTTCAATATTAATACTTTCAGTTGTAATTTGAAGCTCAGATGACTCAAATAATCCTATCTCTGTAGTTTAATGAGAAAATTACTAATGATCGACTGGAAAGCCAGATAAAATCCAGCTCACAGGATAAAATTGTTATTGAGCTGTAAGAAAGTTACGATTCAATAAGAACAATCTCTCGTCGTTCATCGTTGAGGAGTGAAAGAGACTGGAAGATACTTACTGGTTGACAATTTGTCTGTCTAATGCACCTGTCGCTTTCCCTCATGGTTATCGCTAGAAGCAAAACGTGCTTGTTTATACAGGATTCCACGAAACAGTGGGTGAAGCCGTTGCCCTCAGTGTCGCCACTCCTCGTCATCTACAAACCCTCGGTTTGGGTACCAAGTTTATCGATGAACCTACAGCGGATATTAATTACCTGTTCTCTTTGGCGATGGACAAATTGGTGATATTGCCATTCAGCATTGCGATGGAGAGATGGCGGTGGGACATCTTCCGCGGTTACATCACTAAGGAAGACTACAATTGTCATTGGCATCGATTGATGGAACAATACGCTGGAATCAAGCCGCCTGTTTTGAGAACTGAGGATGACTTCGATCCTGGCGCCAAATATCACATTCCTGCGAACATCCCTTACATTCGGTAAGTTTTTAATTTTTGAGTTTCTAAGATCGAGTTACTGGAGTCCCGCCAAGTTCAAAGCGACAACGCACACCGTGCATTGACAAGGTATCAGATAATATAATATTAATTCCTTTTAGTTTCTCCATTGGAAGTTTTTTATTGTTGGAGAGAGATACGAATATCGTGGAATTTTATCAAATTTTATTCGAAATCAACGAAATATACAGATATATCGATAATATTATCAGAGTATCAGTGATCTCTTCTGGTGGCTCCCGATAAATCTAATCACCGAACTCCATGATCCATACCTCATACTACAATGAGAGTCAAATATCTCAAACGTAATAATATTTTATCAACGAAACGCGCAAGTACATCGACACCAATTAGATTTCTCCTTTTATGAAAACCATAAGGAGCGATTTCACTTCTGATCATTCTTAATTCGTTGCCAACTGCGTTTCGTCTCGTAGTATCATCGATACATTGGGAGAAAGAGGCTTTCTCCGTGTTAACGATCCTCTGCAAAAGAGCACGTGGTTTTGTTTAAACAGTTATTGAAACTTTTCGGCCGTCCATCGGCATCGTTACGCATGCATGTTCGATGAAAGTTTCTCTTACTTCAACCACGGCCAGCTTAATTGTTGGCCAGTTTTTTGTTGCGTTAATCATCAGATCGCTTCCGTGTTAACGCATTCGCGAGCAATCGTTCTTGCCCACCGACCGGTTACTTTCCAACTTTTCCAGGAACCATTTGTTACGGACGTAACGTTGCGTTACCGCGCATCGCGAAAGTCGATTCGGTGATGCTATCGCATTTTCCGAGTTGGACGCTCTCCTTAAGAAGGAAAAGGCAGTTACGAAACCGCCGAATAAAAATGTAATTAACGGCCTTGATTCAATTCAGAATTACTTTTTGGCGAATGTTTGAGAAATTTTGAAACGGATTCTCATAGAATTTGTTTAACTTTTATGGTATTTTGGAGGTTTGGTTAGGAGACGAAGCAACCAATAGAAAGAAATTCAATTTTTGTTCTTTGGTTTTATTAGAAAGAAGCGAAAGACATGGTATATGGGCGTCCGACGAGCTGAGCTCAAATCAGTCACTCTGCCGACGGACGCCGCGTGAATCTTTATACAATACATCGTACATGTACAATTTGTGTATTCTTAGGTACTCAGGTATCAAAGGATATCAAAACACTAGGATCTAAATAGAATGAATCACTGGCTGAACAACGCTTTCTCCCAAAAACTAGCGTCCACTTCGCAACTCATTCTTTCTATAAATCGTTCTTCAACCCAGCGAAAATCATTATTTTTTGAGAAATAATTAAAATAAATATCCCCTCGTCGCGTCGAAAATGAATTCTAAGGAATTTCCAAAAGGGGGAAATCAAGGCGACGCGACAATTTTGGCGGCCGAGCCGATATTACCAGGTATCAATGGCGACCTTTCGATCTTAATTCTTCTAATGCCCTCCATAACTAGACTCATAGCCACCACCAGATTCATAACCTCCAGATTCGTAACCTCCAGATTCGTAACCTCCAGACTCATAACCTCCTCCGTGGCTGTGCACCGACACAGGTACAGGTACCTTAACTGGATAGGGCACAGGTTTGGCGACAGGCACTGGTACTGGCTTCGTAACTTGAACTGCTACTGGTCGTTCGACTGGTACTTTAACCGCGTAGGGTACAGGCTTTTCAACAGGAACCGGCACATGTTTCTCCACTGGGTATGGCGCTGGTATGGGTACCTTAACTTCGACAGGTACTGGCTTTTCTACGGGAACTCCGACTGGTCTCTCTACGGGTACCTTGACTGGATAAGGTACAGTCTTCTCGACAGGCACTGGTACCGGCTTCTCAACTGGAACTGGGTACGGTTTCGAGATGTGAACGGGATAAGGTCGGTCAATAGGTATATTCACAGGGTACGGTACAGGCTTGTCAACAGGGAATGGCTGGGGAACGTGTTCCACGACTTTCACGGGGTATGGTACAGGCTTCTCGACGGGGTACGGCTGTGGTACAGGTACCTTCACGGGGTAAGGTACATTCTTCTCCACTGGATACGGTTGTGGCACGTAAACTTTGTACGGTACTGGCCTTTCTACGGGTATTTGGACAGGATACGGTATCTTCTTCTCCACGGGATAGGGTTGTGGAATATGGACTGGTACTTTGACCAGAACCTTTACTGGTACCGGAATCTTCTTTTCCACTGGGTACGGTTGTGGCACGGGGACCTTGACTGGGTATGGTATTTCTTTCTCTACGGGATAGTGGACCTTCTTCTCGACCGGATAGGGTACCTTCACGCTCTTTACGATCGTGACTTCCTTTACTTTGCCACCTTCGTCGTAGCCACCACCATAGCCTCCACCAGAACCACCGCCGTAGCCACCACCATAGTCACCTCCTTCGTATCCACCGCCATGGCCTCCCGACAGAGCGATCTCATGACCTCCGCCGTAGTCACCGCCTTCGATGCCTCCCTCGAGATGACTGAGTCCTCGTTTCTCTTGCTTCTTTTCTACGTTAGATTCTTGAGCTGCCACGTTCTTCGTGGTTTCCTTCTCGCACACCGCTGTGGCCAGTAGGCCAAACAATATCGTAGGAATCTGAAATAAAATAGTTACTCCTATCCTATCTCTTTCATAAATTTTGTGTTCGAAACAGTTCGAAACTTTATCATATCGTATAAATAGAATCGTCTAGAAGAATTAAAAAATTTCAAAGTTCTCCGCCTTTAAAGGATTCTATTCAAGTATTTTATTCGATGTTGCTTCGCTTTTAAAGGACTCTATCTTATAATTCTGTTCAACGTTGATTCTCTGGTTCTCAAGGATAGTTGATTGTCGGTACTCACCAAAAATTTCATGTCTTACAGGCACTCCGATATCTGGGCGAAGTCCAGACTTTACTGGATACTTCCCCCCAAGATGCCACCGACTTTATAGTCCGCTTTCCCCCGACCATGGATCGATCGCGAGCCCCCCTGTTCGCGCTACGTTCGCGGAAAAGTGAAACACACGCGTGTGGCGCGCGAGCGAGCGACCGGCCGCTTGTTCGACGCGCGCGACGTTATAGCATTTTTTCAAATCTCAACCGGCCGCAACTTTGCTTCCATAACCCGTTGCACTGGCGTAGCTACGACCACGGATTCTCTTCCAGGGTGAAAGGAAACGCTCACTGCGCGGAAGACGTACGAGTGTTTATCAAGTTCCCCTCCTGCCTCGATTCGCGCCTCTATCTCTAAATCGATCGATTACATCGAAACGATACCGAGTTTAACGTAGATTGCAACTGTACTTGCATCTTACACAGACTATAACAGAGAATCAACAGTAGGAAAATACGTGAAACCAGTGGTGCAAATATGGTAGAGATTATAGAGACGATCGACGACACATTAGGGAGGAATACGATAACTAACTGACATATTTGCTGAATTTTATCGTACAAAGAGAATGTTCACGGTAGACTGATCAGAATCCTAAATGCAGTTTGCCTAACAGTTCTGTTAGATTTCCTTGTTTTTCCTTGGTTTTCATCATCGATTGATTTCCATTAAGACGAACCCGCAGCAAGTAATTCAGCTTCTCTTGTTACGGAAAATTTCAACGATTGTCAAGTATACTTACTTATCGTTAGTTTTGACCCGAATGCTGGTACCTGAGAATTTCACAGTTAAATCTAGAAATTAGATATTTGAGGAAAATTGGAGCTTTAGGATGTAAATCGTGTTTTGGAAGATATACAACGCCACTTATTGTTGACAACCTTTGCTGTAATAATCGTATTAACCACGTAATTCTAAAAGCTCGCCTATTCTAAAAGATCTTGTTATTTTACGCCAGTGGACTGGCGAATTCATATTTAGTCCAATGCTCCTCTCTTTCTCCTTCTCTCTGTCATACTTCAAAGTTTCTCGCCAAGGCGATTGCCCCCTCTGTTTCCGGTCCCCGTAAGAGGACGCGCGACATTTCCATCACCTGTTGTAGATCCTCTGGTCTGCGGCGAAATCCTCTTTCGTCGAACGAAGAGAGCGTGAGGAAGGAAGAAGGCTCGCGGTGGGAGAATTAACAAAAAAATGAAAAGCGATGGTGGAGGGAGCACCGAACATACGGAACGTATGACGGGTGGGATCCATAGATATACCTACGGTTCGTGTCGGTAGCGGATAAAGCTACGTCCGACTCGAGAGATCGATCGTGTAGATCCTGAGCTCGCTACAACGCGATCGCCTCGATAAACGATAATCACGTTACGCTTGGAGAGAGTAAGACGAGAGAGTCTTACCGAATTCTATTCGTTTCCGTAACGTATACTACCGAACATTTCGTATGTTATAATATAATATTATACGTTCTCGCATATAATTCGTTGGTCATTTGGTAAACGTAAATTGAAAATGTATACGCTGTACGGTTACGAAATGGAGGAAGTCAAACTACACATTTTGTATTTGCTGTATGCTAGACTGTTAATCCTAAAACTAGAAAGGTAATGATTGGAATATTTAAATGGAAAACTATACGCGCCGTTGCTTTTTAATCGTCAGTTTACATAGTAATTGTGCGGCCTTAAAAGTAAAATAGCATGAGGGAGAAGTAATAAATACCAAGGAATAAATACGGTGATATCATTGATAGATCAGATGAAACATTTGCTGATTTTTGATGCGTGAAAGTATCGTGAGTTTCTAAATTACCATCATCAATTAAAGATATATGAATTATACATCGTTATTGACGTCTAGGAATATTTTACTACAGCCGGAAGTTAAATTACTGGATTTAAGAGAAGAGTTAAACACGATCTTATATTACTCGATCATTAGGTAATTTCTTCGTGATAATCATTACTTTTCGCGAAGTAGCAGTTTAGATAGTAATTTTACAAGTTCAGAAGATTGATCTAAACTTTAATTTAATACATAAAAATATGAATTCAGAAAAGAATGATTTTTAATCCTTTGTAATTGAAATTTTACGAGTACTTCCCCAAAAAAATCTACTCTTGTGGAACAGAACAGTTCGAGAAATATACATATCGATTGAAGCGTTAACGAGTTTTCCGTGAGAAACTCACGTAATTGCAGTCATGCGTTTAATTATTCGCGAGAAATTAATCTAATGGAAGAGAAACACGCGAAGTCCGATAAGAAAACAAGGTCTCCAGAGTGTATAGTATTAGAGGCAAATTTATTTACATTAAACAGAAAATCAACTTATAAATGAGAATTATTTCTAAAAATAAGAATCCTGAACATCTTTGCTTTTGGAGAATCAACGATGCTGGAAATCAGTCAAAATATACATTTTACATTACACGAAACAACTAGAAGATCGTTACTATGAACAGTTTTACTGAATTAAACAGCATTAAAATATGTACATTTTTCTTTGCATAGTATACATTTACTTGAATTCTTCAAGTAATGTTAGTAAAATTTGATAAATTAAATATTTCCTCAAAAAGTGATTCAATTTCAGTGATTATCAATTCAATTCAAGTGATTATCAAAGAGGATAATCTTTATACAGTGTAAAAAGTTACCTTAATAAATAGAAAAATCAAAGTGACACGAAAAACGATCCTCTACTTGTTGTAAACAATATATAATAATACATACGATCCTTGTCATCCCTAACTTATCACTCATCACAAATTCAATGCACCCGATCTACAATTCGATTCTACTGTTTCGATCGAATATTTCTCTTCTTACGTCCATCATTAGCTTCTATATTCTTCTCATCTTCCCTCGAATCTCCTCGGTCCTTCCATCCATGAGAACTACCTTGGTCCCAATCAAGATTCACTGGTACTGGCACTTGAACCCAATAAGGGAATGGTTTCTCTACTGGTACTGGTACCGGCTTTGTCACATACACTTCGTACGGTCTGTCCACCGGTACTTTAATCGCTACTGGATAAGGTTTCTTTACCTCCACTTTAATTGGTCTCTCCACAGTATACGGTTTTGGCACTGGTACCTTTATCGGTATCAGTACCGGTCTTTCCACAGATACAGGGAAAGGTGCATCGACTGGTACCTTAACCTCAACAGGATACGGTTTGGCCACAGGCACTGGATACGGTTTAGCGACCTCCACAGGGTACGGTTTCGGTATTGGGACTGGATAAGGTCGATTTACGACGACCTTGACTGGTACTGGTACCTTCTTCTCCACTTCGTAGGGTTGTGGTACCTTAACCGGTACTTTGACCTCGTAGGGCACTGTCTTATCGACGGTGTACGGCTGTGGTACCGGCACCTTTACCTCCACCGGTATCTTTTTCTCGACGGTGTACGGCTGGGGAACTGGAATTTCCACTTTGTACGGTACCGGCCGATCCACCTTCACTCCGTATGGTACCTTTTTCTCCACTGTGTACGGCTCCGGTACCTCGACAGGTACATTTACGAACACTTTGACAGGGTATGGTACCTTTTTCTCAATTGTGTAAGGGTGTGGTACCGGCACCTTCACCTCGTAGGGTATATGTTTATACACAGAATATGGTACTTTTTTCTCTACAGTCACAGGTACTGGAATCTTCTTCTCAACTGTTAACACTTTTGGCCTTTCCCAAGCTGAAACCTGTTGCAGAGACAAATCGCTCCTTGGAAATCTTTTCCAACCTTCGTTTCTGATTCTACTTGGCCATTCTTTAAACGACCTTGATCTGAATCCTCTGGAGTACACCCAGTCCTCCGTGTCGTCCTCTGGTTCTCCTTCGTCTTCTAAAGACGAGGAATGACTCTCGTAAGTGAACTCCTCGCGATAAGGAACTTTTCGCGTGTTGGAGTAAGATTCCCGAATTTTCTTTGATTCAGTGGTGACATTTCCGCCTTCCAACGCTTTTTCCACTGCTCTTTCGGCTGCCCTTTCCGCAGCCTTTTCTACCGCGAGCTCCGCTGCCCTTTCGAGGTCCTCTTTTCGGGTGGCGGAACAAGTTAGGATGATAGAGAAGCATAATAACGCGACGATGCTTTGCTGCTGTGTAGAAATTCCATAATTATTAGTTGAAAACGTTGAATTTTTATGGAATACGAGAAAGAGTAAAACATTTTTAAAACATTTTTAAAACGTATTTTTGGAAAATGTTGTCGAATCAAGGTGTATCATTGTTTTATACAAGATGAGTAGGAGATTCGATGGATACATCGATTTCCATGAAAAAAGTATCAAAATAATTGGAATTTAGTACTTTCTAGTACTACTTGCAATTGAAATGTCGATTAAAATTTCAAAAAAGAAATAAAATGATATAGTTCACCTTTGATCCGTTACAATATTCGCGAAAGGAGGAAAAGGAAGAATCTACTTAGTGAAACTCAAAGGTTGAAAATTCGAAATACCAACCAGTCGTCCCATGATTTTTCCTAGCCGCGGAGATAGATCAAGGTGCACTGAATCCAAACGAATGCTGCTCCAGTATTATTTATACACGGTGGACAACTTTCGCCTGTTCGACCAGCTAAATCTTTATAGACTTCGCGATATCCAGCTTGTGACAATTATCCACTGTTAAACGGTCACTGTTTTTCATGGGAATGGTCCAGCGGAAACGTACAGGCATTTATTATTCGACTCGTAAAACTGTTTTATTCTCCGAGAAATAATTTTAGAACAGTTTTGCCGGATATTATTTTCACGGAAGCAATTACGATCGAAGGGAAGAATTTTCTATAACCAATCGCTTGAATACCTTTTTAATTACTCACAGATACTTAAATTGTAATCGAATAAGCGTGAAATTTCTATCTTTTAATTTTTAATTGTATAATTAAACGTAAAAATTTGTGATGTTAACTAGAATTCGAACTAGCATTAGAAAATATTAATATTTTCAGAACGTAATATATAAATCTGCTGCATCAATTTTCTAAAATTTTTCTAATAAATATTTTCATCTTTGTCGATGTATCATTGCATATCACGTTGAAGATGAGAATTTTCTTTTACATGTACGATATGATTTTTCAATATATACGCGTGTGTAAAACATATATTTCTTTAGAATTCATTGCAGCAGCTATAAATCGTTAAAAATTGGACATTTGATCGGTTTCAAAAATACCAGGAATCTTTCAATCATTCGGTATATTTCTTTGAGTAACGTAACAGAAATAGTTATTTCTCATGTCACTAAATTATTCAACGGCGTTATCTAAAACGATTTAAACTTTCCGATTTAAACTAAATTTAAAAAATTTTAAAGTGGGAAGAAAATAACAAATTTACACAACTTCAAAAACCATGAAAATCTATTTACGATGCACCAACGCAAAGGTTCTAGTTCATTAATCTGATGAAAAGCTCGCCAGGAAGGCAACGCTATTTGCGTTCGTCGGATGAAAGCGAATGACCACTTTCTATAAGCAATCGTAAAACTACGCGAACCCTGAACTACTACGAAGCCACGTTTTTCTATTCTCTGGAGCGAACGTTCCAGAATTTCTACCGCGGAACTCGCTACAAACAAAAATTGCAACTATAGTAATCTATCATTTGTTATTAGTCGTCCCTTTCGTAATATTCCATTTGTACGCTCAGTCAGCCTCCTCGCATCCTTAGGTTTCTTTCTTACCGTAGATCTTCATCGATCACACGAGCCATTGAGTTTCTCGTGTCTGGAACAAGTGAAACGAAAACCGGTATAAAAGTTCTTCGTGGCGATCTTGCCATTTTAAATCGCGCCGCTTTCTTCCTCTAGCTCGACAATCAGATTAAATATATTCTCTGGTTCGCAACTTTGCGTGTCTTACGTTGAAAAATTTTCCAATCAAACAGATTCTTAGCTAAACAGGAAACGTAGAAAGTTTGGACGAAAGTCACGAAACTTGATTCTGTTGTCCCCGAATTGAATTACTGAAATTGAGACGAGCGTACTGCGATTACAATTATCATGTTATGGTACGTATAGCGATATTAAATTTTCTTAAATAAAAATCACATAATTTCGAAGCTTCTTTCTGGGAATGAAATTTGAGAAACATTTTGCGAGTAAATAGAAGAGATTACGATTATTCTTTGGTCGATTATTACGTTTATTTTAATCATGTTAGAATCGTGTAATTTTCTGTCGATTACTATTGACGTTATTATTAGTTACGAGGAAAGTGTCGATCATGGTCGGAAGTTATGTCGTGGAAGTTCCATACGAATCAACAAGGAACATCAATGCAGTTAATCGGAACGAAGGCAAACGTGACCGGAAGGAAATCGATATCTTGGATTTCGTTGCATTTATGTAAAAAATACATCGTATCTTTTATCTAAATTATTCTAATGTTGTTTTCGGCCCTTATACATGTTTGCAAGTTTATATTCGAACGTTATCTTATTGGAAACTTATAGAAATAAATTAACTAAGAATCCTAATATCGATATTTCTGTTACATAAATAGAAATTATTTAAAGAGCGATAATTACTAATGGCATCAATGCGCATGTACTACGGTAGAAACTATTCTGTCGATACGCCAATGCAGAACCAGAAAATGCATTCCACGGAATGTAGGTTGCAGTTCAAGTTTAATAATCGATGACATAGAAATTTTGAAATTCGCTACCTTTGAATTCTTTTTAATAAAACCAATTCTCCTGAAATTCCTCTGAAATTGCTAATACTGGTTAAACTGCGAATATTTCTACAATTTCATATCCTTGTGGCTACAAATAGAAGATAGAGAACCTAAACAGAAATTAATTTCCTTCTGACCCTCCTTCTCTCACTTTAGGAGCCTACACTTTAGATATTTTATATATTTTTACATATAGTATACGTTTACATTTCCTACAAATGAGTAAAAATCCACAATCTAACTCCTAAATAACTCTAATAACTCTAAACAGCGAAACGCCTTCGATTCCACTTACGGTATTTGTACGCACAAAAATAAACGGAGAGAGCCACTCAACAATTAACATTGACTCCAAATTTCGCATTAAGAGACGCCCTGACAAAACAAAATTACTCTAACGTTCGCTATTCACATTCGTCGCTTTCAATCGTGATATTTAACCTCGTCCACGTCCTTTTCCTCTTCTACTGGTACAGAAACAGGTACTTTAACAGCATAGGGAACAGGCTTCTCAACGGAGTAAGGCACAGGTTTCGTCACGTGGACAGGTATAGGTCTATGAATTGGTACCTTCACCAGCACAGGCACCGGTTTTTCCACGGTATAAGGTACTTCCTTTTCCACAGGATATGGTGCTGGTACCGGAATCTTCACTTTCACAGGGATAGGTTTATCAACAGTTACAGGTACAGGTCTTGGTACCTTAACTGTCACAGGTACAGGTACTGGTTTATCAACGGGATAAGGGACAGGCTTGGAAATTAGCACAGGATATGGTTTAGGTACCGGTATCGGTATCGGTTGTTCCACCTCGATTTTTACAGGATAATGCACCACTTTTTCGACAGGATACGGTTGAGGCACGTGTACCGGTACTTTTATTGCTACTGGAATTTTTCGTTCGATAGGGATTGGTTCGGGTATCGGTACCTTAACTTCATACTGAACTTTTTTCTCTACTGGAAAGGGGTCAGGTATGTAAACCTTGAAAGGTACCGGACGATTGACCGGTACTTGGACCGGATAAGGTACTTCTTTGATCACTGGTACCGGTTTAGGTATCTTCAGTGGAACTTTGACGAAGACTTCTACCGGGTATGGTATTTTCTTTACGACTGGGTAAGGTTGTGGTACAGGTACTTTGACGGGGTACGGTATGTTCTTGACGATGGGATATCGTATCGTTTTTTCGACTGGATAGGGCATTGCAACTTTTTTTATCACGGTTACCATCTTGTGCACGTCCTCGTGCACGTGGCGGCCTAGAACTTGACCCTCTCGGGGTACTCCGGCTGGTATATCGTTGGATTCTGGGATGCCGAAATCGTTGCTGTTGACTGCCATTTCTTTGAGATTTTCCGCTTCTGCTTGCTGGTCTTCCAAGGGCTCATTGTAGGAGTCGTCTGTAACGATCTCGTTTAATTAATATTTATGTACCGTTGTTGTAAATATAAATAGTATAACGATCGCTATATTATATGAAAAAAAATGTGTTCTGCAAAAATACTAGACGAGGAAAAGAGAAATTTGCAGTCTCACGGCTATAGGTTTTTATTTTAATGAAAATGGACTTTTTACAAAGCGCTTACTATAAGAAGATATTATAACTGATAAATTTACGTACACGTTTCTTCTACCGACTTTGTAGATCTTGCTCCCCGATCTGTCTTCTGCAAAGCACCGCTCGTTTTCTCTTCAGCAACAGGAAAATTTCCGATTTGTTTCCGATTAATACGATGACCAGACGATGTTGCCACGGCGAATATCAACAAGATTGCCGTATTTCTCTACAAGTGGAACAGATGAATTTTTTTACAAAAATTGTAACATTCTCGAAATTCACTTTTCAACATAATCACACGATATTCAGACACTCGGATGCAAATTTAGACATTCTTCTCGTTCCTCTCTTGTTTCAGAACGTACCATGTAATCCATCGTATAGATTAAGATCCTGGTGTCTGTAGGATTGAAAATTCTAACTAAAAAATTACAAACTAGACAATTACTAGGTAAATTACGTGATTCTACTAGATTTTGAAGAATTTGCGATGCACGTTCCAAACTGGACAGAAGTAAATCAGTTCTGTCGATTTACTATCTTTTATATAGTCGTTCCTCCATCCAGAGCCTGTGCACAAGTTGATGGATTCACCAAGAGGGGAAGCGTCTTCGCTTTCGCGTCTTTTGTCGAGAGTGAAACTCATCCAGATAACGTCCCGGTCAGGAGCTATCGATTCGAAGAACCTAACTCTTGTTCAATTGGAACGAACAGAATCAAACATCTAGAAATGGAGCGACACTGAATGTTGGTGAATGAGTTTCAGTCAAGTTCAGTCGGTGTTTTCACGCCTTTTGCGACAACGTTTTTCCCTGTTGCGGCGACCTTGAAATGCATTCCATCGAGAATGCTGGCCGCAAGCGATCTCGATGCGAGTCACGCATGGAACGAAAGCGAAAGATCGCCTGACTCTCGCAGTCTTCGGGTGATATGCTTGGGATTTCTAGTCGAAACCGGTGCTTAATAAATTTAGCATATTTCTTTTAGGTTCTCCGCTTCTAGCAGAAGATATCGAGTTAAAGATAATAAAGAGTGGAAAATTGAAACTGAGATCGTAATTTCAAGAAACAATAATTCTATATTTCTATAATTCTATAATTCTATAATTCTAATATAATACAAATAATAAAATTGCAGAGATTACATATACACGACTTTATCTCGAATAATCTAAACAGATTGAAATTTGTTTTACACGCGGTGCTAAAATTTTCCAAATGTCTTATTATTCTGTAACGCTAATAGAAAACACTGACTGCTAACAAATGTTAGATCCAGCATATGTAAGCAGAGAAATTAAACGAATCAAGTTCTAACGTTTATGGCCTTCCGGATACCAACCGGAAAGATGTAAGCGACAAATCGTGCAAGACATTCACGGTCATGGACTATGTCGATGGAAACTGTGCCGCGGTTGTAGCCATAATCGAGCAAACGGTGGACAGTCCTTCGCAAAGATACACGTAATCGAAGAAGGGGAAAAGGAGAAAATATGGAATCGCGTTAACTGGGACCGTTTTAAGGGGATTTCACGGCGGACACGCGATGATCACAGGACCGTGAACGAATTCTGATCCTTTTCTGCTTTTTGGTAGCGTTTCTGTCATGCTCGATACACCATGCAAATTTTTTCCATGCACATTGTTACTAACAACTGGTATCGCTCAGCAGAGAGTATAGTTTTCTTCTTTCGTGCGAACACGAAACACGTTTCAGAGAATTTTTAGACATATATGTAAATTATGGAGGAACCGTGTTTTAAAATATTTCGAGAAATCTGCAAATCGTTATCAGAATGTTTCGAACTCGTTCGTTTCGTAATTGTTTATTTTTATATTACTTTTTAGTGTCCAGGAAATTTTTATTCGTATTTTTGCATCGTTACGTCACTTCTTTGCGTACACGCATAACATATTCGTGAAAAAGGCCAAAATATTCGAATACTCTCATGAGCCATTACAGGTTAAAATTGTAAGAAAAAGTCATTAAGAAATCGTTCGAAATTAAGAAATAAAAATTTCTCTTTCAGATATTTGAATTTTTAAAGCGCACACTACTAGAACTAAATTCTGGAGTCAATATGCAAATAACTTTCTTTTTATCGTTAATGATGTGGTCATTACCATCAAAATTATTAAGCGTGAGAAAACTCCATTCATGCAGCGCATTTGCGAATTTGGGTATCCTGTAATTGATTAATTATTGAAATCAATGCGATGTCTATAATTAAATTGAAGTCCCTCTAACGATATGTAAAATCAGCCTTATTGTATTAATTACGATTATTTAATAGATAAGCCATTGAATAACGAGGTGGAGTCACGCGACCGATTACAAACGAGACCTCTTGATGGAGAAAAACCATCTCGATTAATTAAAAGAATCCAGCTTCGTTACATAGAGCGCGTCATTAGCATAATTGGCCGTTTTCGCTTTCGATGCGTGCACGGTGTATGCTAACGAACTATTATTTATAGCAATTGTATGTCGCGCGTTAGAAACGATTTATCGGATGCTCCACTCTTTTAAAGTTCTATTACGATCAGCGATTTAGAAAGATTTCAATTTAAATTTCCGGTCACAGCGCCATTTATCTTGAATTGAAATCTAGTCATTATACGATTTATCGAATATTCGATCCTGTCGCTGGTAGTCTCATTTCGAATGAACTGCTGTAACTGCAGTCGATATCGTTTCCCACAGTTGCTTAATTTTAATTTTCTTATATAACGATTCAATCGTCTCTGCGAACTTAAAACACGATATTATTTTCATTTAGCGACTCAGTCTCGAATTTAACTTTTTTCTTTAACTACTCAGATTCCCAACACGCAAAAGTGAATATACCGATCACTGTAAAATTCGTACGGCTTCTTTACCGACGCTCGCTACGAGTAAAAGTTGAAGAAACTACCGAGTTACGCGCAAGTAGTGTTGCAGGAATGAAAATTCAGTTCGTAATTAGAAATCAATAATTAGAAATATCAAGAAAAATTAACGTATAAATTTATATCGATATATACTTATGATAATAAAATAAAATAAAGGAAGGAATAAAATGAAAAAGTTACGCACATGCCAGTTGTCCAAAATTTCACTAATTAAAAAAAGAAATGAAAGAGAACACCACAGGAACCAAGGTACAAAGACCTAGATGCAAGTAGAAACGCTCCTCGCCCAGTCAAAAGTCGCGAGGGGGAATTAGGACCGTTCCGGTCGGACACGAATCGGCGAGTTTCTCTCCCATGACTATCTTTCGTACGAAGGGGAGGCCTCTCTCACTTTCAGCCTCGGTGGAAGTCGCGTGCGGTTCGATTGCATAAGAGTTGCCGGCTTGTTCGACGGACGAGCACGAAGCGTGTGATTCGTGAGTCAAGTGACTGTGCTTGGGCACGGTCGAAGTGGGTCGAAGCGCAAAAGTCAAACTCATTGTATATCATGAATATCGTTACACGCAAAAATTGAACAAGGAAATTCGACTTTCGTTTACCGTGACCTTGCAAGGAGAAAATATTTCTTTATTTAGATTCTCGATACGTTTTTTTTTTTTTTTTGTTCATTTCCACTTTCGGTTTGTTCGTTTAAATTTTCTCTCTTGCTTTTTTATTTTTCTGCTTGCTACTAAATTGCAAACGTCAACGTGGGAGAATGAAATAAGTCGTGGGCGTGATCCGTCGGCATACTCGGCTACTTCAAGCCCGAGCCAACGACGCGACGTCAATTAACGATTCCAACGAACAGAGAGCCACGTGCGCGAGTCTCTTTAATTAAAATAAAGCTGCTGCTTTTTCGAGGAGTTCGCACAAGGCACGCGTACATTGAAATCGTATATAGCCGAAGAATCCATCGGGGTTGCTTAACGAACGCGCAACGAAGATAATTGAAGGTTGTTGTTGAATCGTTGCTAAAGTTTCCGGTGCTTCCATCGAACTTGTACGCCTTGTCGATAATCGCTTTCCCTTTGGCGGTATTGTTCGAGACTGGCATACGCGCAGAAATTGTCAGACTCGGTCGAAAATTCAGAGCCACTGGGAATTGCTAATAAAAAGAGGGAAAAATAATACGTTCGATATAAGACGAAAGAAAGGTGAAAATCGATAAGATCGCGTTTTCACGAATCTTTTCCCGAGTATTCCGGTAATTCCGTGGAAAGTGGATATGGGTCAAAGAACAACGAGCTGTATATCGGTGCAAATTACGAGGACACGTTGACGGTAAGGGGCGATCAAGAGCATCGATTTGGCAAGCCCGTGTTGGCAGCGAGAGAAGTGGGTCGTGGTTCTGCCATCCGGTTTAGCGTGTCGTCGATAGAGCACGCGAATCTTCCGTGCACCTGCACGCATGGTCGGTCGGACTATTGGAAGAAAGTTTCAAGTAGAAAGTGAAACTCGCGAATTCGCGAACTCTGTCCCTTCGATCGAAGCACGTGGAAAGCGAGCATCCGATCGTGACACGGATTCTCCCACAGCCTTGTAATAATATCGACGATTCGAGGACTGTCGATCGACAGAGAACGTGAAATTGTTTCTGAGATCGTCGATGATAAATATCGTTGTAGAATAGTTAATGAATAGGAACGGCGAGGGACGTCGGTGAGTCGAGCACGCGGAAAACGAAAGTGGAAATTGTTAAACTAGTCGTGACGTCGCGTCGGTCGAAGGAATCCGAGGGAAGGTCGTATCGAGCGTGAAACAATACACCGTTCGATATTCTTTAGGTTATTAATGTTTATAATTCGTACAAAAATACATGTATTCTGCTATTTCGGTAGAAAAAAAAGAGAAGGTGAGATAAGCGAGCTGTTGGGCGAAGATCGCTAAAGACGGGCTCCAACTACGAATCTCTCGATTTCTTCGTATCCATGACTCGCGTCGCCATGTTTGCGGGGTTCGTTACGATCGATCTCGGAGGAACCGGTCTCTGGAGCGGCGCGATGTGTTCGTTAGACTCGCGGCTCACCCCTGTCACGATCCAGGTACAAGAAGAAATACGTGAATAGACGCGTGCCATCGAGTACCGTCCCCTTCCGACTCTCGTCAATTTCGTTTCTTCTTTTCTCTCCTCTGTTTTCCTAAAGCTGCTCGTCGATTGCTCGATGTCGCCGGCACGTGATTACCATCCGAAAGATCGCTCGAATGGTAATCAAACCGGAACAAACGCGACTGGAACGAAGTTAATGATAACCGTGGCCACCCGCCCACTCGCTGCTGTAACCAGCGTCATGTACCGGAACTGCTACTGGTACTTTAACTGGGTACGGAACAGGTTTCTCGACCGGGTAGGGCACCGGTTTCTCGATGTGAACTGGATACGGTCTGTCTACTGGAACCTTAACTTCCACCGGCACTGGCCTTTCCACGGGGTAAGGTACTGGCTTCTCGACCGGATACGGCTGTGGTACCGGCACCTTTACCGGGACAGCGACTGGCTTCTCCACCGGAACTGGATACGGTCTGTCGACTGGTACTTTGACTGCGACTGGCACTGGTTTTTCCACTGGATAGGGTACTGGCCTGTCGACGTGCACGGGGTAGGGTTTGAGTACTGGCACGTGGATCGGACGATCAACAGGAACCTTCACCGGAACCAATCTTTCCACTGGATAGGGGGCTGGTACATGAACCGGAACTTTGACCGGCACTGGGACTGGTTTCTCGACTGGATACGGTTGTGGCACTGGTACCTTTACCGGATATGGTACGTGTTTCTCCACGGGGTAAGGCTGTGGAACCAAAACTTTGACGGGGTATGGGCGATCGACGGGTACGTGAACCGGATATGGAACCTTCTTCTCCACGGGGTACGGTTGGGGTACGTGTACTGGAACCTTGACGAGGACCTTGACTGGATAAGGCTTTTCCACTGGGTACGGTTGCGGTACTGGAACCTTCACAGGGACTGGGTAGGGTTTCTCCACGGGGTAAGGCACGTGTTTCTCCACGGGATATGGAACAGCTACGTTCTTAACAACGGTCACGGTCTTGACGTGTTCGTGTCCACCGTCGTAGCCACCATAGCTACCATAGCCACCATAGCCACCGCCATAGCCGCTGCCGCTTAATTCCAGACCACCGTGTCCACCAGATCCGATGTCATAACCACCGTCGTAGCTGTAACCGTAACCGAGACCCAACAGGCCGCGTTTCTCTTGTTTTTTCGTGGAATTGTCTTCCACCGAAGCTTCTGCTTTCTCAGACGTCTTCTCCTCGGCCCATGTGGACGAAACCAACAGGGCGATCGCAGTCGTGTAAACCTAGAAAACCACATCGGAACGTTAGTATTTGGTCGAAGACCGGATCACATAGTCGACTAGACCGGCTATGAAAACGAAAGCGATTCGAGAGACCGGTTGTAGACGGATCGTACGGACAATTTCGAGTTTCTAGACCAAAAGACACCGGCTGAGTCGCGATTACTGGGATTTTCAGGGAATCCCCAAAAGCTGGATCGGATTCTATCGCGACGAGATCACTGTGCGCGAATCTACGAATCGACGTTACGGTTCTTGGAAGTACAAATAAGTTACGATCGATTTGCTGGAAAGCAACGTGCCGATACAGAAACTACAGAACCAGCTCGAAATAGAAATCATTCACTGCGCGACGTGAACGCGTAAACGTATCTTTCTGGTCACTACTCGACCCCGTTGTTCCGGTCGCCGGTTTCTCGGACAGGGGCCGACAGTCGTTCCCCTTCGTCGTGTCACTCACGTACCAGGATTCTCATTTTTGCTCTCGAGATATTCCAGGTGCGTCCAGAAGTGAACTGGATGCTGATTGCCGTTGGTTCGTCGCCTTATATACGCGGCATACTTTCGCCTTCGCCACCCGGGCCCAACACACCGTACCCCCCTCGTTACACCTCTTTGTTCGCGTAGAACGACCACGATCGGCTACCACTCCCCTTTGGGAGACACACGACTCACCTCCCCACGCCACTCCGAAACGTCCCTCTCCTTAGGCAACAGTTTCGTTTTCTTCGTCGTCCAAGTCATCCCCACTGTTGACCACCGTGGATTCCACTGTTATGCGGATACCCGACATCGGTACCCCGATATGCGTATGAGTCGTTTCCAGTGCTAGACACCTGACATAGCTGTGACGTTTATTTTAGACTTTTTTTCTGAGATGGAGTCTCGCGGAATTCCCGGTGAGTTTGAATTGTTGGTTGGACAGGTTGGGACAGGCTGCTGTTTAAGCGCTTTAAGGCCGATCTATTATATGTGAATTACGTGACAGCTGAATTTCTCCGATATCGTAATTACTTTATTCTTGGTGAGTTTGAACAGAAGTAGATCGGTGGATTTCTGATATCGATCCTGACATCGTGCTGCTTTAGAACGAAAAGCTAATTTTTTCTACTTTCGTTTTTAATACGATTCTCGATCACCGGAATACATATTTGGATTAACAGAATTGATTCTTTGCCTACAATTCTGTGTTATAGTTTTCAAAGGTAGTAATATCTTGATTACTTTATTCATATTATTTCTATTCTGTCTCCATTGGGTCATCGTGGTATCCTCGATGAATCGAAATTCTTGCGCTAAATTCTTCCTCCGTTCAACCTTCTCTCGTAACAATATCTTAGTCGCAATAATATTTTGCACAAAGAAAGAAAATTAGTTCCCGATTTATACGTTTCGCCTTGCCTGTGAAATCCTAATTGCTTCATTAGCGACGTTTATATTCGAAAGAGAAACATAAGGAGAAAATTTTAAACGTAATACTCGTGCATCTGACGTAACGTGTCAAATGTCTCTCGTATACAAAAATCTCTCTGTCACGTTGCATCCGCACTCGTTCCTTTCTCCGTAGTTTCGCCCCAACTTCCGACTGTGCATAATTCGCATACCAAACTGTTGACGCGTCGAAAATATCTCTCTTTAATAGTCGCATCTCCTATGTATTTCTTCTCTTATTCTAAACCTCAACCTCATTTGTAATCTCCATAGAACGCAATGAACCGACGAAGTATCGAACACAAAGGGTTCTTTCCATTTCGATCGACGTTTCAATACTATTTCTTAAGTCGCTACATAGAACTCGATACTATTGCGGTACATGAAATTTGCGCAACTGGCCCAATTCGACGAATATTATCCTCTTTTCTCCAACCGGACATGATCGTCGCCGGTAGACGATAATCGAATCGGTGCAACACGTTCCAACTCCTCTTCCCTTTCTCCCTGTTTTACCGTTCCGTTTTCGTCCTTCCTCTCTCGACGGCAACCTCGACGGTTACGTGTGCACCAAGCCGTAGGTGCTCACCCGTAAGGATTTATCCGCCGCCAATCTCGTGGGTGCAACCATTGCTCTCTTTCATGAGACACGCGGTCCTACGTCACGATTTCCCTCTCTTTTCCTAGTTTGTCCCCGGTTCCGTTTTCTGCCGCTACCGATTAAAAATCTGAAACCGTTTCTAGCATTTTCTCTATAGAGGAAGAAGAAAGTAAGAAATAACGTGATTCATTTTTCACTTTTATTCTCGTAATTAACGATGTTTCATTTTTGTTTCCTTCTTTAATTCATATGCCCCGAACAGTCTTATAGATAGAGAAGTTCCGATAATAGAAGTTCGTCAGCTCTATTCCTATCAGCTGCTCTTATTAATTGCGATAATAGGAGCCGACGGGCGACGTTCGGATAGCTGAAATTCACTGACAATTTCCATGCAAACGTTCAGTTGCGTATCGAAAGTGTACGTCTTGAGAAAATAGAAGTTCTACGTAGGATTTCTCAATTAAAAGCTGTATACCTTGATACACTGTAAGGTACTTGATACGATATTTCATGAGATAATTAACTCTCCATAGTATTGGCAATTTTATATACATACGATCGATCGATAGGAATACATTTTTACGTAAGATCGGACACGAAAACAAGAAATCGAATCCTTGAAACGTTTTAATCCCTAAACTACGAATATACACGTGTTGTACCTTATAAAACGTCTCACGTTGCCATTAAAATTTGCAAGTTCTCTTCTCACCAAATGTTTTGTAACGTACACATACACACACAACGCCTACTCGCACGATGGTCGTAGGAATGTATAATATACAATGTTTATGCTGACCACTCGCGAGATCGTAGGAACGTTACGTAACGACTGTACACGGCGAGATGCTCGCGATTACCGTGCGCACGATTTACATTCGATCGAAGGGAAATTGATGGTCGAAATGTGGGCAGTATATGAAACGATGGAGAACTGGCTTTATTTATAAAGGATACGTTTATAATAAATCACGTGCGTTAAATCGAGGTGTTTCAATATGAAGAATATGAGTTAACGCGAGATTTCATTTGGCCGTTCGACCATTAGAAGAATAAAACCTTGAGACGAATCTACGAAAAGCAGGATTTGAAAGTCGAATCCATTTGACGGCATTCGAATTATTATCTAACGTTAGATGGAAATATCAGAGATCGACTTTCCCAGCGGTTATTGGATGGATTTGGAATATCTGAAAAACTTTGGATCGATTTGACTAAAACGATGGAAACGAACTGTCGCTTATAAATCACAAGCCCTGCCATTCACAACGACGGCTTCTCCTTGAATTCAATTACCGTCGTTTTCCTCGCCTCGAGATGGAAGCTTCGATCCTTACGGCCTATCGTCGATTTCTATCTTGAACCAAGCACGTGGGCAGGAGCTCAAATGTTAACGGATAAAAATTCGCCAGAATACGCGTATTTTCGCTGCTGCGTAATCGTCTGACAGACTTTTTTATCCCGTTCAATTTCACCTCTCTTGGTTACGTTCGATGGTATCAATCGTAATAGCCACCTTGGATTTCTTTTTTTTTTTTTGCCTCTTTCACTAACGAATCGACGATCAAAAATGAAATTTAGGCGAAAGAAACTTTCGGAGAAACCTTGGACTTCGAAGATATGGCCTAACCTTCGTGATTCGCTGGAAAATCGATATCTCGCTCGCTATACCATGTAGAATTCAAGATTAGCATCATCCTTTGCCATCGACTCCTTGTTATCCTTGTTACCTGATTATTCAGATTGATACTGCCGCTCGCATGTATAATCACGAGAGACGAACGAAGGCGGACAGTGATTTAAACCGTTAGAATATGTCGCGTGATTACATCGGTGAGAAATACATTTTCTTATGAAATGTTCTTTGAAAATTCCAACGTTAACTATGTGCTTGAATAAAAACAAAAAGCGTACAGGTTTTGAGCAGTTTAACTTGCGACGCGCTCGCTTCCGACTCATTTCTACAAAACCTTGTTTCTACAAAAAAAAAAACAAGTAGGTTATCGGCGAAAAAAAGCATTTAACGTGCGCACTGACGAAAGTAAGAATTCGTCGCGCGAAAGTGAAACCAAAAATCTCGGTCATCAAACAGCCACGGCGTAATTACGGGTCGTTATGAAACTATCGACGCTCCAGTCGAGGATCGGCCTGGAGACATTCCTTACTTTCGCGATCGCGGTCGTAATAATTTCCTCCGAGTGGCCACGACGCAGCCTCTTTTCGATGGAAAGTAAACGAACAAGAGCGTAACAACGATCCGCGAAGGATAGTCCTCGCGTTTATTACGTAAAGGTCGTCGTCGATGAAGAGTCTCTGTGAGACGAGTCTCTCTCTTTTTCTCTCTCTCTCTCTCTCCCTCTGTCTTCTTTCCATCTTCCTTCTTTTTCACTTTCATCGCGTTACTTCTCCGAGAGAAGATCCATCCGAGAAAGAACAAGCACGACCTTCCGTGGAATGGCTGAAAGGAATCCTAAGCGGCGAATCGACCTCGTTGACACTGACCTTGAAGGAGACGTCGCGGTTTCTTCGTGGTTCGCAAAAAGTCGCCACGGTTGAGGTCGTTAAACGCTTCGCCAATTAATCAGCCCACGATCACCTCCCAATTCTTACCTAGTTCTGAATATCTGCTTGATAATTTTTGATTCGTCTCCGCCGTACCGTGGATTTATTGTTGGCGGGAGTTCTCTGAGAGATTTTTCTCGGTCGATCGGTATCGATACGCCGATGCGAGTTTAAATATGAAATTTATCACAAGGAGATTGCACGACGCTCGTTAAGTTCGCTTTCTCCCATGTTTCGCAGGAACTTTGTGGCAGGAGTCCTTCAATTTCAACTCTATCGCGCGTTGTGCGAAGCGGCTGGACAGAGGAACGTAGACGATCCCAGGAGACCTCTGCACAGATGCGACTTCTACAGAAGCCCGGAAGCTGGTAGGATCTTGGGGTGAGTATTTTGATGCAATATTAACCATGAGTTTATGAGACAAGAACGTCGAATATAATATTAATATTAATTACGTGTGTCGTTTTAAGCGAAACGACGATTTTTTTTTAAGTAAAACCAAGTAGTATAACGGATAGCGCATGCCGTCGAACAGTACTTGTAAATTGTAATCTATCTGTAAGCACGTTTGGTTCATGGAAGTATCTTAGCGCAGGTGGTACTGCGAAGCACCGCAAGTCCATAAAGGGTTGAACCAAAATTCAATATTGAGACATTCGGCACCAGTTGCGCGAGTATTAGGTAACGAGAAAAAAACAACGATAGCCTGTCGTAAAAAGCGAACTTAACGTCACCGTTTGCCAGAAATATTCTCAACAAAGCGAACGACTTTCTCAACGACATGATAAATAGATTGAACGTAACCGCTGTCCGTTTCTTCTTGTGCCTGCTCGCGAGTAGCGTAGTCTGCTGTTAGCGAAACAGTTTTACGTCTGATTGGACGGCCGCGCGGAAAAGGCAGAAAAAAAGGGAGCAGGTGGGAAAGAAAAAGAGCGAAACGAAGCGCAGGAGCGCCGCTTTGGCAGCCAAAGGCCGCGTTAAACCGTCATGAAGCGTGAACGCGTAACGTAACTCGGGCTAACAAGATTGACAAAGGAACACAGCACAGAAGATGTTTGAACGATTTCGTGAGGATCCGACTAATCGTATTAGTTTTAACACTGCCTCGTTCATAGAAAGTCCATAAGGTCGAAGTATAACGATTAACTAACCGATAGAAAAAGTTCCGCTTTACGAAACACAGCATACTTTCCCTTTTCATCTGCCATATGCCCTGGCCATCATCGTTGGATCATTTTACGGAAGGAATGCTCGAGAATGCAGAAGATATATAGCAAGTCGTTTTCACTACATTCGCAACATCGTGCAAAAATTGTCGATCATTTATCATAGAAATGTTCTACTTTTAGAAACGTTGTTGTACACGTTACTTCGTGTTATTAGACTACGATATGCGAAGTTTCTGATTCTTTTCTATATTCATCTTTTTTTTTAACAATTATCGTTATCTTTCGTTTTTAAAATTCATTCTATATATCGTTCTATTGTGGAAATGGAAATTTTCTCCTTTATACAAAGTTTTCATCTTTTAACTTTTGCACATAGAGATATGATTCGAAGTAATGCAGTATTTTAATTATATTATTATTTCTTTCCAACAAGCGTGCAACGAGTTCCAATACTCGTGACCTAGCATAAAATCAGCGTAGGTGGTCTAAGGTTTTTACGCATTACCATCTATCTCGTGATGATACAAAGACATCGTCTGCGTTCCTCAACTTCCTTCGTCGTCCAATACGAAATTACATATTTCTCTAACCCGGTAGCAACTTGAAACGCGTCTGAACTTTGTTCCACCTGATAGAACATAGATTTTCGTATTTTACAGCTGTAGGAACATGGATTTTTCTCTCGGCAGAATTTCGAAAGAGGGCACTTTCGAATATTTATACGCCGATTTAATAACGAGTCCGGTTAAAAATTCACGCTTCTCGAGAAAGTAAGAGGAATATTTAAAAAAATTGGAAGCACTTAGTTCACCTTCTTGGATATCTCTAACGAAAGATCGCGAAAAGAAGGAATCTCTCGAACGATGAATAAGAATGAAATGAAATCGATAAAAAGATGGGACTCTGTGTAAGATTTTGCGATTAACATATTCCAAGGTACCACAGGCGTAAGGAATGTGTTCCTCGCTTTTAAATAAAACGTGCTGGTTATCGACATCCAAAACTAATTTGATTTCCATAATTTTTCATAAATGTCAACGGACTACGAAAACAGGAATTTCAATTTTATCGGTTAAGCCAGACAGCGAACACGTGGATTGGTTTGGGACATCCGAAAAATTTTTTGCCGTAAGGGTTCCGATTTTTTGACCTGATTAAAATTCAAGGCTAACGCCGAGTTTCCTACTTACATATTTGCATGGATACTCGACTGGCCTGTTCCTTCTACGATATCGCTTTAATAATAGTTCAGACGTGTTCCTCGAAATAACTGCAGTCTTTCATTCATGACATATATATTTAATAAACATTACAAAATACTTCCATTCCCTGAGATTATTTAACGATAACGAAACACGCGTGTTAGATTGTACAGAAAAAAGATATCTGGTGTTCCTTTTGTAATAAGTCCTCGCTTGATGAATACATATTATATCATTTAGTCGAGGCTAACGTTAATAGCGTTGATGAGCGGATAGAACAGCGTCTTATGCGACGATCGAAAGTACACGCTATACTTTTACAAAACCGTGTCATCGATCGGTTACGTGACGAACGATTGCAAAAATCCATATATCAGAGTCGAAAAATCAAGTAGTCCACTGTAACGTTAGTTAGTTCTCCAATTTCTCGTGCATTGCAGCAAGATTACGCTTGTACAGAAACGATGCTCGAATTCTTTGTGTCGTAAGCTCTGAACGACGCATTAACCCTGAATAAAATGTCGACTAACTTGAACGACTAGTTTACTTAATTGATTAAAAGACAAACGACGAAATAACATGTAAGAGTTGCGTGAATTCCACATTATCGAGAAAGTAAAGTTAAGTATTACGTAAACAAGAAAGTTCTATCGTTACTTTTGTGACAGAGAGGAATGACGCAGACATGTAGAAAACAACGTATAGAAATATAGAAAAACGTAACAGATACGTTACAAAGACGCCAGTAAATATAGTAGATCGATTGTAAAAAAGGTTGCAAATAAAATGTCGTTCTAATGCAAGAAAAATTAACAGACACCTAATAAGCTGTAAACTGAAATCATCGAATCTCTCAAGGATTCTATCTTCGAGTTTTTGCTTCTTGAAAATAATCAAGTTTCCTTATGACTTTAAGATGATCGTAAAAAGACGTCAGAGAATCTAAATTAGAGAAATAAAAATTTTTTGGCTTCGTAAAAAAATGACAGAGATAATTGGTATTTGGACGATCTGCTAGACCTTGACTTAATATATGCTAGTTTGAGATGTTCCTTGCGATACTTTGTCACAGAATGAAAATTATTCACCTTGGATTCGAGGAACTTGAGAATTTGCGAAATTTTATTTCAGCAAATCAACGGCTTCTTCCTTCGATGCTGTCGTCGGTGTAATCAAATAAAACATTTTGATATTTAGTCTGACCTATAGGAACGTTGTTCTTCTCTTTTTATATCGAAAAGTATCTGCATGAAACACGTATAAAATTGAAATAACATGTTTGCACGTTTAAATTATTTGATTCTGTCGCTTCGCTAATAACGAGTGATGTCTTCTGCTTCCATTAAACTGATCAATTCCATCTTTATAAATTTCTCACTTTCATTATCCAGATACACGAATGTTCGATTATCTATAAGAAAACGAAATTGAATAAAGAAATAATATAATGTACGATAAAAATTGCACGATGTAATAATTAATAATAAACAAGATGGAAAGAAAATAATAACAAAATACTCACTTCTTTTTCTAGTTTGTAATCGCTGATCAATTATGCGTTCAAGCACTTTCAAACGCGGAACATTTATCAAACGGCAACTAATTTCTTGAGCTATCGCAGAGATTATGATGAGTAACATTAAAAAAAACACATAAACAGTCAGAGTTAATTGACCATAAATTGTCTAGCATTTACAAGAAACCCATGATACATCAATTCCTAAGCGTTTAACGATAGAAAACAGATTACAAAATCGGCAATTATGGAAGGATATTGTACACAGACGAAGCTCGCTAACTCGAACCTTAATGGAAGAATCAAAATTTTCAAGTTCTAGAAGTTTCGATTGTATGTGGAATTTTTACTCGAAAAGTATTCGACATAAAGAAGCTTTGTACGAAGGTACAATTATTTTCACCTTCTCGGAAGATGTTATTATTTGATATATATAAATGCATAAGTTAAAGATATGCACGTGGTCGAAGTGCGATGAAGTAGAGATACGACTTGTGTCGTCTTATGTTATGTTATGTCCAGTTGCGATACAAGTTCCACTTGTCAGAGATCTGGCTATTGTAAATTCCAGTTACAGAAGTAACATAATGCATCTGAACGCGTGACAAATAATTCGAGTTAATGTCGGTTTTATTTCGATTTCCAGACGTCTTCGCGGCAGGGCAAAAGGAAATGAGCAAAGCTGTGATCTTGTAGAGATTTTCGACTTACAGAGGTTCGAGTTATGGTGCTCCGACTGTAATAATTTATCGTATCGTCGAGTTTGTTTTATTTTATTGTATTATATTTCTTTTATTTTCCAACGCGAGGAATCCTCATCGAAAATCTTTTATTTGCATCTCGTCGCGAATGATCACCGAACTTGGCGTTATCCGTGTCTGCTATCTCGGACAGATTGAGATTCCTAATAAGAGTAGGAACATGAGGAAACCCCGGATTATTGGCTGAGATTGAAAGGAACGAACGATACTTTCAAGGTCCGCCGAAGAGACGTAATGGACAATCTTGGAAAGGTCTTCGGATAGAGTTACCCCTTGACGTATATATTGTATAAGCGAGCAGAATATAATGCACGTGGGCGTACATAGAGATGGAACATATCGGAAGAGATCTACTATATCGATCTCGTAGCGATCCGATCGCGTCCCTTGACAATCTCTGGTAGGCTGCGTGATCTGGGTCAACGAGAGAGGAACCTTTGTTCAGCTGCGCAACTTCGGTTGCCAATTTGGTATTTGTATCTTGATTCTGAATTCCGCGTTAGCGAATTTAGCTCGACACGTGCGACCATCGATTTAACAAAAATTCGCGATTCGATCAGAAAATATTGGACGATTCAGTCACTTGGAAGGAAGGAAGAACGCGGAGAAAATGGGAATTACAGACGTCATGTTTGAAAATTTACTTACTTGGAACGTTCGCGAACAAAGTATTTCAAAATTTGGGAAGAAAATATGTAAAGAGATCGTACATGAAGAAGAAGCAAAGAAAGATGAAATGAAACGTCTGGATTAATCGTATCGTTTTACTTTCTGATCAAATGAACCTGTGGTTACAAAGGGTTAAACGATGGCACGCGGCGATGCGTAGCTGCTTTCGTTTCTCCCTAAGTAGCGAATGAAGAAATCTCGAGAAACGAGCAATTAAAAGCGATACAGCGGTCGGAACGTGCAGCTCGCGGTAATAAATCGTTTCTATCGCTTGGGAGGATCTGCAACTGATTTTCTGCTGCAGTGAAATTATCTGTTTAGGAGGAGCGTAATGCGCGTTCACCGGCCATTGTAACGTTCAATTGCGCAAGTAGACAGCTAAGATACTTTTCCGTTTCTAGCGACGATCGTTTCGTCTAGATTCATGAATACTCTACCGTTGCATTCGTGAATTATTTTCGAAATTTAATTTCGTCCGTCGCAGCTGGTGAATCAGTCAACGAAATTCATTAAATTATTCACGCGGCGATTGCTCAATTTGGTGTCAAACGACCTGTACTGGCAAATTTTCTCTCGCTACACACGTTGCCAATATTACAGTCATTTTCTCTGTTTAATTCGTGCAACCGATAATTAATTTTTTTTTATCGAAAGGAAAACGTCTGATAATAGAACGTTTCACGAGCGGAAAAACAGTTATCTTTCGCAAAACGGACGCTGGCGCCGCGTCCGGGCGATCGATAGATCAAAAACAGCCGAGTAACCGTCCAAAGGCCCGACTTCCTGTAATCGAAGGACGATCTCCGGCTCTCGCGTCTGTAGACGCTGTTACGAAACCGATTGCGCCGCGTAAAAACGCGTGTGTGTCGCGTACACGCAGTTACATGAAGAAACTCGGCTTGTTACGCGTTGCACTTCCGTTTTACAAGCCGTGTAACATTACTCTCGACCGAGAGAGAACCAAAATGAAAGACGCAGGAAGGAAAAGCAGGCGAAGTAAGAAGAAGGAAGCGATATATTTCAGGGAAAAGATTTCTCGATGTAACCGTCACTTCCTGAAAGTTATTCTTCACCATTGGCAAATATTTCTCTCCTTTTCCATTTTTATATTTTTTTTTTCTAGTTTAATGTCGCATTATCCAGAGAATTAATAGCGACACTGTGAGAAGATGTGCTATATGAGAAGTATCGGTAGCATAATTAGCATAACAGGTATTAATTTATCGAATAATTTGCTTTTCCCCACAAACATGAGTAAATAGTGCATTTTGTTGCTTGTCGAAATATGTTTGAGAGAGGGCGTATTAATTTCTATTTTCCACGGAGTATACTTATAGAAATGTTGTTTCTCCTTTTCCTCTATTTTCGAGCATCGCTCGAGTAGTCGATTGGGAGAACACCAGTTTTTCACAGACTACGACAACCGAATCGTACAGAACGAGGAAATTGGTCTTTGTTATTCATGCAAGATGAATCTTAGTGGGACAGGTATTTTGAACTTTAAACGATCTCATCGAAATAACCATCTTGCCGTTACGTAGGATGCACTTAATGGGACATTGATTCTTACTCTGTGTTTACAAGCACTTAAAAACGATCGCGACAGCTATAATTACTGATCAACGGATAAAAAATTGTAGTCTGTATAAGCGGACGGAAAACAGTAACCGCACAATTTGAAAATCGCGGATAATTTATACGTAAACACGTGTAATGGAGAATGTGTTATAAAACGTGCCTCGAAATCGCAATTACATTTTCGATTATTGAAATTCAAGGATTACAGACGATACGATCTCTACTGCACTTTGTACGATTGACCAATTCGTCCAAGTTGCATAAGCCTGTGGTATACTCGATGTACAGTTTATGAATCTAATTGAGTAGAAATCGATTAAAATTCATGGAAATGGATAGGCCGGCCTTGGGGCCGGTGCATCGACTAATTTTCGCGTTTCAAAAGCAACCTGCGTCGGATCAATCCTTTGTTTTGAGGAATCGAGTCACACTCGTGGCACAAATTTCTTAACAGTAATTTTGCTCTTAAAATACGCTTTTAATACGCTTTTAAATAACTAACCTTCTCCTCTGTGAAACGAACATAATAATTTATACTAAATAATAATCTCATACTTAGTAGATCGAATCAGAGATATTCGATATAGAAATTAAGGAGTAATAAAATTAAGAATATTAGCTTCTCTTGCAAATAAAGAGGTTAATCTGATAAATAATTGAAACATCGATGGTTCTGATCACCTTTACGTTGAAAAAACGGTCAGTCGTACGTATGAAAGTATTAAGCAATCGGTCGTAGCGTTCACGAGAAAAATCGCGGCATTTTCCGATAATAATGGAAACAATTGCCACGAACTGTTTCGACCGCACTCGGTCAAGTGTTGGCGCACTCGATACCCCATTGTGGGCCTGTCAAGGTCTCTATCAGGCAACGAGCAAATAACAGCGGTCGCCTATCGTGCAAAACCGATAACCTCTTTAGTCAAATGACACGCGTTTCCCACACCGGTGTCAAAGATCACCTTAAAACGCAGAACCACGGTAGTACACTCGTGACTCGATTCTACCGTGCAAAAGAGACTGGAAATTATTCGACACGGTTTGCGTGTGGAACCGCACGAATCCGCGATAACTCGCAAGATAATGGAGCTACCGAGAGTCCGATGTTAAATTGGAGAAAAACGGAGAAGCGTAGCTTGATCGAGATTTAAAAGAAAAATGAAGGATTCGAAGGATCTCTATGGTAACATAGCTGCGAAGATACTTGACGCGGGAAGACTTGCAAGTTTAGCAAAATTTTGCAAAGTTCTTCTTTTCTTCCAAGTCCTACCGTAATTTGTTGTTTACGCTTTATTTGCGCATAAATTTTCTCAGAGGAGTATGACGTGCATGTGATCGGTGGGAGTAGGACAAGATGTTAAATACGCGGAATCGAGCAACCAGCATCCCGCGTTGTGAAATATCATCGGCTGGTGCAGGAAAGTGGCGATTTCGCTGACACCGGAAATTGTGAGACCGATATAAATCGCAACGAGGGCATACCGAAATATTTTTGCTCGTCCGGTCGATTCCCACGAGAGGCGTGGCCCGTTCTCGAAGGAACCGGAAGCGGGCTGCACCGTGGCCTGCATCCAAATGACTTTTCAAAAAGTCGTTATATCATGCCGCTCGATGTCGACTACGAACACTTTTCACTTTCGTGAAATCGACCCTCTGCTTTCTTATGCTTCTCCGACGTTCACTTCGACGAAATGTCTCGTGTCTTTGTTTGTTTAATACGCAGAATGACGTGTTTATCCATCAAGATGCAACAGCAACGAAGAATTTCTCTACTTTACTAAATTGATTTAAATCAATTTAGAAAGCAGGAATGTTTTTAAAGTACCTAATCGGTTTCGCGATATAAAAGATCGAGCGAGCGACCGGAACTATAAAGAAAATGAAATAATAGAAATACTAATAACAGCCAAAATTTACAAGCTGGTTAAATTACCTTTATCAAGATTTCAATTTACATTTAAATTAAAATCCACTGTATCTCGTTTTCCGTGTTAATTATACTTTCTTAACTCCATTGGTCTGCGGTGCAGGCACCTGAAACTCGAAGCTGGTAACGTGTAAACAAATTTTCAAAAGTCTATGGCCACTGGTTACCGCGCTTCGTTCACGAGAATCCTCGATACTCGGACACCCTGTTACGCAAGATTCGCGAATGTTGCTCGTCAAAATGTCTCATATCGACGATTCTTCGTAGAAACTTCACCGTCATAAAAGAACATATTCCCATGGGGGATTGAGTTCTCTTTACGTAATGCGCTGTCGTATTGGAATAACCAGGATTACGCGCGACTCCAAGTATCGTTTGTCTCGAAATCGATGATCGACAAAAGGAAACAGGAAAACAGGAGGAAAGAACGCAACGCGACGCAATCACGATTGCGTAGAGATGTATATAAGATGTAAAAGAAGCTCGAATAACAAAGAAACTCTCTTCAAATCGCGTAACGAGGCTGATTGACTGATTTTTCTTACGGTGCCATTTACAACGAAATATTTAAGCTGCAACTTTTCGCTGGTTTATGACCAACGTCGCGAGAAAGGAACGAATGATTTCATCGATCGATACCTCGTAACGAATTTCTTCGTTACGCTACTTCCAGGTCATTGTATTTAAATGACCGTCTCACTGACACACCGTGTCTCGTAGGATTGTCTTTTTCGATTCATAATGATCGTTCTCGATCGGATATCGTGTCGACGACCTCTCAGCGACGTTCACTCGCGATCGATTCAATGCGAAGGATAGTTTCTTCCGCGATTATATATCGTTCACAAATTTCAATGAAAGCGGTCAAAATTGAAATTGTATCTAGATTGAAGAGAAAATTCCCTAGGAAGAAAACTATTTACCAGAAATGATACGATTAGCGAAAGAAGATCGTCGTTGTTTGAAAATCACTGTAGTGCTTAAAAATATAACCAAGGAAAATTTGTATAAATAAAGGTTCCTTAGTCTTGAAGCAGAATAATTATGGAACCTGATTGGAATGGAACTGTTACGAATCTGGAATTCAAGTCTCTGACAGAATACTTAACACGCGAAGTGTTCAAACGTTTAATACGTTGAAAATGACATAAAGCTCCTACGATGACGAAGACGATGATTATACCAATAACCAGAAACCACCGTGTTGAGGTAGGAGTAGCTACTTAGCTGAGATCAACCATGCATTATCGTCGAAGGGAACGGCACTATTTCTCGAAACTATTACGGTCACGTCACGATCGATTTCGTTAAAATCACGAGCTCAATCAACGTGCAAATTAGCGCTGGAAAGGACAACTGGTTATAAGCGTCTATGATGGATTACGCGTCAAGCAAGCACGTAAAGGGAAAGAATTTCTGAACGCCATAAAACGCATCTTACGTAGCTACTGACATTCGATTTTGTCGACTCGCGAAGGTTTCTCTCCACTGCCCTGCAAGCTCTTACGGAGCAGAATTAATTTCACCTCGTAACTCATGCATGTGGCTGAATGTTGTGACACACCCGCCGTAAATTACGAGCGTCGTTCGAACACGCTCGAACGTGTTTCAAGCACGCCAAGTTGCCAAAGATAGGCTAATTAGTGGCGCGGAACGTTGGAAGAAAAGGCTCGTTACGCGTCTTTATTTTTCTCTCGTTCCAATTCTCCCCGTGAATTTTCCTCGCCGAAGGGTTTTTCATTGTTGCGCCGTTCCGCGCGTTGTCGCAATCGTTTCGTCGAGAAAGCGCCGCCGGTGATCTCGTTAAAGCCTAACAACGCACGAATTACGAGCTTCGCTCGCGGTAATTTCAATGGCCGATGCTTTCTGCCTGCGCGTTGCGTTGCGATCCTTCGTCCACGATTTTCCCGCGTTCCGCTCCACGGAAAACTGCAACCTTTGTCTCGTTCTGTTGTTGCAGGAAAATTATGGAGAGAGGCTCGTCGGTACCGTGGCAAGAGACGCTTCGAGAAGCTATAGGGGACGACAAATTGGACGCGTCTGCGCTCAGAGAGTACTTCAGGCCTCTCGAAGACTGGCTGAGAACGGAAAACCTGAGAACCGGGGACATCGTCGGCTGGTCTTACGGTAAGAAACTCACCTGTCGTTGCTCTGTGCTATATCCACGGTATAGATTGTTCGTAAGCGGTACATTTGTTCTATCGTTAATTGATTATTTTAAGAGACAAATCGAACAACTTGGCTTTACACGAACCAACCTGATACCTAACACTTATCTTTGAAATCCCAATTTTGACTCACGGCCATTCACGTGACACGGCCAATCCACTTACCACGATTCGAATTCCGTGAGATGCCTTCATTTTTCCTCGGCTACTACACCAACCAACCCTTTCACCAATTTATTTCGATCCACCATTCGCGCATCATAACCGTCATACTTCGCAGCGTCGAATCGTATAAACTAATTGCAGAACCCATTGGATGATCGAACGATTGGATTTCAATGCAGGAAATAGTTACGCGTTACGTAATAAAATCAGAAGTAGAAATAGCTTAGACAGAGCCGATATTTGGTAAACGAAACGAGGCTAAATCAATTTAGACGTTAATTAGCGAACCAAGCGATAAAAATAATTAAGCAGAAGCAATATCGAATTACGCGCTTTGATTTTATTATATCTCGAATCTAGATATTATCGATTAAATTCGTAGGCAATTATAGTTCAGGTAATCAGAGTTTCACTGTATTTGCTCCGTACGTGAATTTTATTCTTGCATCCTGGCCCAACGTGAACAGGTCAGAAACAAGGATCCGATTCACGCGACGAGACACGATCGACACAGCGTACGCTAGCGCGCCTTTCATCGTAACTTGTTACAAATTATGCAATTTCCTACCGTAACAGATTGAAGGTTGCAGTTCCCACGTGCCAGTTACCGTCGGGGAGCGCTACAAATATTCATCGTGTGACGACATTCGACTGAATTACGATACAGCGCGCGGCGAAATTATTAGGATTGCCACGTTACATCTTCCCGAGCTGGAGCTCTTGCCAAATTCACAAGCGACGTTACGTAGCGCACGTGTAATCGCTCCTATGCTCGAGCATAGAGAAATAACAGAAAAAGGAAAGGAAAAGCTAGCTGAGATACTTTCGATAATGGATGGTAATTAATTATCTGGATGATTATCTAACGAGGATCGTAACACGCTGACCGACGGTCGTTCTTCTGGCTGATCATAGCGACCATTAAACCGTGAAAGCATCTGAAACGCTATTTATTCCTCTGTCGTTTCCTTATTTTAATTGCTTCAACGTCCATAATATCGATCGATGTACTATACAAAAATGTTTTACTTTCATACGGAACTGTATTGTTTTCACGTTAAACGTAGAGCAGGGTCCGATCAGACCACGGATCGCCAAGTTCTCTCTCTCCGTGGGACTGGTGGATTGCGAAATCGGAGTAGAACGAGGAAAGAACGCGAGCATGGACCGTAAGAAAATAGCTTATGCCATTGGAGGAGAAAGAGACGTTGAATCGCGAGAGACGTTCGACGATTCTACTCTCGTTTCCATTGCACGTTGCACATCGTAACCCGTCGATTTGCCTCGCGAACACGCGTGTAACACGGTTTCTTAGGCCATTAAGATCGAAGCTGTGAAATGGCGCGTAAAAATTGAGAAAACGTATGATCGAAAAATGTAAATATTGTAACTTTCATATCGTCTTACCAAAGTAATAAGATCGTTACAACGATTACGACATAATCGTAAATGGCCACCACTATTACAACAACATTAACGAAGACGAAAAGGAAAGAACATAAGTAATTTGAAAATTCGACGAACTATCAATCAGTCGAATACGTATTTCGCAGCCCGTTCACTCTTTCGACATATTCAGGAGATTTATATCTTGCAACCCAAAAATTAGTCCAACTGCCTCAGCCACCAACTGACGTCGCAATTAACAAATCGATACACAAGCCATTCAGGAATCACGTTGATCAATTCCATACATCGTACGATAGAAAAAGATTATGACGTTTGATCAATTGTTCCGTGCTAAATAATACAAGCCGAATAAAAAGAAGGATGATTGTGGCAGGTTCGGCGACACACAGAAGGAAAAATGAGCCGCTTCTGAGAAGCGATCGCGATGGAAAGCGCAGATGTACGTGACTCGTGCGTTACGAGGAGAAAGAACGCCGGTTGTATAATTTCTCTGTCGATCGCCATACCGCCGTTACCGTTCCTCTTTCCTTCTTTTACTCTCTGCCTCACGATTTCCTTTAAAAACGGGCGCCTTTAATCACCCTTTCGATACCGTACGCTGCTTTTACGACGTCTCGATGGAGAAAGCATTTCGCGTCGTGCTTTTTCGCCGCCCCCCTTCTTTTTCTCGATGATCGTAGTCGCGGTAATTGACTATTTAGACGCAAGTAATGGAATATTAAATTTAGGATTTTTGCAAAAACAAACGAGTTATCGCGATATAAAGCTAGGCTAGCTAATTGGCTAAGTGGTTAAGCTGGTATACAAGTTACGCGTCGATACGCGTAAAGAGAGATCGTGGCGTGATGATCGCGTAATTTCAAGTACCGATGACTTGCAGCTTGAAAAAGGTGTTTTATGGCGACCGAGACACGTCACCGGTCGAAAGGGAAAACGATTCCTGTTCTAGTTGCTCGATCGACAAGATGGCCTTTTTGCTACTATTGATCTTGATTATGGAATTTTAGAACGGTACGTTTACAGAGCCCTGCAGTCGTAAACGATCTGTCGATCTTTTTGAGACACATTCTCCTTACGCTTTACGAGCTTCACGATTCGTAAAGAACCAAATGATATATTTTTTTCTATCATCTACATATATATACACAGTCGTTAGATTTTGAAAAGTTCGTGATATGATCAACTGTTGCGATTATTTCTTGTTGCCCAGAACAAAGAAACAATTGGTCGTGCGGATAATTTTGATCGAATCAGATGATCTCGGAATTAAATTAATACATTGGGGTTAGTGCAAAGTTATATTATTGCTCGAAAGACAATTTTCATTCGACAATTCAAATTATCGATCAAATTGTAGAAGATTTTTATAGTATCGCGATAAAGTGCATTGCCTATATCGAAAATTAAAAAATCGAACGAAGGTCGTTTTCGTTACGAGTTCTCAA
The DNA here is from genome assembly GCF_011952205.1 of Bombus bifarius. Taxonomy (NCBI): domain Eukaryota; kingdom Metazoa; phylum Arthropoda; class Insecta; order Hymenoptera; family Apidae; genus Bombus; species Bombus bifarius. The sequence goes on from NW_022884357.1 coordinate 227,532, forward strand.
TTCAAGCAACTTCCATTGCTTCTACCTATCTCTTCCGATCCTTTTATTACCTTATTTCCCGATCCCTGCTATTTACACCAAATCACATCGACCAGTAATTCCTCCCACGAAACAGATAGCTATCACCGTAAAGTCATTCATCGACCGTAATAACAGTAACCGTATCGTAAATCGTATTGAAATAGTAATACCACTGTACATTTCACGATAGCCTAACCATGGATTACTACAATTGCAGACGGAGATTACTGCAAGCGCAGCATCGAGACTGCTGGTCTGCAGGTCTACGGAAGCGGATTCTACAACGAAGCCACAAGAACGCGTGTGACGACAATTTTACCAGCGATTCTCTTAACAATTTCGATACTTCGTTAATAAAGAAGAAATTTAGTGGAACAGCGAGCCAGATGTTCAAGCATTCTTTAGGATATTTTTTAGCAGAGACGATCAATGCTTCTCGATCTGTCAAGCAATCGAAAACCAAACAAATGACCAAAATGTTTCTAGATAATTGTTTTCGTATGGTAGTATAAAGTATATGCTCGATCGTGAACGAGCGTTTTTTACATAAAATAAGACGCGTCGAATTGGAAACGTCGCGTGTACCCAGTAATTATTGTTATTGTTGTAAGTATTCACTACTAATTTAACAGCGATCCGCAACGTGGCAATGGTACGCGCGTGCAATTAAGCTCGCGTGCGAGCAGCACTCGTGTGAGCGCATAAATCGTTTCAGCATGTCGAGGGCCACTCTCGTGTCGCGTACCTTGAAACGTCTCGGTCCCGACGTTTAATAAAGACAAAGAGATTTACGTCCTCCATCGTTAAACGGTGCCAGCGCGCTTTCCAGACAGACACGAGTCGTGCTTTTCTTCTCTAGAACTTCAGCTTAGTCGTAGACCCACCACGATAGTGGCCACGATCAATTCGTAAAATATCGTTTGAAATTTTAAAAACTCGCAACGATACATTCTTGGCAATTTCTTACAATCTCTTAGAAAGTACGAACTTGCTTTTTCCTCTGTATTGGATATCTTTTTTCATATTCGCTGGAAACTTTAACAAAACGTCGATCAATGAAATTATCGTTTAGTAGAAAATTTAGAAACGAACGCTTGGACTTTACTCAAAGATCATTTTGGTATAGATAATCAAAATTCTAGCATACTTTTCATTTTGGTTTTTTCGATGCATATTTTACGCCCCAGTTATCGGTAATTCTAATATTAACTCGACTATACCTAGTTGTAAATATATGTACCTACGTATATAAATCGTTCACAGCTCTGTAGATCGTGGAATATCGTGAGAAACAGAATTAACGAAAAAATAAGCTCGTTTCGTAATTGCCTTCGCGACACGGTTCGTAAGCCACGTCTCAGACAATTCCACAATCGTGTATCGTAATTGGAAGATATTTCGATCGCAAATGGGAACGAGCTCGGCCCGTAACGATCGTACGAATTATATCGTTCGCTCGGTATCTTTGCAATTTTCATGAGGAGAAAATCAATATTCCGTAGTATTATTGGTATATGCATTTTGTACCATTAAACGTCAACCGTACCGTTAGAGCGAATTATTTTTACCATAATATATTCTCGTAGGAGAAACTGGAACGTGTAAACACGGAAATCGAAATGAACAAAGATTGAAATAAATTTTTAGCGCTAAGTATTTCCAGGTCTATAGCGATAATTAAGCTGCAGACTTTACACCTTTATGGGTGATTTAAACATGCAAAAATCTTTAATAGATAATTTGAACACGTATAAACGATTATTGATATGCATTAATAAATAGAAATTAATTAATTAATTAATTAATAGCAGTCTAGTAACGATGATAGTAATAACGTGATAATGGCAATGCCGCGTTTGAAATTTAAGATTTCAAACCACAAAGAAGATACTTTTTTTTATTGTTCACCAGTCCACAAAGGGAGCCTGCTGTCCGCAACCCATTATTCCCGACTTTCGTGGCTCTCACAGGAGTAGAAACGAGCCTCGACCATCGAATAAAAACCGTTTGACGGCGAAGAACCGAAATTGGTTTCTCGGGTTACGTAATTAAAGGATCGCATATCCATTCGCTGTATCGCGGATAATCGCGTTATTACGAAACCCATAAAAATTGTAATTCCATGGGGCACGTCTTTGTTTAACGAATCCCTTTGTTTCAGTCTCCGAGTAGATCTCAAAATCGCTATTGTACACACTTGTATATTCTCTTAATCTGCCTTGACAATCTTTTCATTTCTCTCATCTATGATTTCAACTCTTAGATTGAATATTGCAACATAAATCGTGTATAATTTTAATCAAGAACGTCGGCCTCTAACAGGTAATCCAATGATTTGTGAAATTTAACAAAGACACCGGTCTCTTCCTGGATCTTTGCTTGATACGTGCAGGACCGACAGCTTTCACGAGAACCGCAATAGGAGACGTTATTGTTCTTACAGGGACAGCTGTTCAGACATAATTACACAAAGGTGGTTTGTCCAGAAACTGGTTCACCCACTTGCGTAACGCGAAGATGCGGAAACCGAGTTCGAAAGAGCCGACGCTCGATTGCGGCATCAAACGTGCCCCGATGCTTTTATTCCACTCGTCTTGAACGTGTCTAGATCTTATCTTCTACACCTTTCGATGCGTCTCGAATGTTACTACGATCGACACCGTCTTAACGTTCAAGTACAATTATACCTACGGTAGGTGATAACGTTTCGATTAATCTGTCCTGTGACGGTGGCTAACCGTTGTTATTACACCTAACGAGAAAGCGAAATCGAAATGGAAACGATATTTCCTCACACATTTCTATAAATTATTTCTATAAATTATTTACGATCGGGCGATTCGCAGAAATTCGTTAGATTTCTCCCCTAACTTGCTTATACGCAATAGAGAAAATCACATAAAATAATCATCCTACAAGAAGAATAGTAAATCAAAAGTTTACGATTCGTAACAAGTTAGCGTTCCTTTTGAACTGCAGATATTTATGCAAATTCGTATTTATACGAACATAATAGACAGAATAGGTAGAACACTGTATAATGCATATAAACTTTCTAACAACGTGACACTAATCCTGTGGAATTTTTATATTGAATCATTGATTAGCAGCGATCGATCGACCAACCATCGTATCTTCGTATCATTATAAATCGCCAGTGTAAATTTGCTCGGATCGACGATGATCAGAAGCGAATTTATCCAGACCGTTCAAAGCCTGGAGCGTTTCTCAGCGCCGGTAGACTTGGAGATAAAAAAGGAAAAGAAAAATTGGGACAGAGAATGAGATACGAGAGGAGAAGTCACGCCCCGGTCGTCAATCTCGATTCAAGCACGGATTTCGTGGCCTCGGGCCATGACACACAGGGTTAAGAGGTCGTTTTTCTCCGATCGAGCCGCAGGACAGCCAGTGATCCGAGAACCGATCCGATCGGCCGCCCCTTTCGCTTTCGACTTCATCCGTTGCTTGTGTGTCTGCTGGCCAAAAACTTGTCCGTCCGGTTGCGTAATCTGAAGACCGGGAAGTCTTATCTTTCCGCGAAATGTCTGCACAATGACTCGGCGAATGCCTCTCGTCCACTTTCACCGTCGCGTCGTCCACGCACGCACGACCTCCAATACACACGCCTTTGAAATTCGTTCGAGAAAACACCGTGAAAATTCCACGACCTCGATTCGTTGACAGGAACATACGTTTGTGGTATGGTTTTTTTTTTTATGATGTAAGGAGGATTACGGCGGAAGGTCGTAGTCGAAAAAGCTCGAAGAATGGATAATCCAGATGGAGACATTTTTTTCAAGGTCACTGATTTTCAGGTTTCAAGGACACGATTCACTTAGTAGCTTGTTACTTATGTAATGGCACCTTTTACATAAGATTTTCGTATATGCGATTCAATGCATTTTCTCAGAGATTAATTAACTTTATTGTTCTAGTTTTATGAATAGACTAGAAAATTAAAATGTATATATTAATAATTTAATAAGCCTAAAATTAAAATTTAATAATTTAATAATTCTTGAAATGGGACCATTACAGTTTCTTGTGAAATAATTTATACGTTAAAAGATTCTTTCTAGGTGGTTTTCTCCAAATAATAAATTTGTTTCCAGCAAGTTCCACATCAAAACTTGCATACCTATGTGATTGTTCATAATGATGAAGAAAAAAATTTTTGATATTTTTAAAATCGAACATGTTATACGTTATTTATAGCAAATGTATTCTTTAATATAATCGATGATTAGCCGTGGAACGAAATTTAGTACTAATACTATCTAGAATAATTTGACAGAGAACTTCGTATAATGTTTATCATGAGATCGCAGAACGAATGGCGCCAGAGAAAATGAGACGGGTGGTCAACGATACTCGAGACTAATATCTGGTTAGATCGTAATGAGCGTAATTACTATTAACGGAGAACAATGCCTCTCTTGCGCAATTCAGAAGGTGAAACGGAGCACAATGTCACTAGCTTGTGCAACTATCTTAAACCTGCAATCCACTGCTCTTTATTCGATTAATTTCCGTCAATCTTCTGAATGAAGCACTCGGTGTGTTTAGAAGAAGAAATCATTGCTATTCAATTTGCTTCAGACTAATGAATTCCATTCGAAAGTAGCAAAGAACCAGGTATCCATCGGATTGGATCTCATGAATGAGAGCACCATGAACTTACGTAAGATGGTAAATTGAAGATCGTTTTTCTACGACTACAGAAAATTTCAAAAAAGAGAAACAAACGTATTGCACAATTAAAACTATAGGCTATAACGTGCAACTTTCATCGGTGTTTTTTTTAGGCGCACGTTACTTATTATTGAACAAAACATTTGATAATACCAATTTTCTAAGAAACATTGAAAAATAAAATATATAATAAGCGATTGTATCTTTTTAACGCTTAAACAGATATCTCAAGTGTTTAAATAAATGGCAATTTATTAAATTAATGACAATTAATGGTACAATCTTATTGGATGACTTAATATCTTCGCTTTTTCATTCACGGTCCAATTGGCACATATAATGACAATTCCATTTTACAATAATATATATAATATTTTTCATCATATAGCACACCACAAAGAATCTACATTCCATTCTTTCTCACTAAAAAAATCATGTTTTATTTTTTACTCAGACTTTTTCAATAATATTTTCTACTTTTAGCAAATTTCCTTGTGTCAATTGATCGTAGCTTGTTGCGGATTAAAAAAACGAGGACATGTACTATACGGAAGGGGAAAAAGGAAAGAAAGCAAGGGAAATTATATATTCGGAAAACACGCGTTGATTTATGAACCGGAAACGCGGAATTCCGCGGTCGGAAGAAGAGGGCGCATGAAAGTTCCGCTTCCCCGGCGTAGAAAAATTCGTCTTTGCTATCTCACGTTTAACGTCGTAAACCTCGATAGAAATTTCCTTGAGCTAGTTCGTCTAGTCTATGATAAAAGAAACTAATCGCGATGACTGTTTTTCAATGAAAAACAAGAAGATCTTGGGAAAAAGAAATCTCGTTTTACAGTAGAGTTTCGCAAGCTTGGAATTCTGTGCCAGTTCTTCTATCTATTTTTCCACGAATTTTTCTAACTATTGTACAGAGAACCGCTAAAGTGTTTAAACACTCAATATAAAAGTCTTTTATATATTAGATGTATTATAAGAAACATTTATAAACATTTCACAGCTTCGTCAACATTATAATAAGACACGATTATATATCATGATTATATTGGACAAATTTGAAACAACACACACATACGTATACGTATACGTATACGTATACAATATCAAAAATTGTGTTATATTATATTATATATAAATATGTATATGTCGGAGATGAAAGGAAACCGGAGCCTTCCCTTTGAAATTTTGGGAAAATCCTCTAATACTTTAGCCTAGATTCTATCATAGCCGTAATTAAGCAATTGTTGTCATTCCATCTGATTGTAATTGTTCGAGATTTGTAATAGTGAGATTGGGCTCGAGGTGACACAACTGGTCACCGAACGTAGTCACGGTCACGGGATGAACGTTTTGCCTGACTGAGGTGTGGATTGGTTGTATGGTTCTCCCTAGAAATGTGGTTGTGGCGGCATACGGCCTCAAGAACGGGCCTAGCCACGTGTGATTTTACCTCGGAGGTGCCAATATAATGGGACACACGTTGTATTAATAATCAAACTCCAGGCAGAAACTGCCTAGCAACGGCGATTGGAACTTTCTCGATGCTTCTAACGAGTATTTAACAAACGAACGCAATTTTAAAGCAAGGAAAATTTTCATCAGTCTGTTACTCGTGCGATCGCCTTGAGAAGTTACACATCGAGCAGTTTATACCGAGCGTCCCAGCAATGGTATTTTGTGCTTAAAAAGTACTTTACTCTTAGTAAAAAGTTATCCCGCTAACCGTGGATTCGTTATCTAACTCAAGAACATTGTCAATTGCGTGTCTAAACACCACGGTTGTTCGTTAAACTTTGTAAAAGTTATTTTTTTGTACCTGTAAATATAATCTCTGTTGTACAAAACGATGGCTAATTGAAACGAAGGATTGTTACGCGCCCTAAATTCTAACGATAACCCGACATATATATGTTGTTTGAAATTTGTTACATTTCCCTATCGTGCTTGCTGGCGCGAAAAAAGGCGAAGAATCAGTGAGAAATTGTTTTTTAGATAAATAAATCGGCTGACTAACGGACAGGTGCGAAATATACATATATATATAGTATATACATATAGCAAGCGTTCAAATACCTTTGTAAGTCGTTGCAAATCGGAATTAACAAACTTGTACTAACAAGACACTAAACAGTTTTGTAAAAAACAATTTCGTGAGAATTAGCCATTCACAAGATCGGTACGGCATGTATTCGTCAATTTTATCGATCAAAGTCCGTATTAAAGCGGAACCAAACTTGCTTGATAACGCAACTTCTTATCGCGATACCTTAGACCATAATCCTGCGTCTACAGAGCAAAAAGTTAATAAAAATTCCCGTGAGATTCCAACAAAATTCTTCAGAGTTAGACACGACGATATAACAGAAAAAAAATGTGTCGAATTTATGCAATCTATTCACTTTCTATCCACTATGTACAAATCGTACGTCCCCGTGACAGAACGGGGATGTTAATTGAACGTTTCCCGGACTGATGTTCATGGGGACAGTAAACAACGGCGACGTATATTAACGCAATCGTTATGCAATGTCCCTGGTACTTCCACGTTCCGTTGATTCGTGGCTGATAATCGTACGATCCGACAGCAAGAATTACAAGGATCTTACGTCATTTTGAGAAAAAAAAAGAACGAGAGTTCACCTACAGTGGCTCACGAAAGTATTCCAAGTTCTACCGTACTTATGATATTTCGTTCGTACAACGGAAGTTTGAATAGCTAGTATCAGTTGATTCGTTCCGAGAAATGGAATTCTACTTTTCTTAACATACGTTCAAAAGTATCATGATATTTTTATTCGTATCTTATATATTAAAAATATATAGTTCTTTAGGAGCTATTATAATTATCAACCCGAACGTGACTAATGTTACAGAACTAGGATTACAATTTCCGACACAACTTGCTCGATTTTACCACTATATCTTACGAATCCTTTCTCCAGAAAGCTTCTCGAGTTTCCTTATACGAGAATTTTTCTGTATCGAAAGAAAAATACAGGAAATCAGATAGAAACGATACGCGGAAACTTTCACGCGTGTTTGTCCTCTTGTCGCGGAAAATTTATGAAAGAACGCGGGTCTCCCCGATCAGATGGTATGGAGCCAGTTTCAACGATGCGTTGGTTGCGTGTAGCTATTTAGGGCAGTTTCTGTCACCGTGGAAGCACAAACATCGACGGGTCTGGCATACTAATAAACCTGATCGCGCGTATTCGTCATCTCCATCATTTTTGCGTTCCTCTTTCCAGAAGACCAGTCACCATTTGCAACGTTATACGCTACTGGTCATAAGTATCACGAAATCTATTATTCTCGTGAATTCTCACTCTCATACAGATATTTCCAGACACTTTTTCACCCCAGTTCAGGCATTTCCTTTTGTAAAACGTGTACAAGCATCGACTGTGGTATCGATTAACGCTTAGCAGGCATAACCAAGCTCTCTACCGGTCGAGAACAATAGACCGTGTACTCGTATAAGTGACCGTTGCTTACAGAAGTTAATAACGTCGGACAACATTACCATGCATTTCCCTATCCTGTTTGCTGTCGTGGAATAGGCGAACAAATCGGTGGGAAATTGTTTCGTGGGTAAATAAATCGGCTGGCTGGCCGACAGGTGAAACTTTAAAACGATAAGGATCAAAAGATAATATCCATATCGTAACACTAAGGAAGTTTAGAAAATGTAAGATCTTATGCACGGTATTGAATTTTCCAAAGAGACCAAATTCGATCTTGCAAAGAATTTATTGGTTATTGAAAATCGAAGGCGATAATTGAAAATTTTCACGAGCCATTGCAACTTCTGCTCGATCGATAAATCTGACGAGAGATCGACGTGGGTCAATTTAAAAAGTTGCCGACTCTACAGTTGACTAGAACATCGAAGCGATCGACTTTATCTCCATAAAACGAGTCTATCGAAAGAAACTAGCCAGAAAGCTGAAACAAGGACACGATGAGCAAAGTAGATTGTTTGTCACCGTTGAATCTTGCGGGGGACAGCGAAATCACGAGGTTCGTATGGTACTCGCCTCTTGTCCCAGTTACTTTGGATGCCGACAAATCGTGGCAATTAGGCTATCTTCGAAGCGAGGCTCTTGTTCATCGACTGTATCAATAACCAGTTGACAGACTTTCAGATCAATATTCGAAGAAGCACCAATCAGGGAAAATATTTTGAAATATTGGTCCTGACTCAAAAATATCACGATACATACGGAGACTAAGACGAATCTTAGAAATAATTAGAGAATTATCTAATTATCTTAAAATCTGACGCGAAGTTTAGAACTTTTCATCTGAAATTCAGACCGATGAATCGTCCCCCTTCTAATAAATCTGTTCTCTTATAAATAGTTTCAACACAATTGCGTCAATAGAAAATTATAATCAGTTAACAATCTTTTTGATAATTTAAATTAATTATCGCATGGAATATGAAATCAGAAGATGTTCCGATATTTATAAATAGCGATGTGAAATTATATCGGTTTATCATTTTATCCCATTGAATCTTAATGATGTATAGCGTAAATTAGTTAAACTCGTAACATCTAATTTTTTCGTGAAACATTTAATATTTCTTGACTCAGATTATTTTGTAATCGAGACGCAAGCATGAAATGTCATAAATGTCGACCGCGTAAAAGGCAACAGCGAATCTACGTATGTAATTATAATTATTAGCGATATCATTATGCTCATAGCGAGTTAATTTAAACTGGAAATACCAGAATTTCTCTGTTGAATTTCTCTGCAATCCGAGTTACCTGTCTCGTGCGCGATTCCATGCGAAACCATGATGCGCTTTAATCGCTGTGGCTTGACCAGTCGTGCCGCGACACTGGTACCGTGCGATCGTTAAAAGCATTTACATTAATTATCCTATTACGTCGCCGCTAGTAACAGGATATTTCATGAGAACTATCTTTAGACACGCAGTCTCTAGTCGTTTCGGTGCATCCGAAAGGTCGTTTACTCGCGCCTCGAACATAAACGAATATTTTATCCTACGTTTTAACTTGACTTTTTCACGAATCACTTTAAAGTCACCAGTACATGTGTACAGGGTGCCACAAACTTCGCATACATATCTAACGACGATTTGTGAATGATAATCTGATTGGGCAGCGTTACATACACGGGATTATTATATATTGTAATTATGTATACGTAGAATATTCTGTTTTCTTTAGTTTACCCGATATTCTTCGGAAATAGGAGCATTTGAATAAGATCTATTGGGACGACAAGTGTTGAGAAAATCGAGGTTCTACCAGAATTTCAATTTACAATTTGCTTTTACGGATAAATAGGAAGCACTGTTTTTAATTATTATTTTATCGCTAGTTCCTGCATTTCGATTAAATTCTAGTACTGGTACTGCAACCCGATTTTTCCTTAACGACTGTTAATTATTCCATTTCATCGGATGTTGTCCGTCGCGAAATTAAACGGCCAATGTTCGAGCTAACGAAGTCTGACTCCACTGTATGTCGGGAGAGTAAAAGGGAGCGCGATGAATTGCTCTTCCAATCATCTCATTACGCGGGGTCTGCTTAGTTCTAGTCGCATCGAACCAGTCCAAGAACTCATCCTCCGTTTCATTTACGAGAATTTCACTAAAACTTGCAATCTGCCGTCGGCCCCTGCTAGGAACGAGCGAGAATTTCGCGAATTCAAGAAATGCGGCTAACTTAGAAATAGTTCCGTATAATCGTGGCAGGCGAATGATCGAAAACAATGCAGTCGAGATCTTAAATTCTCTTTCTGATATTGAGAGCTTCAATTGCTCGCGTATTAATCGCAGGCCTTCTGGCCAGTGTCGTCGATCGCTAGATCGCCGAAACACTTTACGAATTCTTCGATGACTTTCGACAAAGTTCGTGTCCAAAGTATCTTACCATAGTTTATTTAGATCTTGGTCTACTTTTTAAGACTTAAATTCTATAATTTTAAAAACTGGCTTATCATATATGGTAACACAGCATTATTTACAAAATGTATAATAATATGTAATATGTAATAATAATAATGATATTTCACGCAAAAACTATCTCATTTCTTTGACCAAATATCTCACGCGCTCTTGACAAGCAATCAGAAAGTTTTCGTGGTCTTACTCACGCAACCTTCTCCGTAATGACAGTCGTTATCTTCGACACGAAAAATGCCTCGTTAAATCCAGACCTTCGTGCAAACGAACCTCTCACATAGAATTATAGTATTGTTCAAAAGTGACCGGATATCTCGTAATACGTTATTTCTATGTCCCTTAGCAGACAATTTAAAGTCGTGATTTACTAATTATTAACTCGTCGTTGATTTACGCACTTTGGTCAAATCCTGATATTCTTGCTTCGATTCAACCGCAGTATTCAGATACTTATGAACGATGGTGTACCTCCATCCAGCGAATCCTCCTTCATTCTTTTCGTTAAACGTCGACACCCTTTCGAAGGGAACGCTAATAGCAGAGACACGAACGTAGGTCGTGAACTTCGTTACGCTTCGATGAAAGTTTCCCGGGACAGTGTCAATGTCTCCGGACAGGATATCCTCGGTGCTTCAAAGACTCGAGTGGCCGGCCATCGCTCGTTCTCTGTCTTCCACGAGGAAAAAGGATCCAGAACACGAACACCGCCCCCTCTGGGATCTTCTGACCCCACCTTCTGACCGGTTGTATAGTTGTCGTTGTCGGTCGCTAGGGTCGGAGTTCATTGTGCCACAAGTACATTCCGAGTGCCAGCGACGCCAATTGCTCGTTACGTAGCCAGTTGTGAATCGGTCTGTGAAAGAGCCACTGACGTCTCCAAACGCCTTCGACCTCTTTACAAAGTCTCCAGGATCCAACCTGGTGCGTCCTTCCTCGTTCTTACACTGCACGCTACATTTCGATTCTTAATCAGTTTATCATACGACAAGGAAGATAGTGGACGAGTTGTGATGTGACAAAGGATCAGACTGTCTTTACGTATGTTTTTCACGTATCAAAAATTTAGAATCGCTCTTTCCACCGAAGCTATGTCGGATTTTACGACGAGTTTTGTATCAATGCTTCATCGGTGGGGTGCTTTTAGTACGAATTAAACTCCGGATGTTTATGCAAATTCATAGTTTTACGAACACTGTGTAAGTAGAGATACATTTTACCCGTTAGATATTGCAAGAAGATATAAATATAATAAACATTGGTTTAAATATTTAGGTATAAAAGGCTTATCTTGGATATTCTATGTATTCTGGCTTTTCTTAAATTTTTAGTTTCTATGGAACATTTACCGATACTAAACTTTTGATTAACAATATATAGTTGCCCGTGTAGTTTGTTGTTGATTGGAGTTTCGAATTGAAGTGCCTTCGTGGAATCGTTCCTTTGTGCTTGATAAATCGCGTTAACGGTTGATTCTCGTTCCACGGATGTAGATTCATGGCGGAAACTATTAGATGGAAAGCAAGTTTCTCGACTCAACCTGAAAACTTGTGAGAGCTTTTCCAATTAATTCGTTCGCTCTAGCACCGCCTCGACTGTGTGAGATTTTAATTAACGCCGGTGAGCGCTTGATAAAAACTCCTGCACGATGAAAGACGAGCAACGATTACATCATTAACCGATTTTTCGTCACACTGTCGAGTCCCACGTGCGATTGATTCAATGGATGTTCGCGTGTCCTATGCCCTGCTGATGGGGTGGGATTTCCCATGGGAAACCGTGTGATGTTAGATTGTGTAAGACCTCTTTGGAATTCTTTGGATCTCGTTCGAAATTACGTACTGGAGCGTGAAGAAGGGAGAACTCCCAAGGCGGCATAATTGTGGATTCTTTGATGAAAATTAACACGACTGTGCATGGTGTAGAGCGAGGAATCGCTGTTTTCCCATCGACCGTATACGGAAAGCCGTGAGAACGATTTCCATCAAGCAGATGCGTCAATAGCGTAATCTTAAAAAATTCACTGATTTTTGTAATGAACTTCACGAATTTATATCCTACTCTGTTCAAGACCCTCGATATATCTCTAATATTAATCTAATATTAATTATGATCGTTGGAAAGCGTAAATTTCAATCACTGACCAATTTTACAATCTCACCGTATCGCCTCTACTAACGACAAAATATACGTCTAGGTGGGCGAATCTGACCTTTATAAAAACGGCGTTTTACAACTCGAATCCACAGACGTAACACCATAAAATCGCACCGTGCAGCGGTTGTCGTGGATCGTGTGACGCATTCTCCCTTTCGATCGCAACATGAAATTATTCCGCACGAAGAAAACGAATTGATTTGGGAGCACAGAGTTTAGTTTGCACGACTGTTTCGGGCAGTGATTCGCCACGCCTTCGATACGTTTCGCCAACGAAATCGTCGATCACGTAACGCGTGCCTCTGTACCTTCGCGACGAATCCAAACGAAACATCGGAATAAAGTTATTCCACGTCGTCGGGGCAATTTGCCGCGTATGCAGCGGGATAAGGACAACCGCTTTGGAATTTACATTCCACGGTACAACGAACCGCGTTGTACCCGTGTTCTCTGTTGTAACGACGATCCACTTTCTATGATTTTTATTGACGACGAGACGGAGAAATGGAAAGTCGTTGAAGTTAATCGTGCGGTTGTTGATGGCGATTGCAATATGCGTAAGATTGATGCATATGAAATGACGTTTCCTTTCTGGCACAAAACTTATGCATATACTACGTGTGTTATATAAAATATTTTGAAATATCATTAGCTCTATAGAAAAACGCGACTGCCATAATTGTATTAGTAAAATTTGAAACCAATCTGAAAATCTATACCATTGTTATAAGATATTTACTGCAAACGTACAATATATTTGGTAAAATATATATTAGCAAGCAGAAAGAGAGAGTTCAAAAAGATATCGATGGTGGTGAGTTAAAAATAGAATTTGGTCGATTATCACATCTTCGTAAACGAACAAAATCGTAAGATTTCACCGTGCGAGATCTCATTTCCATTTGGACGAAACGGACTAATTGGCTTTGAGTAGTTTGAGTTTCTTCTTCAAAGCCAAGGTTGAGAATGTAACGGAGATAATCATCGGATAATTAAGATCTTTCACGGTAATCCTCCGCACTGATCTGAAATCTAGGTAACTTCTTTACAAGCGAGATGATATCTCGTTTTCGGCTGAATTGTAAGCCTACTTGATTCATTCAGCGATGCAATCGCCTTCTCTTTCGACGCGATGATACATCAAGAGCGGCGTTGGGCAAAGTATCAGCGAGGAATTTTTCACGGCGATGACAGCAGAACTAGCATCGAAAATATTTCTCCTGCGATCTTCCTATCTGATGTTCCAGCACTCGAGCGTGGAAAAAATGACAAGAGATTGAATTATAAACCACATGTGGCGACCGCCACGTTTCGAAGCCACCCAACCAAGAACGATAGAGCGTCAGTCGGTGACATTAGACGCGGTCGGAAGTGTAAGCTCGTCGCTTGTTGCGGTCTATGGCCACCATTATTGATTTCACGGTGTGCTCGTAACAGAAAACATACGTACAATTTGCGAGAATATTAGCCTTGGTATGGAAGATTCTGTGAACGAATTTTAAATCTACTCTTTATTGCCAAATTCTTGTCTTTAAAACTATAATTAATTAAGCAAAATTAAGTCTTTATATTCCATTGATGGTTTACAGTTACTTACCCTAGTGTGGACGAGTCTATAAATGAAATCTGAATCTATTTTTCATTACCAGTCCTCGTCGTCGAAAGTGTAATTAAGTAAAATTAATTCCGTTGTTTCTTGTTTTCTGCGGATGTTATACCGTGTACACGATATGTTAGTTATTTAAATTTCCTATCGGTGTTTGCGAAACTTTTACGCGTTATTTCGTTTGACCCTAAATGGCTTAAATATTTCGTCAGAGTCTCATTATTTACGTAGAGGCATATGTTTATCGAATACGTTACTCGGTTGATTACCGCCCAGTAAATCGGCCAATTGGAGCAACTTAACATTTCCTGTCGAGAAGAACGTCCTTTGAAAGAGATCGTTCGTCCCTCTTACGTCAAATATGGGCGACGCAATTTCCGCTAGCAACGTCTGAACGCAACGCCGCGCCACGCCGTCTGTTTCTTTCCACTAGCCAATCTTCCATTTCCCATTCTCCATCTCTCTATATAAGAATCCAATTTATTACGCAAAAATATAGGATGTCCAATGACAAGAACTTGAATCCGGTGACCTTTTTTCGTTATTTATGAATGCTGAATTAATTCTTAAAATATTTTACACGTTTTTCGCAACTCCTTGTATAATTTGCATTTTGCACAAAATGGAAACCATAATTGGGAATTACTTATGGACACTCATTGAGCGTCTCGATGGATATATGTAATGTAAACAAGCGCAAGGAGTGTCGCAAAACGGTTTTCTCAGATCGTTAGAGACATCGACGCACGTAACGTCTCTTGTTACCGATAGTAACGAGACACTTTTGCGTTTAAAGACCAGCCATTTACACCACTCGATACGTCGATCCATTTCCGGCGAAGGAATGACACGCAAGACGATAAATGCGCTATGTTCGTTCGATTTACGCCGACGTCCAGCCACATCATATACCAACGAATCTTTCTGAAATGGCTAATTGAACGTTCACCTTGATATCCAGGCTTTCACTGCAGACAATCTTCGACAAAAGTGAGTACGGTAAACTGCCAAAATTTGGAATGTTAACTCTTTGCGTTCCGAGTTACATACATTGAACGTTTTATCACGGTTAGTGCATACTCGGTGTATTTTACTTTTGCTAATACTTTGATTACATTCGAAGGCCATTCGTGATTTGCTTATAATTATAAAGATATATATTCAAGATCTAGATTTTTGTGACAACAAAATTTTGTTTTCTATTGAATCAAATTTTTATTGAAAACAATTGATTTTATACGCCAAGAATATGCAATGAAATGTAATGCAAAATCGAGCAACATGTAGCGAAAGAATAACAGCTGAGAATTGTAGTGGAGGGAAATTTGTTAGCAGTTGAAATGAGCGGTTCCAGGGTCTGGCAGTTGGTCCTGTTCCTGATTGTATCTTCTTCGAGGGTATTCTCAGCGGACAACGTGTGTTCGAGGATGGAAAAGTAAGTATTTTCTAATTCTCTGATATATAATAATCGAAATGTTCGATAAACGAAACATTCTGAATGCGGAGGTTAAGCACCTTCGTAGACGAGCCTTGACAGTAACCCAGAGTTCGTAATTTAACACGCGGTCACTCGGTCCCGTGACACGCTACCGGTGTTCTCCCGATAAGGAAATCACGCGATAGACGGATACTTAATTGATCAAACATTGCAGCTATACGATCACTTCGATGGAAACGTACACGGAACCGGTTGTCGTGAACACGTTCACATGGTGTCTGCAGATTCCACCCAGATGTCCGAAGACACGAACAGAGATGAGGCAACGATACCGCGTGAAGGTAAGCAGATTTTTTTCCTTAATTTTTGTTTCATTCGGATTTCTCGATAACTGCTGTACTTCTTCTAACTTGTCAGACTTAGAGTGTTTTATTGTACGTTTATTGATTTATTCGCCCGTTTAACACCATAAAATGATTTCGAGTACTTGAGTTAGATAGAAAATAATTAACTACGATAAAATTGCTAATTTTATAAAAGATTTTAATTAAGCGCGTGCCACTTAATGAGAAACATCCGTAGTCTGCTAATATCAGTAGCACCTTTTTAGCAAAGAGATTGCAAGTTTCGTCAGCTCGTATCTCACCGGAAACTCTTACGAAAAAGCATTCCTCCTCCATTCGAGCACGAGGAGAGGAAAGACCAGAATGACCCGAGAAATTTGCAATAAATCCACCAATGAGTATGTAATGTTGCCCGTTACACGAAGCAATAAAAGCACAGTGGCAAGTCTTTCGCCTCTCTCGTTTCGATTCCTCTCTTGCTCTCACGGTGGATAAGACCGTGCGAGTTAATTACAGGGAAAGCGAGTGTCTCGTGATGTCTAATGAAACGTCTGAAAATGGCATTGTGAGCGCAAGAATCGAAAGATGTGTCGTTCGAGTTGCGTGAAAAGAGGAACTTGCCATTGCAGACGGAAATAAGAAAGAATTTACATATTGGCGCAATAACGAATCACAGCGAAATGCAAGGAACGTTCTTCCGATGCGTCTTCACACGATTGACCAAAGCACGACGAAGATTTCCTGCAAGGTGTTCTCTAAGAAACGTTCACCGACGTTCGCTTTTCCAAGTAGCGCTTAGAACGTGAAATATATTGTTTCGAGCGTCGTTACGTAGGAATAGCGTTCATTTAACCAAGTCGTTTAACCGTTTCCTGTTTAACGATTGAAACGTACACCGACGAGCTAACGTGGAAATTAGAAACCGTTAACGAACGTGTAGTGTTGCGTGCGATTTATTAAAATACATCGTAGGATTTTTATACGCGAAGAGTTACAAGAAAGAACGCGCAGTTGCACAACCAATCAAACAGTTTCACGCTTATCTCTTACAATGTAAGACGTTAATTATCGTTAAAGTAAAAAGTTTCTAAAATTAGTGATATCTAACTTCGATCTTGTGAAAATGATATCGCTTTCCTTATTTCTCTCTGGGACGTAGCGATTGTTGAAGAATCAGGTATTTTTCTGGCGTAATTAACATCGTGTTATGTCTTCGCGCTATTTTACATTCACACCTCGTGTTCTACCGTGCAGTTTATTCCTTCCTTCCTTCTCTCGTTTATTTAAATTGTTTCCTTTGTTTCCTTAAATCTCTTTTCGACTTTCTTAATTAAATAACATTTTATGGCAGTGTACGAGTCTTGGAAGATAAATTATCAACTGTATCTTTTTATCCTCGTGTCTCGCTATTCAATCTTGCCATAGGTAGCGATGTATTTGTACGAATCACTAAAATTGACTTAGAGAGTGAAACAATTTAGGTCTTAGCCTTTTACTTGCATTTATAAAAATATGAATTTACATAAATATCCGCATTCTAGTTATCATTATTTTATCCTTTTCAATTCACATTGATCATTATGGCTTCTGAGCGATGGATTTAACATTATTAAAGGAATTGAGTAGAAAGTATATCAGCGTTACGTTAAGTGGAACGATTCGATGGATTTTGCAACACGCGACACGTGTCCACGTTGGGATGCGAACAAAAAGACACCGGTCGTGATTACTCGTACAATTTTTTGCGGATGAAGTGCCATTCCTGGCCATTTTATACCATACTCGCCATACTCCGGTCGATAATTACCATATACCAGCAAACTAATTACCATCGAGCCACGATTAATCAATTAAACTGTGATCCACGCGGTGTTTCCTACTTATCTCGCAATGGATCAAGATTCCCACAATGATTTCGGTAGCCAGCTAATATGCTCGATCGAAACCCGTTACACGATCTTACGCAACAATTTGCGTCCACATGTGGAGCAACTGCTGCCGGAAGAAAGTGAGCGCGGTGGTTAATGCAAATGTGGTCGAACCATAGAAAAAAAGTACTTCTCTGTTTCTCTGCATCAATCGGAGATGTATATTTGCTGAAAGAGACACTCTGAGAACATAAATGAACTCTGCTGCATTCTTCTTGCCATTTTCTTCTCGATCCAGTTTCTTTCCTTTTTTTTTTTTTGTTAAAAAGATTCTTCAGTTTAAGGAAAACATGAAGGAATTTTTGTTTCAATTTTATGCTAAAGAAAATTTTTCTCGAAACGTTATAAGCCTTTTTACTTGTAAAGACAAGAGCAAAAGAAATCGTATTTAAAATAGGGCGGTACATCAATATGATTGTCAAAAGAGAAGACGTATACTATTGTCAAGTTTCTCAGTACATAATTCGTTTCATCGATTTATTTATTGCTAATTATTAATTCGTCTTTAATTTGTTATATCAGTGCGCTATCGCTACAAATCTATCGAAGTGAAATTATTTTTTCGACCATGACCAATTGTACGATCTCACAATATCTCTTCTACCAACAGTACCTACAACAAAATGATCCGACAGCGTAACTCTTTCGCAAGGAAACGTCGGTGTTCCGATTGTTTCCTATCGATGTCGAATAAACTTGGACACACGGTACCCTTCTAACTTACGTCCGAAACTTTCTCCAAAGAGAATCGAAAGACACGAATAAGGGGTAACTTCTCGATCGGATCGAGAACCGAGCAACTGTTTCGAGCTCAGCTCGTGCGTGTACACGCAGTTAGCCGATGATCGAGATAACAAATTTCCGGAAGAGAAAAGGGGCCTCGTCTAAATTCCTCGGTTTCGCAATCGACCAAGCGCATTAAACTCAAGAACAGCTGCTCTGGAATGGAAAATCGTGAAGAACACGCGCCCACGAGAACACTTTCGTACGGCGGATTTCATGCGTAGGTGTACGTAGTTGTTCAACTTTTTTGTCCGATAAACAGATCGCTGCGACGCCTTGATATCCAACCCACTCTTCCAAATCGTTGTTCTATATTTGTCGTTGATGTTACTCAATTCGAATCTAAACGCAGCTCCGGAGAAATCTTCGTAGTTGAGTTGTTTTAAGTAAAATGACAGAGGAGAAGGGTCGAAACGCTTAAGAATATTCTTGTCAAATCAAAATGAAAATCGACTACGGCGTCGTTCTGAAACCGATATAAAACCAAGAAAAAATGACAGTTTCGTAGAAGTTCCGTAGAAACTACGGACAAATAACGACTTTATAGAACCTGTATCGAAAACGGAAGAAAAGATATCATTTTTATAGAACGTCCACAGAAACGCGAAACGTGTACAGTAGCGTAGACGAGAGACACGCAGTCGCGGTGCGATGCCAACAATGAGAGCGTATCCCCATGAGAAAAGGATGAAGCATCGAACGTTCGGTATATATAGCACGTTACCCAAGTCTCTCACGGTTAGAGTAGCGTTTAATATTTATTACGTAGGAACATCGAGCAGCGTTTTACTCCGTACTACACGAACGGTTGCATAACAGAAGCGTAGAGAAAGATACAGCGGCTCGTAGAATTATTAGGTCGAGTCGTAGGCTCGTTCACATTTTGCTAAATAAATGCGATGAAATGTAATCCGATCAAGCAGTATATATAAATACGTGGTAGGCGTATTTTTGGAAATCTGTTTAGGAAGAAGCTATTAAATACATATGTTAAAAGAGGTTGTAAGCGAGACAGCTGTGAGTATTTCATTCTGTAAGTATTTCAGCTGCGAGTAATTCATTTCAAAAATTGTTCGTTTCTAGATTTGATAATCCTTGTAAATCTAAGATAACGAGAGAAATTAAAAATCTTGTGAAAGTATATTCGATCGTATCAAGTGCAATTGATCAAATTCATTTGATTGAATATACGATGATTAAAATTTTATTGCGGAAGAAATATTTGACACGTATCAAGTTAATAATAATATTTAGCAATAACGATAGGAAGAAATAAAGCAAGGAGAAAGAGCGCCGAGTTTAGCATTGAAACACGCGGATATTAATCAGAATGATAGCAGTTAGGTAACCTCGGAGATAGTAGTAATGGGAAGCATTGGTAAGACAATGCGGGTAGGCCTTGAACGCGTTTCAAAGTAGACCTGGACGTTCGTAAACGGTGTACTATGATACGAGTGACGTGTAAATATATAACAAGAAACTTCAGTAGCATTTTTCGAAAGTGACTAGGATGTCCTAGAAAAATGGAGCGATGTAAAGGATCGGATGTGAAAACGAGGTTCAAAAGGAAGGGGAGAAACGCGAGATAGGATTGGTGTAAAGAAAACGGACACGGAGCTCACGTTCGACATCTCGAGGTCGTTTGATGTTTTTTGACGAGCAGCAAAGCAAGAAAAAGAAAAACAGCGATCCCGTTAATTACACAATTTTTAAACCATTACGTGGAACGTTTGTTAGTTGGAATTTAAATCTACTTCTTACGGTGCGTCTACAATTGCTAGGCATCGAATTAGGATCACGTCTATCGTAGTTGGAAAATTCACTTTTCTAACTACGACATATCATATAGTGAAAGACGAAAGTATGGTTCGTTATAGAAGGAAAGAGAAAAATATATTTTCTGTATTATTAAACAAGATATGTAGACAATCGGGTATATATAGCAATTATTTCATTTATTTATATCAATTATCGTCGATTATTTCACAGCCAGACAATTCGCTCGACTTGAATGCCAGTGAAAATATCTAGAGTTTAATTAAACCACCTGTGCGTTCATCGTCATATTAAATGCATTATCCGATTTACAAAATGCCGATAACAAAAATTCGGAATGTTTAACGTAACAATGACAACGGAAAACATGTAAGATCGTAGAAAATAGTCGAAAGCAATTATTTGGTAGGATTATAAAGAAGAAGAGGCAGGTGTTACGTAAACAGATCCATCCGTGCTACTTTCCGTTACAACTACCACATCGTAAATATTGTCACAATTACCGTGTCGTGATTATTAATCACGCTAATCCTATCTTGTCGTAATTAATTCTTTCCATCGATCGAGCCTGTCAACTTGTTGCGCAACACAATTAAGCAAAACGTTTTCTGCAGGTTGTCCGCTGTAAAGAAGAGAACATACCCAAAACCCTCAATTAACTAATCCACACGGTATAATTTAATAATATATGTCTTACATAATGGAATACAGTAAAACGTTAATAGAATTTCTCAGGATTTGGATTATGTACGCAGGATATACTTTAAGTGATATTAAAGGAAATACAGTCAGTGACAAAAGTATTCTGTCGACTAAATATTTCACATTCAGTTTCTAAAATATGCAATTTAGAGACTTTAAATGCAGAGAATGAAATAAGTCGCGTCAAAAACTTTAGTTCCACAATACACGATACGCGTATTCGTAAAATCATTCTATAGCTAACGTATAAATACTTTTGGAGCCATTAATTGATAGCTATCAAATGACAGAAAAATAAGGCAAGTGAATATATTTATTTAAGTGATTATATATAATTATAGACTTCAGATCCAAGTTTAATACAAGCGTCGAATCAAATACTTTTATAAATCTCTGTACAGAGAAACTTAAGAGGCCTAGAACGCCTGCTTATGGTTTTTGCAACTAGCTTCGTGAAAAGACACGAATTAGAAGGAACGAAACACGCGATATCTTAGTAAGTACGTAAAACTTTCAAGAAAGACGGAAATCGCGCAACGAGGATTACGTGCATTGACTTTATGCATGAGATCGACTCGTACGAATGATCTATGTCAGTCTATGAAAACCGACTGATTATTTATCGATTCGTGGAATTGCCGGATTAAATCTATTCCGAACGTTAAAACGCCGAGCCACGGTCTGGACGGAGTATTTACGTGTAACGAACTTTGATCGATGTCGAAAGACTCATCGGAATCGTAAAATGACGCCGTTAATTGACACATTAAGAGCTGTTTCCTGGTAGAATTTTAAATTACACATTTTACCGTAATAGCGTGACTTCATTAACGTCCAGTATATCTTTCTGGCGCTATCATTAGTTATTTATTATTCGATCGAGGATGACTTCTGGTCACTTCTTACGACCAATACTTAATCCAATCTTTCCGACTCTATCTAGTCTCGTCGAAACGAAACTCGTTTCGAATGTGCAGAATGCTATAATAATCAGGTTATGGACGATTATGCAGATTCAGGTTTTTATAAATACGACTAAAAGAAATGAAACTTAAACAAGAACTTGTTTCATTCGATGAATATTATACGATTTAAAAATTTTGTATATTTTTTAATCCATACGCTACGCTTCGTAATAGTAAAACTATCCTAAAATTTGCAATCTTTATACGTTGTGGTTAACGTAACAAGAAATGACATGTTTCGAAACATATTAGGAAACGATATTTCCTAAAATATGTAGATTCGATGCAACATGAACGGTAAACATTATCGAGTTTTCCTCAACTTATTAACGCGCAATAACCGATGTTAAGAAGCTGTAAAACGTTCTTTTGCGTAACGAATCTCGAGTTTGAACAAACAGATACTAATTACAACATTGTATCGAATCGATGGCGTCATTTATGGACATTAAACGACTTTATCTTTCACAACGATCTGCAAAACCATCGATAGTTTCATTGAATGCGAATCGCGTGAATTCCCTCCCGGAAGAAATGTAATAAGCATAAATTGACTTCGAACGATAACGTCTGACATGCAAAAATATCAAACGAGCAATCTACCGCTTCGTTGCTTCATCGGAGCTTGGACAAGAAGCGATGTTTTCTTCGTTTGCCAATGAACATCCCGATTAAAAAAATACACTGACATTTGAAACTGGTCGATCCACCAGTCTGACCAGTCGTATATAAATCGTGAGCACTTAACGAAGAAAGGAAATTTGGCTATTAAAATTGACGGACATGTAACAAAAACGATCTTAGTCCATGTTTGACTTTCTCTAGTTCCATGCTTAAATTAAATAATTGTTAATTGAAAAATATAACTAAGGTTTGATACATTTCCATCTTTCTTAGACAAACTATGTGTCTCTGTAATTATATCTAGAGATTGGCTCGCGAAACTATTTGCATACATTTACCATAGAAAACTTTTATACGTTAAATTAATAAAAATAAATAAATTAATTGCATACGTTAAATTAAACATTCTGACACATTAACACTGCAATGTGACACGACTATCGTGAGTATATTGGTCAAATTTGAAACCAATCGGGAAATCTATATAGAAGATATACCATGCTACCAGGTTAGTCCCTTCAATTATTTCAGAAGTCAGAAATCTAACAAAAATGGACCGATCACTCCTCATCGCGTAATGAAGTCTCCAAATGAAGTATTCGTGGAAATTAGTTTCATGCTCGGAGCTATTACTTTCATTCGTCGGTATGGCAAAGTAAGAAGGAAAGGTAAAGAGAAAGAGAAGCGTGTAATTTACAGACGTGGACTTTGGTTTTCTCGCGCGTATCCACTTACAACGTATTACGAACGAAACCTATACACGCTTGCACGCGTCCAACATTTTCCTCTTGCCTTTGTTCTGCAATTGCTCTGCTTTCCTTATCGACGATTGGGATCTCGTTTCAGGGACTGGCTGGGAAAAATGGGATCTTTTCCAAAGATCCAGTAGCCACGTTGCCAGAACAGCTTCGTTCGATGGCTTAGGCGGCCTGGTTTTCGTTCTTTTATCGTTTTTCCAACTACAGTATCATTCGGAGCTAGACGTTTATTGAATCTACTATTCTATTACTCCATTTGAATAAATCGCATGTTTATCTGCAGTAGTAATTAGGAAAACCGAAGCAGATGCTCCCAAGGGTTACCGATAATGTCACGATGAGTTAAAGTATCTGAATTAAAGAAACTATCGTATTCGTAAAGTTTGTACTGCTTTCAACTTTATTAAAAGACTTTGGCCGATGACTACATGCTACTATATTTGTATAACGATGTATCGCGTATGTTCTAATAAGTATTAAGATTAACGAACTGTTTATAACCTGATTTCTCTTTGCGTACGAGAAAAAGAATTCTTATCACTCACGCTTCGCCATTCTAATGGAAAAACCATGGATAGCTAATAACTGTTATAAACGAATTACTCAGAAATGGAATAATAGCGCAATAATAAAATAAACACAAAATATGTGGTTGTTTAAGTCATGTAGCATTATAGATGGTTAACAAAGATTTTGTTCGCAGACTGAGTCAAAGACCAGGATTATAAAGGAATGCTGTGAAGGCTACAAAACGATCTCATCCAATAACGAGGAGACATCGCCTTCAGGCATCAAATGCGTGCCTATTTGTGAAAAATGCCCGTCGGGGATTTGCACCTCGCCAAATCAATGCCACTGTATTCCCGGCTATGAGGATGACAACTGCAATACCGGTAAATCTATTTTGTTGCTCTGTTATTTCAAATCTACATATTTGGTATATCGTGTATCGTATATCAATCAGAAATTAAAGATATTAAAATATTCCTTTGCTTCCGTGGAAAAAAAGACTATTTCTTGTTAACACGGACAAGCGGTCGCTTCGCGGAACTCGAAATGAACAAACTACGAAAGTCCGCAATAGGGCGGATATATTTCACGCTCGATGAAACAGGCCGACCTTCCGTAGTCGTAAGAACGCGTGCGAGCAGCAAATAATTTTCACCTAGCCGTTGTTACGATTCTGAAATCGGTGATTCGATACTCGGCCGTGTTCTCCCCGCTCTCTTTCACGTCGTACACGCGTCAAGGTATCGGTTACTCGAGAAAACGGAAAAGTAACGACCAGGTGGTTGATTCATTCGTTGTACCATTAGTTGGAGCTATCGGGAGAAAATGTAAGAAAAAATGCGCAAACTTCACAATTTAATCGACAATTACATCACGATTCGCGAGAAAATCCGCTCTGTTTTATTCACAGTATGTCCTCCGGGCACGTGGGGCTTGGAGTGCAAAGAGAAATGCAACTGTACCGAGAGTGTACCTTGCAATCCCGTAAATGGACACTGTATTTGCCCGCCAGGATTACGTGCTGAAATGTAAGATCATCTATAAATATACATACGTCATCGCTTTGCTAGAACAGTGACAGCATTCGAAAGTCGTTGATTGTGAATTACGCTAGAATCTGTCATATCCAAATAGAGAAGCAGAAATTTTCGAACAATGGAACTTTCCCATGATTTTTTATTTCTTCAAATAGAGATCGACGAGATTCTCAGTTTGTTTTAATATCTAAGAACCGTACGTTCTTTTGCCCACTAAACTGCATAAATTTTCGACGTGAGGAGGTACATCCTGGTCGATCCTTTCGCTCGATCCATACGAAAATGTATTTTTGGTAATTGTGTCACTCTTTTAGCAAACAAACGACAGAAAAATTTGTCCGTGTGAAATACGTCGTCAAAGAAAGAGCACAGACTGACAGTGGAATGTAATCTGGGTTAAAGGAACAACGTTACTTGCTTAGTTAGATTCCTCTCGATAATTGGCGTTGCTACAGTTACTGCACGCTTCGTGTAACAATCGCGCGATTAATAAGAACTAAAATAGATTCTTCAAAGAATAGCGACGTTAAAAAGCGAAGAAGAAAAAAGATTATGATTCATGGTGACTAGGTTGACTCAACAAGTTCTATCGATTTCTACGCGTCGTGTTTATCGTAGAATTACACGAACACGCTGTACAACCTGTTGATTGAAACACAGCCTAATAAGTGCTCCAATAATGCATACCGTGACACACGCTTGCTTCGCGTGGCATACGTAATTGCGGTTTTCACCTCCAGGTGCAATGAGCCGTGTCCAAGCGGTCGCTGGGGACCTGGATGCGCGTTTCTATGCGACTGCAAGGATTCGACCGGCGAATGTCATCCAGAAACAGGTCGATGCATTCACGATGATCTGGATAACACGGTCTCCGTGGAGAACAGCAGCTATTCCCGAAACACGGACGAGGAAAACAGCGTTACCGTGAATTTCACGATCGTTCAACTTGATAGAGAAACTTCGCGAATTTGGGAAACGGCAGAAACTACCACGGAAGGTAATAAATGACAGTTTATGCGTTTATGGAAATGTTATACCTGCAAGAAAGCACAAAACACATACACACAGATATATATATATACAGGGTGGTTGGTAACTGGTGGTACAAGCGGAAAGGGGGTGATTCTACGCGAAAAAACAAGTCGAAAATATAGAATAAAAATACTTTTTTTTATTTTTTTTTAATTTTTCCATCGAGACAACGATCTACAGTGAGATCCGTTATAACGAGACGTGATAAAGTGCACGCGTACCGAGCGAAAATTCAAAGTCGATTTTCTCGAAAACGAAAAGCCTCAAACGAAAAATTTTTATTCTATATTTTAGACTTCTCTTTTCGCGTAGAATCACCTCATTTCCGCTTGTACCACCAGTTACCAACCACCCTGTATATTAGATTCAAATTAAAAGTATACTACTGTTTACAGAAACATTCGTGGTATAGTAGTAAATAGATTGCGAATATTTATGCAAATTCATGTTTTTATAAACATAAAAATATTGTAAGGATAATATACAGTTAATTGTATAATATAAGAATTAATTATAAGAATATTTAAATTGTCAGAATATTAAATTGAAAATTTAATTGTCCTGATATTTAGTCAGGAAATCGTTCTACTTACTAAATATTTTAATATCTTTCGAATATTGTATACGTGTTTTCCGTGCATTTTTGTTTTTTTACCAATTTACCAAAAAGTTTCGCAGTCTAGTAGTAAATAAGACGACGTGTTAGATATTTATTTACGTGATGCAACCGTTAGTCGAAAGTCGCGATCCTAAATACACAGCACGTCGAGCAAATATCTTGACTTTAAATAAGAGGAGATTGATGGCAAATAGATTTATGTAATTAATATAATAATCGTTGTTCCATTTGACGAATTGTTGGACGATATGCACGAAATACTAGCCACGACGGATAATCCTAGTAAAACAACGAGCCCGGAAACTACCAACGTCTCGACTACGGATGAGAAGAAAATTAGGGCACAAGCTCGCGAGGACGGAAACTCGAGCACCGCCAAGCCTGTCATCGTTTGGCTTTCCGTACCGGAACGGAGGGGCAACCTGGACAGGGATCGAGGGAAATTCGCGATGAAAAACTCGTTTGCGAGACACGTCGATGATAACATCAATCTGCAAGATATCGGTCCGCCTAAAATCGATTACGTTAAAAATATACATAAAGGTAATATACATACAGATTTTAAGTGGAATCTCATATTTTTCACTAAATTAGTCGATGCAGCCCGCCATTCTGTATGAGAACATATCGAATAATTTATGTCAAACACTCCTTAGTGTGGGATATATTTTAATTTTGAATATTAAATGCTAACCACAATCGCGATTATATAATTCTCAAGAGTTTCATCTGGTATTTAAGCTCGCGATCACTGTCTTTTATTAATCGTCATTGTGAAAAATATAAATTTACGCAGACATCCGCAGTCTAATAGCAATAATAACTTCGAACAGACGTTCAACCGGCCCCAATTTCCATGGACATCGCCCTAATCGTGATAGCGTCGATCGTATCACTGGGTCTGACCTCGGTAACAGTGGTGATGGTTCTCCACATGCGTTCGAAACTATTGGAAGCAACAAGAATCTCGATCTACGAAGAAGGGAAGACGAAGAACCAAGAAAATTCGAGCGCAACGAAAATCTCATCGATAGTCACCGGTACTCTTCCCCGTGAGTGCTATACGTTTCGAAAAATCCTACTTTTTCATATCTGGGTGAAGTCTACGTGTGCTTGACCTCGATTTCGTCCACGTAATTTTACTTCGATGACCATCTTGAAACACTCTTCGAGCGTGGATTATTCGAGGAGAATTAAAACGGTATCCGGTAACGCGTTTTCCCTTTTTCTCCAAGGCTACTGCATTCGATTCCTCGCTCATGGTGGTGTAACACACGCTGTTACTTCGATGGTCGAAAAAATCAAATTTTATAAAAGGAAAGACCGTAAGACTAAAGGGTGAACCAAGTAATCGAGTAAACACTTCGAAAGCTTTAGCTTCTTTTTTCATTCGTCTTCTAGAAAACAAACTCGATAAACAAGCTTCTACTTAAATTAAAAACTATTTAACCATAGACATATTTTATGTATGATTCTATCGTAGAAACCCCAATTCGCCTGGTGCCACTGTTTACTCCAGAGTCTATAGCGATGCCATCGATGACTAACAACGATCTCACGAACAATTATGCCAATGGAGCTGCCACGATCGGTCTCCGTATATCTGGCAATTTGCATGGTGAGCATATATACGTTTCCTTCTACGAAGATTTATTCGCCATTCCTTCTCCAGAATCTACTATTCATCCTATTACTATTCGCTATATTACTATTTCCTTTATTTTATAATTCTTTGTTTTTATTTTACATGTTCTAGCTCTTCTGCAAGAGGATCATTACGATCGACCATCAGCGACGCGGATTCACCTCCAAAGCGATTTCGACTCGAACACGGAGCACGTTTACGACGAAATTCCTTTACAGTCGAGTCCCTTGAATTTCCGTAAAAACACGTGATTGGAAAATAACGTCGAATTAGAAAAAAACAACGCTTTGGATAGAAAACTGTAGTTAGAAATCACTCTGATGCGTGAAAGAGTAAAGGAGAAATTTACGGGGGATCGAATAGCCCAATTAGTGACACGTTTAATCAAAAAGATCTCTATTCGTAGAAACAAGACGGAAGAAAGCGAATTAAGTGTGATGAACGCGCGACCCAAAGTAGAACTAACAATAGGCCGCACTCTGAATAGAAAATCCCAAACGTCTGGTTAAGAATTTCTCTATTATTCCGAATATCAAAGAAGAAATCTATGAACAACCAGTAGTTCGACTAGTGTCGCATTTAGTTAGAAAAATTCTTAAATATTTGAGGAACGAAAACGGAAAGAAAGTGAATAAAGTGTCAGGGACGTTTATGTGCAGTTGTTCAAGAGTCACGCTCACGTGCGATTCCGGAGGCGGATGTGAGCTAGTCAGCGCGTCTACGGGACGAAGAAAAATCCAACTGGACTGGTTTCCGACCTTACGCAGCCTCGTCTGAACGTGAGCAAGGCTGAACGTGATTGCAATCGGTTCTCGATCAGGCAGAAAACCGTTCGTGGCATCGATTAAACTATTCGCTACTGGGCGTGTACCCACAAGGAGACTTTACCTCAAACTCGTTCGCGTCAATCGGCGACCATCTAAAACCCTTTGAACGCGTTTACGTCGGCCACGAACGCACTTGCATGCAATTCAATTAATCGAAACGTCATAAAGGGAAATTTTACGTTAAATAATTTGCTTTTAAATAATTTTTAAGCGAAACGATATATCTTGTAACATAACATGTAACATATCGTGCGGATTGCAAAGTTTTTATATTTATTATACGAACGATTAAGTATATTTATTATATGAAATTTTCTCGTTTTCTTATTTCGTACAATAAATAGAAAAGCAGAAGAAATCTATATTGAAACGTATATAAGATGTGCATATATCTATGCCGCGTAAATGTAACTTAGAAAATAAGAAAACGTAAAATATCTGCGCGTGTCAGAACTGATTCAACTTTTGCCATTGGAGGCTTCAAAATGTACGAAGTAATTTAACCCGCGTTTCTCAAGGATATGTTATCGACTTAGACGAAACGAACATTATCGTAGATGTAGATAGGTGTTTTGTAAGCGTTAAGGCCAAGTGTAAATCCAAAGATTTCGAGATTCAACCAAAGAGCTTGCTTTAAACGTAATCCAAAGTTTGCGTTTAAGATTTGTCTAGCAACATCTCGATTACATTTATATCTTCGTTTATGCGCTGACATCATCGATAATAATAGATTCATTTCAAATCCGTGTCATGCGTTTAACGAACGTCGTAGTGACGTTCGGTAAGAAGAGAAAATATCGAAACAGATAAGTCGTAATTAGGGTAGAGCTTGCGTAATCGTATTTGTATCAGCGTGTCCAATTCTTCAACCACGCGTTACCACGATAAAACAATATTCTCGTAATCTTTGCATTCGTCGTAATCTGGCCGATTTCTCATTAAATTGCCGGGAGTTTTATGGTTTTATTGACCTTGACATATGTTGTCAAGGTCAACTTTCTCATTAACTTCGTTTGTACATATAGTCATCGCTCATCTTTTGTTTCGAGTTTAGTATAAACATGTACACAAAAATATTTTTTAGGTTTGCATCGAGTTTAGATTACGTAATACCGAAAAATTCAATTGTAAGGCTATCACGAAACTATCGCAGACGAAATAAAAATTCTGCTGCATGGACAATTGATATCGGATTAATAAAGTGTGCTCTTTTTTATATAATTACCATTCTTGCTCCTGGTCAATTACGGTGGATCGTTTACGAATTATCACAACACGAGTCATAACATCCATTTTATCGTACTCTAAATAGGACAGCATCATACCGTCTCTCCCGCTTACTCGTTTTATCTCGTTCGTGCACTGCATCCTCTTTGAAGCAACAGTATCGATGGATTATATAAACTGGCAATATACAAGCTTCACGCGTTGTTCGTATACAGTGGCTGACGAAAGTAATCAAGTACTTATAGACACCTTTTATGAATATATTATGCTTGTTATGCGAAAAACATAATGATAATAAAAAGCGTACAACTTGAAAATTTGATTAACATTATAACGAGGCTGGACTATGTGATTTTAAAAAGCGAGTTTCAAAAATATGTATAATTCGGAGAACCCGTATACGGAAATCCAAACGAATCTGGTTTTCACTCTCACGTGTTTCCGATTTTTTCACTCCGTTCTACTATTGACCTTTTTAATCGATAGAAACGAATCTCGTTATTCATAATAATAATTGAAGGAAACGGTTACCAATTTCTACGAATGAATTTTTAATTAGAGTCCGGAAATGTTTTTTTAAATGCGATAAAAAAAAGGAAATAATTATGATAAATCGGAACGATATACAGGGTGCACAAAAAGAGCGAGTGAGCGATATTTATGAAACATTATTTTAGATATCAAGACGGTGAAGAAACTTCCTGGTCTGTTTCTCAAGTTCTAAGTCATTTAGTTTTACACGCTAAAAAATATATCTGCGTGTACCAATAAATCAGCTGACGAATCTTTTTCTCTATTTTACTCACATTTTGTCATCGTCACTCTAGTGGAAAATTAAATATAACGATCGAAATTCTATTATCGTTTGCTTCCTCGGAGTGAAAAACTGGAAATGCGGGCGAAATAAAGAAAAAGGTTCGTCAGTTAACTCACTGGCCTATGTCAGCGTATCGCTAGGGTGAACTTGGATTATTTCTAACTTGTAACTTTCTTTTAAATAAACTGCAAATATTTATGCAGATCCGTATTTTTACGAACACGAGTATACAAAGATTTATTTCACCCGCTAAATATTGCAGCGACTATTCTACTTTGATCATCTCATGTATGTTTTTGATGTTACGTGTATTCTGTGCATTCTTGCATCTTTAAATTTTCTATAGACGCGTAAATATCCGCAGTTCGCTTATAAATACACACCTATTTTTACACTTTGTATAGCTGGCTTTCCACTACCTTCGATGATTTTTAAAAATCTCGATGAGCGGGAGGAGAGGCGTATAATTCGCTGAATTTCGACACACGAATGCTGTCAGTTCATAAACACTTCTACGAACAGCTACGCAATCGAAAGAGACGCCGTGGCACCGCGGTGACCCCGAAACGTTATCAGAAGAGATGTAATCCTGCGCATCGAGAAAATAAGAAACCAGTAATCCATTGGTGCTCGCGCATTCAACATGTACAAAACGTTGTTCGTCAGTTCGGTTCTTTGGACATTGTTGGTATCTGACACCTTGGCGATCGAAGGTGTCAAGGGCCGTCACGTTCACCACGATCGACCGAATTCTGTCTTGAACAGCACCGTGCAGGCTGGACTTTGCTACAAGAGGATACGGTGAGTGGAACGAGAAAATTCGATAACGAAAACGACGGATGCTTTTCCGCGTTGAATCGCAACGATGCAAATATGCAACAAGCACGACGCGACGTTTAACCCTGGTTATCGCCACGACGCCCACTGAATTCGTTCATTTTCTTTGCTTCTTTTCAGCTACGCGGATGCGTTAGCATTGAACGCCACGGGTCAGTTCCCTCACAACACACTTCCTTCGACGCCGCAAGAAGGCACGGTAAATGTACCACACAGTAGCTCCAAAAGTTCAACACATATCCATATTTCCCAGTGACACGTTTCTTTTTTTTTTTTTTCTTTTTTATGAAATTCTATCCTTTCATCTTCGGCCATAGCACGGTAGAACTTTGATCTTTCGAACGTCTCTTATTATATCTCATAGTTTATATCTCTGTAGGCAATAGAAATATTCCAAAAATACTTAATCCTGCTGCGACCCTTCGTATTTTACCAGATAAAAAAGATTTGTAATATTTTGAAATACGCGTAGTATAAAATCGAGATAAAAGATCGTGCCTACCAGTAACAATTTTTTGATATTTTGTTCGAACTTGAGATATTTCTTAACGTTAGAGTAAACTATATCATAGTCTCTGTATATTCCTCAATGAGTTTTCGATTCACACACACACACACACAAACACACACACACACACTATGGATATAAAAATCTTCTATGATAAGCGTTCAAATACTCTCATTGTATATTCCTTCCCTTTTTACCATTAGAAAGGTGGATGGATCACGATTCTGGATTGTTGCGACGGCTACGAACGTAGCTCCACTTCCGGCGATTGCAATCCTAGCTGCATCGATGGATGTTTAGGTGGAGAATGCACCGGACCAAACGTATGCACCTGTTCTCCAGGCTGGATTGCACAGAAGGGCGTCTGCGTGCCCTCTTGCGAACAACCATGCCAAAAGGACGCTTATTGCTTCTCGCCGAACGTGTGCACTTGTAAATTGGGCTACGAAGAAGAAAACGGCAACTGCAAGCCTATCTGTCCCGGTGGCTGTAAAAATGGCGAGTGCGTGGCACCTCGAGTATGCAGATGCAGAGAAGGATACGTGATTCAACCCTCGCCCGAAGGTTTCACTGGGATCGAGGGCAAAGAGTGCGTACCCGTTTGCGAAAATGGTTGTCGCAACGGAGAATGCACTGCTCCTGGAGTCTGCACTTGTCACGAAGGGTAAATTGACAAACTTGAACATTTCAAATGGTTGAATGTTATTAGCAAACGTATTGCCAAGGCTAGCGTGTGCGAGACTCGTAAACCAGCGAATTGTTTCTTTACAGGTACATTAATCCTTCGGGTGATACGGAGTCCTGTGTGCCCAGCTGTCCTTCTGGTTGCTCCAATGGCGAATGCATCGCGCCCAATGTCTGTAAATGTAAACCAGGCTTTACGCTCGATTCGACCAACAGATGCGTTCCAGAGTGTCCTCAAGGCTGCATCAACGGAGAATGCATCGCTCCCAGTGTCTGTAGATGTAAACCAGGCTTTACCCTCGATTCCACCAACAGATGCGTTCCAGACTGTCCTCAGGGTTGCACCAATGGCGAATGCGTATCTCCAGGTGTCTGTAAATGTATACAAGGCTTTACCCTCGACTCAACTAACAAATGCGTTCCGGAGTGTCCTCAGGGTTGCACCAACGGCGAATGCGTATCTCCAGGTGTCTGTAAATGTATACCAGGCTTTACCCTCGACTCAACCAACAAATGCGTTCCGGAGTGTGTTCAAGGTTGCATCAATGGCGAATGTGTAGCCCCTGGAATCTGTAATTGTAGTCCAGGTTACGTACTAGATAGCAATAGGAACTGTGTCCCGGATTGTCCACAAGACTGTGCGAATGGCGTATGCGTTACACCAGGCGTTTGCAAGTGTAACCTTGGCTATTCCCACGACTCCAATGGCAGATGCGTCAACACGCAGTCCGAGTCGAAAGTCTCTGATTGTCAGTTCGATTGCGGTCCAAACGCCAGGTGCGTAGGTCGCAATAGATGCTCGTGTAACCTAGGATATCGCTTGGACCCAGATACCAGGAGATGCATTCCGTTGTCCAATTCCTTCGAATGCAGAAACGGTTGTGGCATCAACGGCTTTTGCGCCGGTCCTGACATGTGCATCTGCAACTACGGAATGCCCGTCGATCCTGTCACCGGAAGGTGTCCTGACTTACAGCCAACCCAGTCACAGTGCCAACCCGACTGCGGGCCAAACGGTAGTTGCGTTGGTCCCAATCGTTGCGTCTGCAACTTTGGATACATAGTCGATCCCGACACTGGAAGATGCATTCCCCAAAGGGGCACCACGGGAGAGGCTATGTGCGAACTGCCGTGCCTGAACGGAGATTGCACCGGCATTAATCAGTGCACGTGCAGACGTGGCTACACCTTGAGTCCTTCCGACGTCACTCGAACAAGATGCGTACCAGTATGCATGGGTGGATGCCATAATGGCGTTTGTACGGCGCCAAACATGTGCATCTGCAATCCTGGTTACAGAAAAGAAGCTGGCGTCAAGGGCAGGCAGAGATGCGTCCCCGTTTAATTTGTTTCTTCGTTCTATTTCTTCGTTGTGTGCCGTATAGTCACAGATATATCCGAGTAAAGTATGTACGATCCTCAGTTAATAGAAGCGTTTTTTCATTCGCGCAGATTTCCTATACCAATTATCAAGCTATGAGAAATAAAATTTTCTAATTGTTTAATTTATATTATAATAGTGGAATTATTGTAGCAACCGTCGAAGACTTTTCCAACGAAGGTCATACCAAATATGACCATATTTGAATAAATCCGAGTTACACGGATGATAGGCG
Source organism: Bombus bifarius (assembly GCF_011952205.1). NCBI lineage: Eukaryota > Metazoa > Arthropoda > Insecta > Hymenoptera > Apidae > Bombus > Bombus bifarius. The sequence continues at coordinate 262,623 of NW_022884357.1, forward strand.
ATTAGAAGATGGTCATTAGGCGAGACCGTTTCGCTCACACTCAATGTTTCTCACTCGTATCTTTGAGGTATCTAAGAAATAAGCGGACTCGAGCGAAATAACAGTCGACCATTTGCTCGCTTATAGAGTATCTACCTCGATAACAAACGCGTAGTAAATCTTACTGTATACCGAACTGTATGATTGCAAATGTATGCATGTGTCGTAGTTGATACGAAGCAGCGATTCGAGAATGTCCTCGGCACTAGCCTTCGATTGTACAGTGTCTTTTAATCTTTGTACGATTATTTGTGAATAAAACAGATATATACGGAAACGGAGTGACATATAGCTTTGCGAATTCTTGGTGATTAGTTAGAGAGAGAGATATCTCTGAACATCCTGTTTCGTTTCATATTGTATAGGATATGAAACACTGCAGAGAACGAATGCTTTAGTATCGTTCATTCATTAATACAGAACGCGTCAGAACGAGACAAATCTGAAAATGACATTTCTTTACGTCATACTTCTCGCTATTTTTCTCCAAGTAAGCAAAGTCGAGCCGGATCTATACAGTAGAAGCCATTCACGTTGTGACAAATTAGTCAGGTATATTCGCCTTGTCTTTGAAATAATGAACAAATCGATTTAATCGTCATTGTACTTCTTAGTTTCAGAGCGTCACGGAACGTCTCATACAGAGAGAGTTATCGAGTCAATAAATGGGCAATTTTTTACGAAACAAAATACCGATGGAAATACAGAAAAGAGGTAAACCATTTGATTCTACGCGAAGAATTTCCATTTTCGTCGAAATTAGTAGACTGGCGATATTTATGCGAATTCATATTTTTGTGTATACGAGTAAGCAAAGATTTATTTCACGTAGTATATAGATTATAACGAGTATAGTATGTGCTTGGAATATTTATATCTCATAGCCAATGCCTCGTTAATGAAACAATTTGGAACGCTCTGTGTATTTCTACATCTTTAAATTCTCTCATAAGAGATGATCATGATCGTAAGATTCTACCTGCATAAAAACGCCCCATCTATGTACGTATTACAAACTGATAAGACAAAAATGTACACGCTTAAAAAATATTTCTAGTATTACACCGACTATCGTATTGAGAAAATGTGCTGCCCTACGTATGAAATGAAACTCGACGAATGCTACCCTGTCTGCTCTCCTGAGTGCACGAATGGCTATTGCGTCGAAGATGCGTACGGTAACAATCACTTTTGTCAGTGTTACACGGACTACGTTTTGTCTACAGCAAACAAACATGTTTGCGAACCATTTTGTCCTGACTGTGAAAATGGAAAATGCATGACTCCGTACAAGTGCGAGTGCAATCCGGGATACCAACACCAGGGTATTAAGGACTGCCAGCCGATCTGCAGTAAGCCATGCGTAAATGGCTTTTGTGGAGCACCGGAACGTTGCACTTGTAACAAAGGTTACAAGTTACTGGATAATTCGACCTACACCTGCGAGCCAGTCTGCGAGAAAATTTGCGTGAACGGCAAGTGTACGGGGCCTAATACCTGCACTTGTCACGATGGCTACGTACAAACAGACGAGAACTCGAAACACCTGTGCGTGCCATTCTGCGAAATTCCTTGCGCACCGTACGGAGAGTGCACTGCTCCTAACATCTGCACTTGCCTCGAGGGCTATCGATTTGATAATAGGAGTTACATAATGGTAAGTGTAAAATAAATTCTTGAATTGTTACGTGAAAGTTCGAAGAAAATTCTGAATCTACGTTGATAATTACAGTAGAATGCCGATTTTTGAAATTTATTCAATATCGGTAAAAAGGAACAAATATTTTAATGAAATAAATCAAACGAAAATATTCAAAGTGTGAAGAAATACGACAGAAGAAGTGCTTCTGTTTCTAGAATACGGAATTCTTCGCCAATAAATCGGCCTGTATACCTATCTGCGAGCAGACCTGCGTAAACGGATACTGCAGTGCGCCAAATGAATGTAACTGTCATCCTGGTTACGCAAAATCAAAAACTAAGGGGAACGTTTGTGAGCCTGTCTGCGAAGGAGGTTGCGTGAATGGGTACTGCAGTTATCCAGATACATGCAAATGTAACCCAGGCTATAAACCTCACACAGCGAATCATTGTGTACCTATCTGCGAAAAGCCTTGCCAATACGGACACTGTATCGGCCACAACATATGTGCTTGCGTAGACGGCTACCATCTAACCGCAGACGACCCCTTCGTCTGTGAACCGACGTGCGAAGAAGAATGTCACTTTGGAACTTGCGTTAGACCTAACGAATGCGCTTGCAACGATGGATACTCGAAAAAAAACCGGACCGTGTGCGAGCCTGTGTGTACAGAGCCGTGTATCAACGGGTACTGCGGTGCTCCTGGGATATGCGCTTGCAATTCTGGTTACAAATTCTCACACAATTCTAGTACCATCTGCGAACCTGTTTGCGACCGCTTGTGCTTCAATGGATTCTGCAGCGAACCCAACAAATGCAAGTGTCTAGTAGGGTACCAGCAACTGGAAAATAACTTCAGTGCTTGTGGACCGATCTGCAAGGAAGACTGTGTCAACGGATATTGCACTCGTCCAAACGAGTGCACGTGCGAACCAGGCTATCGACCCTCGAAGAATAATTCAAATGTTTGCGAACCTGTTTGTACACAACCTTGTGAGAATGGATTCTGCAGCGCACCAGAGAAATGCAATTGCAAAGAAGGTTACAGTCTATCGTGGGACGTTCCGAACGTTTGCGAACCTGTATGCACGGTATCGTGCGGTGTTAATGGGATCTGCGTTGCACCAGATAGCTGCAAATGCAAAGAGGGTTATGAATCGATGGGTAACGAGACTGCGTTTACCTGTGAACCTGTTTGCGACTTTGACTGCGGGAACGGTACCTGCGCATCTCCGAACGAGTGCACTTGCTACGCGGGTTACGCGGAAGACGCAGAAGGTCACTGTCAGCCATTCTGCGAATTTTGCAACAATGGAACCTGCGTGCAGCCTGAAGTCTGCGAATGTGACGAAGGTTTCGTTCTAATGGAAAGAGAAAATCGGAGCGTCTGCGAACCGTACTGCAAGAGTTGCTTCAATGGAGTATGCGTAGCACCCGGTGATTGTCGATGCAACGCTGGTTTTGTGAAAACAGATACTGATAATTCAAACGATGGTAACGACTGTGTCAGCGCGTGTAAGAATAATTGCAACGACCATGGAGTTTGCGATGTCAATAACAGAAACTGCCACTGTTATTACGGATGGGATGGGATGGACTGTGGGGAAACACGATTTTGTATCGCGACGATGAACCACACAAGCGAACGCTTAAACGCGTAAGTATTGAAAACTTTTACATAATATTTTTGTACATTATGTGCATTTTGTATATTTTCATGCTCTTTTCATTGCAGATCGAACGTCGAGTACGATGTAAACAACACGATCGCTTACGTAGTTGAAAATAGTCCAATGTGTCACCACGATTGTTTAGACAAAATCAATAACGAGACTTTGTGCTTTGGAAAGTACGAGAACAACACAGAGGATGATACGATCTCCTGTCTGATCGGTACAACTATAAATGAACAACTTTCTTCTACACACAAGCTTCTAATTACAAGCTTCTACAGAACAAGCTTCTAATTACTTTTCAGAGATTACAAATTTCGTTACGAATATCAGTAATGATAATTAACTTTGTTACGAATTAATCAATTAAATAATCTTCTTTGTCGATTCGTTATCGCTTTACACGAATCTTTCGTGCCAATTCTATCTCTTACATTTTTTTAATTGGGACACTACATTGTAGATTCCAGCTGTTATCGAGTGTACGCAACACGCACAAAAGGCCTAAGTTACGCATCGATATCTGGAATCGTGGGTGCTACGGTGATTACTGGTAGCGCCGCTATAATCTACGCGTTGATACGAACGAGCTTGAAAAAGAAAATTTCTTCTGGTAATTAATGTATCGCTACGTCATCAAAGTTTCCAAATAAGAGTCTCTAAAAACGCAACTTTTGAATTGTCGTTTGCAAACGCAGATAATACGCCAGCAACGTCGTCCCGAGGACAAACATCTTTAATTCCTGAAGAGAATAGCAGCCTGTAACTGGAAGACGAACTGTATTCATCGTTTCACCTCTTTGTTAAGCTACTACATCGATGCATCTAAAATATATTTTATAAATAAAACGTTTGTCACATATTCCATCAGGCCAAGTTTCAATCTAACTCAAACCCTCTCACTTTTCGAAATAATAATTTGTTTCGTTGCTTAAAATTTATAAAGGCTACCAGATCTAGAATTTAGAAACTTCATTCGTAACCTCTTTTGAAAAAATTCGTGCATTAAAAAGTTTTCTAACACTAGAACTACCGATAGTTAACACGAGGCTATTTCTATCACAACCAGTCAAAATGACATGTCTTTAAAAAATACGTGATAATAGAATATTTTTATATTTTTCGATTTATTACGTTCTTACAGAAGGAATTCCATGTTATGTAGTATATTTTTGGTATTATTAATCCAGCTGAGACCATGATCCCTAAACGAGAGTTGACATATTTATAAAATTGTAGAACCAGTCGTTTCGACTGGTGTTGTATTTCTAGTGTTAGCATCTAGCGATCTAGCGATCGATCCGGAATTTTCCTGATAACTGATGTCGTCATATTGAATGATACGCAGTAAAAATTTTAAAAACGTATGGGAAATTGTACGAGACGAGGAAACTGGTTAATTGGGGTTCGATAAACAGATTGCAGGACCCTTTTACACTTCGACACGTACCAGTCATTTTGACTGGTTTTGGTATAAATAGCTTTGGTACAAAATTATTTTCAATTTTTATACATAAAAGCAAAATAAAATTCATTGTATTATTCTTTTAGTTATCGTTGCGAAAGTCATTACATCATTGTGGAAAAAAATATAACACGAATTTTAAAATAAAATTGTAAAACCAGTCAATTTGACTGATGCGGTAGTTCTAATGTTAAACGGAATGCAGAATGCGTTTAATCGCCTTTATATACTAAATTTATTTTTCGTTTAACAACCTGATATTATCGTTGTAACTACCGATAAAGTAAACGAGCAGAAATATATATGCTTATTATTTTTATACAAAGATATAGTCAGCTAAGAAGTGGTAATTCCGCAAATCTATAAGATACATATGTGTATTATTACTTTCCCCCATGTTTATACATATCAACGAAGAGATAAAGCAAAAATCCTATTAACCTTCCGTGAAAAAGCATATCTTTTGCACCTTTCGTAGGCAACCTGAGTTGCTTACAGCACAAGAGAAATTTTTATTGCTTGCTGTTCTAGAACAAACTTACTTGAACCAAATTCTCGTTGATTCGAAGAATTAGTGCCTACTTCTTTAGGCAATGGAACCTGGATCTCCTTCCCACCCTCCCCCTTTTTCCAAGATATTCAAAAATGAAATTTCACTTCGGACATAAACGAGCCAGGTTGCCCACGGTTGGTTAACATTTGTGACGAAGGATCCTCTGTGTAACTCGATCAACTCTGACGACAAAATTGTCTGAACCTCCGCGATATCGAGCATCCTGTCGATAACGCGAAACAGATAAAAGAAGTCGAGCCCATCAATTGCAGCATTTAGCATCAGTTTCAGTAGCAAATTGCTCGTATGAACGAAAGGACGAGAAATATGAGATACATTGGTGGTATAATCTTTATAAACTCTATCCTTATAACAGGTGCAATGATGTCGTCGTGGTCGACCAGGCAACCTAAAAACGAGTTGGATGATTCGGACCATGAGTGCATCGTGAGATTCAGGTAACATAGAAACTACCATATTCTTCGGTGTACGGTTGAACTGCGTTTATTGAAACTTATTGGACAAACAGTTTGTATAATTGCAATTCATATAACCTATCTATCATTTTTCGTTCACACGATAGAAACGATTGATTTTAAGTGGCAAAAGTTCAATTGATCGGGCATTAACCAAGATTTCATTCCAATAAATGAAATTCAGATGAATGGAGATCTGCCGTACAAGAAGATCGTACAAGATTGCAAACGAATGGCAAAGGAACTTTTTTGTTTCAGTCGGAGGGAAGAACGATTCGTGCCGTATACGGAAACGTACAAGGCTCGGAAATGGGGACTTTTTTATGTGATTAAGACTCGAACAAACTACAGGAGCGAGGTATGGAACAGGGAAGGTTCAAAGTCACGAACGTCCAGTGACTATTTCCTTACCTGTGATACACTCTGTATCTTTAATTCTTTTAATTCCTAATTTGTCAGTCAATCAAAATTTTGAGGGAATGAAACAATTACGCCTAATAAGGGGAAAATATGCTTAGCTCTAAAACCAATTGTACGAAAAATTTTGGTAATACAAGATTGGTCGATAGCACGATGAATCTCAAAACTGCTTGTAAAAAGTAGAAGCTGCGATCATGTTGTTTTCCTATTGTCTTCAAATATAATAATATGCACTTTACTTTTGATGTCATATATATATATATATTTCTGCATTTGCGCACATTAATTAATGCCTATTAAGGATGTGTTGTAATGTGGATAATAGAAGATGGCTGTTTCCTATTAAATCGCTAATAGGAAGCGGATGTGCGATATGTAATATAGTAATAACCAAGTATTAGATAGTAATTGAGACCGAAACAAACCAAAGACGCACAATGCCTTGTAATCCGTAAGCGAAGCAATAAAGATATTATCTACATGTCACAAATGCATAAATATGCACAGTCTATCGATGAGAATCGCTATTACAGCTTAGCATCAATCTCTTCTGGTTTTCAGTACAGAACCACTTGGGTGACTGAGAAAACGTGCTGCAACGGCTACGTGAAAAACGACAACGTCTGCGTGCCAGTATGCTCGGTTCCTTGCATCAACGCAAGATGCGTAAAACCAAATACGTGCGAATGCGAAGAAGGATTTAGACAGCAGTATGTATCGTTCGCGTGCGAGCCAGTATGCGAGGGGAACTGCAAGAACGGCGTTTGCCAATCTCCTAATAAATGCATGTGCAACACTGGCTACGAATTGTCCGCTGACAAGTTGCACTGTCAACCAATTTGCCAGCAAAATTGCGAACAGCTAAATGCTCGTTGCGTGGAGCCGAACCATTGCGTCTGCAATCCAGGCTACGAGCTATCCGATTTACTGTGCAAGCCGATTTGTAAAATGCCATGTGAGAATGGCAAGTGCACAGCGCCGGACGTTTGCACTTGCAACGATGGTTACGAACTTATGGATATGTTCACCTGCACGCCCAAGTGCGAGCAACCTTGTAAATACGGCAATTGCACGGCACCAAACAATTGTACATGCAACCCAGGATACCAACAGAACGAGGCCAAGGACTGTGAACCGATCTGTAGCGAATCCTGCGTGAATGGAACTTGTATCGCCCCGGAAGTCTGCAGCTGCGACCCAGGTTACGGATTATTGAACGATTCCAAGTATGTTTGCGAGCCCATGTGCGAAAAGGCTTGCGTAAATGGAACCTGCACAGCACCTGACATCTGTTCTTGCCACGACGGCTATCAAGTTAGCGGAGATGACACGATGAAGCACGTGTGCGAGCCAATTTGCGAGAAACCTTGCGGAAACGGAACGTGCACCGCGCCAGGAGTTTGCAACTGCACGGAGGGTTACTGGTTCGAGGAAAAGGAACGAACGTGCGTGCCGTTTTGCAAGATTCCTTGTGAACCTGGCGGAACATGCGTGGCACCGGACACTTGCAGTTGCTTCGATGGATATCGAACGATCGATACGAACGTGAAGGAAAACGAAGTGAGTACAACTGTAATCTTTCGATTCGTGTCTTTTTAACTAGGAGCTTTAGAATCCAGATTTTGGTCCCTGCCGGTTGCTCAAATGCATACGCTGATGTACAGTGGGTTGCGTGCGTACAGGCATCTCTAGTGCGAAATTAAATTGTTCCTAGCTTGGAAAATAAGACTTATCCGACATTTGTGCGCATAAAAGTTTTTCACTGTTTTGTCATATCCTTTCTATATATATATATAGGTCCTAGACAAAATCACAGATGGTTATATATCAGCCTGTGAACCTATCTGCGAACCAAGTTGCAAACATGGTAAATGCACGGCGCCGAATTTCTGCACTTGCAATGACAACTACACACGATCGTCAGATAATCGGTGCATGCCAATCTGTTCCTCCTGTGAAAACGGTATCTGCGTTGCGCCACATGTATGTCAGTGTTTAGAAGGTTTCGTCAAGGAATCCGAAGGCTCGTGCGTAGCATTTTGCGAAAATAGCTGCGAGAACGGAAAATGCGTGGCGCCAAACGAGTGCCGATGCGATGTTGGCTTTGAATTGAGTGCGAATGGTACCTGCGTTAAGCCGTGTACACGCGTTTGCAAAGGTCATGGAGTATGCGTGAAGAACGAGGAACCGTGTGAATGTTCTTACGGATGGACAGGGTGGGATTGTGACCAACCCACTGTGTGCATTTTAGTAATGGATTTCGACGATAAGACCGTCAATCGGTGAGTATAATGGTAATACGAATTTGTTTTGCATTGAAGTACAGATTTAATGAACTTTTAAAAGAAAAATGTTCATAGACTCACGGTCCACAATGAGACGAATAGCACGCAAATGGATGCCAGACATTACGCACCGTATTGCTACCAATGCAACGACACAGAGGGCAACAAAAGTTTCTGCTTTACTATAACCTCCGACCATGGTCCATCGACGATTGGTTGCTTTGTCGAAAGAGGTATTTTCTTAATATATTCTCTATTGCTAAAATATGACTGTTCTCCTATAGTAGAAAAGCTTTATATCTTTCACAATTACGTGAATCCACTGTCACACGCTGTAACTTGCGCCGAATAATCTACTTCGAGATTTGTTTCATATTTTGCTAATATAATCACGATAATTGCGTCTTATAGCAATACTGATCGTACTTGGAAATATTTTATATAACACAAAGACTATACAAATTATATAACGTGAAACACAGAAACAAATATACAAACTTATATGATACACGTAATTCATACGAAGTTTCTATAGAGATTCAAATACTTTCGTAGGAAACTCTAATTTTATATCGAAAATTCTCTATTGCATAGTTGTATGTTCTATTTCAAGAATCGCCGTGCTACCTATCTATGTATCACAGCAGCACTAACACAGTGTCCAGGATGGTTGGAACATTAACAACAATTACGATCGTAATAATAGCGACCGCAACAACGGCAGCGTATTTCTTCATTCGTAGACAACGGAAAATGAAGACGCGCGCAGGTATTACGATAAGAATTAATAATAAAATAATAACGCGATAAGCAACGTGATTTCTTTGTTTAATCTTTTTGTTTCTGTTTTCTTCAGCCATCGTGCAAAATGATTTGTATCAAGAAACTATCACACACGAAGCAAACGAATGTCTCATTTCGGAAGATGAAAGTCACGATGCAATCGTGAACGACACTGGGATAAATTAGAACGAACAAAGAAAGTACGAATCGGTATTTGAACGAGAATTTTCTCCTAGTAAATTCTCGGAGGATAAGAAGATATACAGGCGATGTACAATCTTCAGGATACGTGTACGATATCATCGCGTGAAAAACGGAACACCTATGACGATAGTATTAATACTTGAAACGCTACCTTTTGTATTAAATATACGAAAACGTTCTACAAAAGAAAAGAAGAAAGCTGTACTCGATTAACCATACCAATATCCTACAGCGACGTCGAACGAAGCCAAATGATTCCCAATACGATCCACGATCCTCCATTACGCCTTCCATATGATCATGTAGATATACCGTCAACGTCAACGTGGAAAACATCGTCGAACGAAAACGATCGCGAAACGTACATACACACTGTGCATAATCGAGGCAATCGAGATCGACATTCTTTCAGATCCTGACCTGCAAAGAGCGACCACCCTCCAAACCCAATACGATGCACAATGCTGAGAACTAGGTAGCCGGACGGCAGCGGACTAACCGAAGTATCGGCGCGCACGATCGCATACGTATAATTCAAATCGCGTTGGTTTCAAGGTAGCCGGCTGGAAAGGTAACAAACCAATAATCCTTCACCCCCTGATAGCTGGAGGTTGGGCGACGACGAGAGGACGGAGCAGCCCTGATCTCGATCGACGCGGCACAAAGGGAGGAGAAAGGAAGGGGTCAACGGGTGGCATCGCGCAGCTGCAGTCGCGGTGGTCGACCGGCTAGCGGAAGGAAGGCGTCAGTGAACGGGGGAGCACGGAACCGAAAACCGCGGTGGTACTCTGCCGACAGTCAGACAGTCGCCGTCGTCGGTCGTGCTGCTGCTGCCTACGAGTTACCGCTGCCGAAGACAGAGACAAAGATAACGAGAAAAACGACGCGTGTTCGAATAGTACGTGTGTCGGAGTCGAGGTGAGCCGCTGGTGTTGTCGTGGCCAAGGTGTTTTACAGACGGTTCGACGCGATATAAGGCGCTTGTCAGAGGCGTCGAGGGCGAGAGGGCGTGCAGGAGGGTGGGAGGGGGGAGGGGGAGGGCAGGCGACGGGGAAGGATGTCGATGCGCCGCCGGTGGTCGGTTTCGGGGGTTGACTCGCGCCGCGGGGGCGATGAGCGCACTTCCCTCCGCCCTGAGACTGACCTGCTGCCGTTCCTGGCTCCTGCTTCTCATCTGCTTCGTTTTCCTGGTATCCGGCTGCAGCTGCGACACGCGCCCGGATCGCCTGACCCGCAGATTACTGGCAGGTGATGACGTACGCGGATCCAGCTACGACGACGACGACGCCGACGACGACGTGTATGACGACGACGAGGACTACTTCGAGCACAACATCACTGCGGGTGAGTGTTCCACCCGTGGACCAGAAACCGTGAATGCTCGATATCGTTAATTCGACGCGGCACGGTGTTACGATTCTAACGAAACTGGTAAGACTGGTGAGAACGTCGAGTTCTCTGAGACTGATGATATTACGAGATATCGAGTTAGGGACTTCTGCTTGGATTTTGCAGTTTGATACGTTGATAGGCGATATGGAGGACGATGTTCGTAACGAGTCTTTGACGACAAGTGGTGTAGTGGGACGGGAGAGAGGACGAGCAACAGGAATTAGCGAGAGACTTAATAACGCGAACAGTCTCACGATTCGATGCATCGATCGTTGATCGGTACAAAATAATCATATACTACTTAGAAAATGATTCCCACCGATCCTGTTACGTTTCGTTTCAAATCGATCGGTATGTGTTTCGATATTTAGTCCTTCTTCGGATCGATATGATGGTTCTCATTGAAGGATCGTTACGTTACTTTTCTCGTGAAACAAGGACGATCGAAGAAACGCGTGTGCCACGGGATTCTTGCCTCGCCTTCTTCGCGCATGCTCTGTACGAGCGTGCAAACACTTTGCTCCAGAATCTTCAGCCAGGGTGCAAACACTTGTTACTGTCATTGTTATCGTCATCTAGACGTTTTGCCTCTGTCAGACGATAAGTAACCCTTGTCTACCTCGTTAAATCTAACGAGAAGGCAGATGGTAAATGTTACAAACTGCAAAGTTCAGCGATACTTTCCTCATTCTTCTCCGAATCCAATCATCGAACTTGCGATCGTGTATAAATCTTCTGATACGACAGACGATATTCTAACTGATCGTGAGATCGTGTCAATGTTTTCTCGTATTCATCGAATCCCAAGTTATGACGCATCTCGTAGAAATCGCATTGATAATCGTGGGAAAGCATCAAAGTCGAAGAGAGTAATAAAAATAAAGGAAAACAAAATATTTCGCGTGGAAATTCGCGAGTGCGCCTGCGCATAGATGCAAGGGCAAGAAGAAACTAGTCCCTCTTGATTTTCGCGCCAACCACTCTGCCGGTATTGATTTTAATGGATGCTGCAAGCTCTCTCAATGTCCGCATGTGGGAGTTTGCACACTGCCTGCAGCTGCGTGAGATTTCAAAAAGATCTCTGTTTCTCCTTCTTCTCCGCTCCCTTCAGCCCGTGACACGTAACGCAGAGAAGGAGAAACGACAGAAGGGGAAAGACGTTAAAGAAGGAGAAGTATGGTGCGTCACTCGCTCTTGTTTCCTTGACGACATTCGCAGGAAATCTCCGCTCTGGAGTAGAGCTCGATGAGCGGTAAAAACACTCACACACACATTGGCGAATCCTAGCCTAATGATCGCGCGTCGTGAACTTCCTGAATCAGGTCAAAAAGCATAATTCTGCGTGCTCCGTTATTTACGCGACACAGCCGGGCTCGACCTCCTCCCATTCATCTGCAGTTCGAACGATCGATCGATCAGGGCAAACGCGAGCTCTGGACTAGGAACGAAGAAACCTATTTCTAGGCGAAAACTCGTACGTAAGATGTTCTCCGTTGCACCATCCCGTGCGCCCTCGATGGAAAGTTAATTAGGGTACACGCGAGAACGTGACACGATATCCCACGGTTTAGCGTGTGTTTCTGAACGTTTGCCAACGTAGCTGATCATCGTTATGTTTCCTCCTTAAACCTGACCCATGCCATGATACATTTAATAACGATATAACGCGATAATTAAGGGGAAATCGATACTTGTCTGGCTCAGTGCCCGCGCCTGGTAACCTGACACAAACGGCGCAATTATCCCAAGGAAATATGCCCTGCTAATTTTCCCCGTCAGTTTTTCTTGCATGAAAACAAGTTTTATTAATCATTCGGTTAACGGCTAATAGAATAATATAATTCATCCATGCATAAAATTATCGTGAATTTATAGCCGAATATTTCACCGTTTCGTGTTAGAATTACACACCGTGATGATCCTAAATTCACAAGTTTGAAACACAATTTTCAAAAATGAGGCCTTCGACGCGATTTCGTCGTTCTTCATTCTCGTCTTATTTCGAGCCACAAAATCTCCTTGACTTTTCTTGCGCCACGAATTTAGAACCACGATATATAGAATGATTGGAAAATCGACGCAGTCCCAACATCGTTTACAAAAGCGCACCAGATATCAAACATCTTTTGATGCGAGAAAGTGGCCTGGATAGAGTGTGTAACAATGGCTTCTTTGCTTCGTTAATCGTTCAGAATGTATGCGCATTCGTGGCTCGACAAACAGACGCCTGTGACAACGCGCTTAGGCTGCACGTCAAAAGCAGAACAAAGACGCGTATCGAAACCGGGAATAATAGTTGAAAGAAGAACGATACCTCCATTGGAGACCGAAGCAACAGTGACAATAACGAAAATAACTGAGGACACTCTTCGGAATGAATGGACCTTCTTCTGCAAAAATGTTACCACTAAGGTAGCCGTGGCACGTAGCTATCACAGCTACAAAGCCGCGTGTCTCAATTTTTGTGACAATTGAATTTTCTATGTGTCGATCTCGCGCTAGTTTCAACTAAAGAGAAAAAGAAGGCGATCTTTTACAAGTAACGACGATCGTTTCACATCCTTCTCGAATCAAACAAATTTTGTGGCGATAGGGAAACACGACTTGGTCGCAAGTTGATTGAAATTGAATAAAACTGAATTCTACCGTGCGATCAATGGGATTCTGAAGTTTGGACGGAGGAAAGCACGATGCGATAGTCGTCTGGAACAATAGCGCACGCTATTTAAGGAAACAACCTACATATTTCATCTGCTATTGAGAAACGTCGTAGATAATCCGGTATGCTATCGATTTCGTCTGTTTTCAGCGAAGGGGCAGTACCTGGGCTCGCCGTGCGATGTCTCGTGCAATCCGGAACTGCAGCACGTGTTCTGCGACACAGTCACTGGTTTCTGCGAGTGCGAAAAATTCTATCCAGTTCGTCTTGGGCCTACCAAAGGATGTGCCAAACGTACGTAGCTCGTTTCACACCCGATTCCATGTTATTTTCTTCTTCAAGTAGATCGTTCCGATAGCGAGAATTACCGCGGTAACGCAGACCGCTAAAGTGGAGAAAATAAACGTGGATTATTCTGTCTAATCCGAACGACAATATTTTACGTGGTTCTCGTCTTCATCTTGCGACGATTATTCGATTCGTTGCTTCGACGCGTTTCTTTAAGTTTGATGACAATCAATTGGATGCCTATTTTTCTTGTGTAATTTTCCTTCTATCTTTGAATAGCGCGGTTAATTCTAAACTCGTCGCTTCGATACTTATTTCTTCGAATTTAAAGAAAATCAATCGTTGACGTTTTATTCGTGTACTTCTTTCTCGTTCGTTAAATAGCATATTTGATTTTGTTTTTATCTAAGAACACTGTATCGCGTGGAATAATTTCGACATATTCGTATTATCATCGCGCGTGGAAGATCGAAAACGTATCGCGTTTTCATAAAAACAACGACGAAACAAGTAACAAGTAACCGGTTTTCCAGCTAAAAGACTCGGGGAGCAATGTTTCTATCGCGCGACTTGCACTTTTGCGGATCAACACTCGACCTGCACCCAGGTGCAGCACAATGCTGTGTGCGACTGCGAACAAGGTTACCATAGGGTCGCCCTATCCAGGCCTAACAAGAAGGTGTTCTGCGCCGAAGGTACACCGTGCCAACTTATTGTCACACTGATTACATCATTGCCAAAGTGAACCGGACCCGGTTTTCATGCGTGAAATATCTTATTACGAGGAAAAGAATCTTCATTACATACATATACGACATAGATTCTAGTTTCCTGTTCTCTTTCATATTCGTATTACAATTTAAACGGTAACGATTTATATGCTACCAAGGACAATTTGCCATTTATGACAAATCATAGCATCGTAGTTCGAAAAGTGAATTTTCTGCATGCACTTAGTTCTAATTCGGTGACCAATCGTTGTATGCACTGATACAGTCGAGATACGAATCAACGTCGCGTAAAATGGTTTTTGTAAGCGTGCACACACTTCTAAAGAACCCAAGTTCAGAATTGAAACATAACGTTGTAATCTGTTGGCAGATCTGGTGCTGATAACGACCGATATTCCTACCCTGCTCTGCATAGCATCGGGAATAGCGGTATTCACAGCGATGATATGCTTCGTGCTCAAGTTATTCAGTCGTGCGAGATACTCAAGGCCACGGCACTATGCCAACGCCAATCACGCGCCGCCCATGTTGTTTTCTAGCGACACAGGTGAGTACTCGTTTAGAGGATCGACGATCAAGATACAAACAGTCACTCGCTCAAATAAAATATTTGAATACCTACGAAAACATGTAGTTGTATTCTGTATAGTATCATAATGTCGAACATACGGGCTCTTTACTCCATAGCGAAACAATTTTCATTAGGCCGAAAAAAATTGTATATCAAAGGAGTTAGGCGATTAAGATTCAAATTCAGAACGACAGAAGAGTCGAAATTCCCATAGGAAATATTATTCTTAACGAAAACGACCCAACAGGTATCCCACTGACGCTTCACGGTGGCCGACCATCCTCGCGCTCCAGTCAGAGGAGCAGCACAGGGGGACCTTTGACCTACGCGTTCTCGAGGAGGCCAAGTAGTGGTGGTAGCCGTGGTCCACTGGTACCAGCGTCGAGAGCAGGTGCGGCACGTGCCGCCGCCATCTTGCTTATATCGTGTCACCTGCAGGCGACCAAAGGCGGAAACAAGCATCGACGTACCCTTAGCGACGTAGCTGAGGGATCGTCCGACGGCCTCGGTAGACGATCAACGATCTCTTTCTAACTATCCTTTTCTGTCTTCTATTCTCACTTTTATCTGTCCGCGTCTCTCACATTCTCTACACCATCTTTGTGTCTTCTATTTCTACGTATTCTTCTTCCTCTTCCTCTTCTTCTTCTTTTTCTTTTTCTTCTTCTACTTCTTCTTCTTCTTCTTCGACTCGTTCGAATCGCCCCGTCCTCTTTCTTTCGTCATTCGTTTAAGGTTTAACCCTTTGCGGTTGTATGTCTGCTCTTTTATCGTTTCAATCATACGACAATTCTCAGACACTAAAGAACATTTCTGATTTTATATCATATTGAACTAACGAACATTTTGTTCGCGCATTATAGTGTATTATTTCTTATCTAGAAAAAATATGCGCGTTATATAGGTAAATAAGATGTACATCTCTGCCAAGTACGTTAGTAAAGAACACTCGAGCGTTTAACTTTTAATAACGAATATATCCAACGACAATGTCTAATGCATCGTAATATTCAATTATTGATACGAGTCAGTGTACCAAATAGTAGTATGGTTGAATTTTATTTTGATTATTTGGACATTCCGTTTGATTATATTATTAATGTTCCTTCGATGAAAATTAATTCCGATTACAAGACACCCACGTCTGAGCTCGATACGACCTCAAAGTGTTGATCGTAGAGTGTTTCGCGAATTTTGACGTAGACATAAAAAATTTAGCTTTGGAAAGAAGCTAAAGCGATTGACCACGTGTAATCACGAATATCTTTCCTAATTCTATAACGATCACCTTCTTAATTCCAATTTCTTTTGTCTGTTTTCTACACGAATCTATCGTTATTTTATTTCTTGTCCTTCTCTCACCATATTTTCACATTCTATTCTGCACGAGTCGCCTCTCAAGCGGGCGACAACGATGACGAAGAAGAAGATGGTGGTGGTGCTTTGAGTCGTGCCATACCGTTGTCGCTGTTGTGTCGTAGTCGTTGTTATTGATATTTAGCACCCTGATTATCCAGCTTCCCTCTCGCGTTCACCGCGTTCCATTATTCGTCTCGTTGTCCTATATTGACTCTTATGTAACGATCTTTGATTACACCGAAGCGAAATCGATATCACGACGAGGCTTAAAGGAACGAGGGAAACGCGAACTCCGATCACGTTTTATCCTCCTGGACACGAACAACTCACCCTTCTTTCTCTGTTGTTTTCCCACGGTTAGAATGTTGGAATTTTTATTCGAATTGCGTTCTGTTCGCCAAACAATGGCCGTGACAGTACAACCGATCCGGATAATCCCAAAATTACAAAAGCAAAAAAAAAAACAAAAGAACAATATTTGCGTATATGTATCACTCCTCCTAAGTCGTATCTTACACACTCATCCCGAATAGATAAAAAAGAATAATTTACCGATAAGAAAAACCACGTACACATACGTGTGGCATATTTATATCGTGAATCAAACACAAATGCTACATTGTCACGTGAAATGTGATTCTAATGTGTATCCAATATAATATAAAGCGCTGCACGAGTGTGTTACGAGATAGCAAGATGGCAGCGGCCGATTTCGTTGCTCGTTAACGAACGAACGTTCTCTGGTAAGACATAGAGAGACACGAAATCTTTACGCACTAGCTAGCTCGCCGCACACGCACGCAAAATAAAAAAAGAAGTACAGTACCGGTTCGCATGCGAGGGGTCAGCTTCTTCTACCAATTTTGACTTAAACGCGCCGAATTTTTAACGAACGTATCTACTTTTTTTTCACTACGCACAATCGAGTGGTGGGGAAACGGGAAAAGATTAAATTTTCTAATTAAGCCTGCTACGTTTTTCAGCTGCTACGTTTTACCGCTGCTACGTTCTTCCGCTGCTACGTTCTTCCGCTGCTACGTTCTTCCGCTGCTACGTTTTTCCGCTGCTACATTTTATTTGCTGAGCTTTAAAAAAGTCGCCGCTTATTTTTCTTTTCTTTTTTTGTCAACAGCTGTAACGAGAACGAACGCTAAGGAATAAAATGAAAAAATATATAGTATATTCGTCTTCTATTTGCCTGTTCGTCGCTTTCTCGCTTCTATGTGTGTTTTTAAAGATCGATTTTACAAGTTCCGACGACGATCAAAAGTTGCTTCGATAAAGGATCGATTACATTAAAAGAATGATCTATATGTTTTGAAAAAAAAGTGGAAATAATTGTGCACGGATTTTATAAATGCTGAATGCGCTTGCTGGAAATCGAAGGACAGACGTACACATCTAGAACGAAGCTTCTCTATATGCAACAGGATGCACGCGTATAACTGTTACTCTTTCTCTGTCTGGCTGCATTTTCTGTCGCCTTTTGTACGCGTCGTCAATCAATAAGAACCGCTAACAAGCTCCGTGAATTAGAAACACTTAAACAGCTCGCAAGCATATTCGCATCCCTGTGTACACGTACACGTACATACGGCTCTTACGTTCACGTAATAATTTCGCGAAATTAAATTCCTAACGAGGATCAAGAATTTGTTTGGAATTATTAATAACGCCCTGCGTATATTTTGTTTGCTTCGACATCCACTCAAAATTACACGAAACTACACGAAACTACACGATCAAAACATCGTACAGTGCAGAAAATGTTCACCGTGTTAGCGATTCAAAAACGCAAACGTGGAGGAAAGATTGTGAGCGTTCGCTTTCGTACGTGCTTGCTTCATGCTGAAAAAGGCCGCTTGTTATTCCTCTTACGTTACATAACACCATGCAATGCTCGCTGTCGATGGACAATATCTACACGATGACAATTTGCACAGTCACTCGAACACCGAAAAGTCAAAATCCCAAAGTTCTTCGATCAACAGGCAAAAAACATTTCGCATCCGTTCGTTTTCCTTCTGATCCTTATCCACTTTCTACAAACTTAATTCCTGTTCGCAACTCTCTTTGAAATTCGCCTGTCTCGCGCGGAATCCTAATTTCGAGTCTCTTTTCCCTATCGGCTTTCCCGAAAATAATCACAGCACAGAGCGTCAAAAGCTTCTACGTTCGACGAACCTGTAAAATTAAAGAAATCAGCTGATGCGACCATCGAGCTTGCATACTCCCATGTACGAATAATTAGCTAGCGACCGAAGGATCTCGTTGATTCGACAACCAGCACCAGTAACTACGTACCGCTCCTATATGTATAGCCGAATATTGATAGAAACGTTTTACAGAGGCCGAGAGTCACGCTGGTATTAGCCGAGCAGTCGCAATTAGATTTCGTATTTCTGATTGATCTCTAAGCCTAGCTAATTGACTCTTAGCGTAGCGGAAGGGAACAGCCGGGTGACGGCAGGGGGCGGGTGGGGATTGGACGTATAATTCTCTGTCCCGACTTCTAGAATAAAATTTTACCCGTTGTTTCCTCGATAGGTTCTCGTCGCCCTAGCTTAACGTCGGTTCACAGTTCGACGTCCTCGGCCCGTAGTTATAGCGCTCGACGACTCGAAAAGGAGAGAAACGAGAAGGAGCAACGACAGGCGTTGCAGGAACTCAGGCTGGCCAAACAGCGGGAACAACAGCAGCAACAACAGCAACAGATCGCCCCTACGCCTAGTCCTAGAACTCCGCACTCTATGGACGAGCTGTTGCCATCCGTGGAGGAAGGAAAGGAAGTGTTTTATAACGAGGTATTTTATAGGAACATTAGGTGCGTCGATTCGTTCAGTACCTAGTTGATCCTTTCGACGCTAACTTACATTACAACTTATAACGTAAGAATTTATAATTTAACGATTATAACGCAATTGCCTGCCAAGCTATTCGGTATTGAAAAAAGTGTTTCAAGCTGAAGCTAAATTAATTTAGACGTCTGACAATTATAATTCTTCTTCCGCGATTTATCCCCCTGTATTCAGCGATCTGAATTTTAAAGCTACCCTAAAGCTACTTAAATCCCAAATAATTCTCAGTCCCGCATTGAAACGTTGAGGTACACTAGCAGGTGCCGACCGCAACGGACATGACCGAAGAAACACCAGCGAAAACGACAGCCATTACGACAACCAACGTGAACGCGACCAGATTCGGTGAAATGACTCCCGTCACGACCTCGACAACGTCCATCTTCGAAACGAACATCGCACCCCGTGCCACCGGTGACATCTTTCAAGTGTAGTTAAGGACTAGAAATATCGACGAACTCGTAACTCACACGTGACTCGAATCGAATGGTTACAAGCCAGTGAAGAGACGTTAGTAAATTCGATACATGAACACGTAGCAGCACAGTTCCGAATCGTATATAACAAAAACAAGAAGATAATGTCCCGAGTTTAAGAACAAAGAGAAAATAAATAAATAAATAAGATGGCTGAAAACGTCACGCGCCTAAGAGATAAACGGCTAAAACAAAGGGAAGTGCACGTGTAAGATGCTCTGTCACGGACGCGGTGCTCGAATGAGAAGAAATTGTAGACAAAAGGTACAAAGAAGGTCGCTAAGTTGTTAAAGTTGAAGTTTTGCTTGTGCCACGCGCGAAGGCCTAGAATTTACTCTAAAATGATACGTTTTTATTAAAGCTAGGTGCAAAATGATATGTACCTGGACGTTAAGCCAGCTCTGAGTATTTAAAAAATGAGTATAAAAACGCGAGATCGAATCGAAGTTAAAATCGTTCAGTGCTAAAATACGTAAGATTCGGGAGTATATGTGAATCCTGGACGTAGGTGTGGGGGAATACGAAGTTGTACCTGAATATAGAGGTGGTACGTGCCGTGTATTTAAGGGTTCAGAAATTTTCAGCGAAATTCTGACCCGGTAGCGGAGGGTTCTTTGTCCGTAATGGTTACAAAATTCAGATGACATCTTTCGGATAATTTACGTGCGTTATAAATCCCGAGAGTATAATTTCTAAACGACGAGAAATTCTTCGATCGAATGCTACTTCTAAATAGAATTTCCTAATTACGAAACTTTTGCGAAACTTGTAATCTTTTAAAACTTTTTCAACTGTTTCTTTATCCTTTTTTGTAAAACGATATTAAAACAGCAAGGCACGAGGTTTTATAATAGCTGTAACTCGTTTCGAATTTTTGTCCCTTTACGGACAAGAGGAAGAGTGGAGTTGGTATTCCAGATGATTTTTTACGGCTTAAATTTTTTAAGCATTTACGGATCATTGGTTCGACGATAGAATTTTTTACAATGATTCGAACGATTATTACGAGCAGAAGCGGGTGATCTAACACAGAAAAAAAATCGAGCTTCGAGTCAACAGTTCGATGCTTTGTGTATTAACTCTTCGGTACCACGATACTCTGTTTACTACGATTTACTTACGTATCAGTCTAATCGTTTTTCCAAGTAGGAACGAAATTAGGTTACAAACGAAGATTTTACCGATTTAAGAAGCGCAACGTTAAACTACATAGTTCTTACTCGTTGTTTCTTTGTACCTTACCAATAACTTCTTACTATGCATTTAATCACATATCAACAATGGAAGAAAATGATGCCAGTTTTAAACGAATTGTTCGAGATACTAGAGAGAAAGATGGAAAAATAATTATCATATTATTTCTCTAACTATTTACGGCAATACGCCAAATCACATGGTTATATTCGGTAGAAGAGAACGATAATTGCCATAAATGTTTTGCCTGAAAATTAACTCAAACTTTGTATTATCATGTATTTAGAAAGCACAAAGAAAGGAACATGCTATGTCCATATACATATTTCGTTTTGTGTAAAAAGATATTGATATACCGATACGTTCGATCGTTTCGTTTGCTCGAACCGACTTAGCTGCGATAAGAAAAAACAATTGGCAGGGCATTCTCGAGTGGGTCGAGGCTAAATATACCTCTAATCTTAGGTAAATTACTCTGTGACAACTAAATAGAAAAACGTGAAAGATATCGGGCTGGTGCTTGGACGCACACAACGATGTGGCACCAGCAAGAATCGTGCAAAAAAAAAGCTACAAAAAATAAGAAAATATGCAAAAAATTGTGCTACCACTATTGCGATCTCGTAATCTCGCTTCTCTGCGACCGAAACTGCGTGAAGCACGAGCGGTTTCTCTCTTTTCCCTTGCTTTTTCTCCGGTGAACGCACTTTGACCAAAAATCCAATTTGAACACACGCGTTACGAAAATCAGAATGAAAGAAAACTCGTTTCGTCGTGCGTTTCTCCCTCAGAGATACGAAATTATTTATCTCGAATCGAACAACTCGTTCTAGGTACATTGTGCAAATTAGACGATTAAATATTTCTCGTTCCCGTTTGACGATCCGTGACGAACCGCTGCTTTATGGCATACGATCACGAAATATTACGAAAGAGTAATTTCTGCGGCGAAGAAACGAATGAAAAATGAACGACATAATTTGAGTACGTTTCTGTTCCCGTTTGTTAAATTAACCGTCGTTGAGTCTTTTTTCTTTCTTTCTTTTTTCTTTGTAATTGTTTGTTTAAATGCCAATGTAAACCGTCTCGTTGCATCGGTGCATACGATTTTCTCGAGTCGCTCGACTCGCCAATGTAAATTGTAGAGATAAAAACAATCGTTAAAAGCAAATTATATATATTCTATATATACATATTCTATATATACATGTATATACGTAAGAAAGCAAACGTGCACGAGGGGCTGTGTGGAATTTCACCAAAAGCGAAACTGATAACCATAAAAAGAGAGAGAGAGAGAGAGAGAGAGAGCAACATCCCTTGTCTATATAGAACGAGAGAACAATTAAACAAAAGAGAAAAATATGAAAAAACGTGTATCAACATCTCGTGTTCGAATAATTACGCTGCCTTTCCCGATCAAATAATAACTAAATAAATCTAAAAGAAGAATAGGAAAAGAAACACAGTAACAAAAATACAGAGAGAGAGAGAGAGAGAGAGAGAAGAAGAAGAAAAAAGACGTAGAAACGAGAGTCTTAAGAACGTTCTTGCGACTACGCGATTCTACGTTGTAAGTGTTTGCGTGAACGAAGTCATTGAATCATTGTTACACACATACACACGCGCACACACAAAAAAACAAAACACACATACATGATCCTCCCCAGCAAACAAAAGATACGATAAAAAAAAGGATAAAAAAAACAGAGCATATAATGGCGACGATTGCACACCCAATTTATCGAAATCGATCGTATTCGAACGATTGCCAGTCTCTATTAAAACACACCGAAGGGATTTAAATTCTAATGAATTATATCGCCACAACCCCGCATATTATTATCATTATTATTATCGTGATTATTATGATTATTATTATTACGAGATGATTCGATTCGACCCGCTGCCTGATTTCTAAAAACCGAAGAAACGAACAGAGAGATTCAAAAAACGGTCGATGTTCAACGTTATCGTTTTATTCTATTTTAAATGTTTACTGTATAATAAAATTGTAATATAGTCGTTGGGCGAATAAAGCTCGTTTTTCGATATACATATACACACATGTCACGGAACCACTGTTGCACCTTTCGCCCCCCATCCATAAAACTTTGTTTTATTTTTTCTCCTTGCTTTTAATTTCATGCCAATCCTGCTTCTATCGAATGAAAGTGCTTTACAGTGTCACGCATAAGTCACGCTGATACATTAAATCATGTATGAACCTCCATATTATCAGATCAATTAGCAAACTACGCGAGCCACGAATTCTCGAATTAAAAGCTCAATATTCCGTGTTGTCCCTAAGAAAACGTATCGTTTCGAGGAAACCTCGTTCTTTGATATTTCTCTCGTAAAGTAGAAACTTTTAGTAGAAGATTTTTAGAAATATTAGTAAAAAGAATTAACCGCCATGGAGGAAGAAATAAACTTCCGAGTGAAGAGTAATCCGACGAAACCAGAAAATACATTACGTCCAATAATGTATATTTCTTGGTTGTTAGGAGTCGGAGTGGCTAGGCCGAAGAATTGTCCAAAATGGATCACCGTCATCCTGCGAGTGATCCATTTCAGCGTGTGCTCGGTGATCATCGCGTTCAGTGCAATGGACTTTGCAAATTTTGGCAAACAATTCACCAGCAAGTTATTCGAAATTATGTACTGCATGAACGAAACTGTGTGCCATCTCGCAGCCTATTACTACGTTTGTCATATAATAAGACATTACGATAAATGGCCTGAATTGATGAGGATGTTGGAATCGTTGAATGAAAATATTAGCAAAGGGTTGTCGATCAATGATGATTGCGTGAAAATCAGCCAAATCTTGGCCATTATAATAGCGTTATTATGTGGTCCAGTGTCGCTAGCTGTTCATATCCTTTATTATTATTTCATTGCACCTGATCAGATCTTTGTTTCCGATCTGTTTCTCTATTACACGATCGCGCAAACTTTAGTAAACAGCTTCGTGTTCGATGTCATCGTATACATGATCTGCCACAAATTTAGAGCCATCAACGAGATGATCAAACAGTTAGATGAAAAACTAACATCCTATTGGATCGCCTTGAAGATCAGAAGAATTAGAAGACTGCATAATGGTACGTAGAGAATGGTGGCTTGTTTCTTAGCGTATAAATTCAGAGTGAGTGACGTAAGTGGAACAGAATTTTTCTGTTTGAAGGCAAAAATCTCCGAAGGGCATAGTTTAAAATCAAGGGCAAAATTTATCTTCTCTCTTCGAATTAAAACATACGACTTTTCTTCCTCGTCCCTCACCACTATACCACTATAAAACAATTTTCTCATAATTCTGTGCACTTCATCTTTGTAATCGATCGATTTCTTGCAGAGATATGTTCCATAATAATGACAGTGAACGAAATTTATGGCATTGATCTGCTATTGTGTTCTACGAACGCTTTTATAATGGTGGTCGCGAAACTGTTTAGAATCTACATGAGCGCCGCGGAACAGAAAAGTGGTTTCATATTTCTGAACAACGTGATCTGGATAATTTATGTGTTTCAATTCATTTTGATGTGTTGGCTGTGTACATTGACCCACCGAGAGATAGATAAAATTGGGCTATATATCAGTAAATTTATACTGAACACACAACACTCGACGAAATTTAACAAATTGTCTTGCTTCGGTAACAAAGAGCCGGAGCAGTTAGCAATCTTCAATAATGAATGCCGTGGTAATGTCGCCTTGAACCTGAATGGATTCGGAATGGAAAGTCTTCTGCGATCAACTTTCGAACAAGACTGTGTTCGAAACGAAATCAATGATTTCTCATTGCAACTGAAACAATATAGAATTACGTTTACTGCGTGTGATTTCTTTGAAATGAATAATTCTTTGCTAACAAGAGTGAGTACCATAATATTTGATATTTATATGATGTTGTTAATTATATTCGTGTATATTTACTTTCAGTTTATCAGCGTTATCACCACGTACTTGATCATTCTGGTACAGTTCTATAAGCCAGAAGGTTTCTGAATATCAAGAATGAAAAACATTGATAAATCTGTCGAAATAAATCCTCTAGATACTCACAGAGATAAGTAAAGTAAATGTGTGTAAGTAAAGAGAGAGAGAGAGAGAGAGAAAGAGAAAGAGAGGGAGAGAAATGGGGAGAGGGAGAAAAGCAAGCAAGTAGGTAAGATGTGATGTAGATACAAATAAGTACACACGACGAAATACATTACGAGTTTTCAATACTTTTCTTACAACAAAATATAGTCTCTGATTTCAAAACATAAATATTTCTATGATAAATAAATATGAGAATCGATGTACAAAGCGATATTGAAATAAATAAGATGAAACATAGAAAGATGTTCAGTTCAGTAGACAGTGTGTTGCATTTAGTCAACTTCTTCGATGGCTGGTTCTCGAGCACCCGCGCTAGGGAACCCATCCATCAGGTGCGGCCCCACCTTAATGCAATTAACTATAAGTAACTATAAAAAGAATTAACTACTAAGTAATATAACAATAGAATTGCAGATGGCTTCCAATTCTTTTTGTTTATCGGCGAATTTTTCCTTTGCCGATTGATTCGCATACAACCATAAAATTACTTCGTTCCATTTATTGATAACCTCCTGCTTGTTAGACGAATCGCTCTTATCTTTGATCTTCTTATCCTCCATTATTGTACTCTTCATGTTCAAACAGTAGAACGTCAAGGAATTTTTGGCAGCAATCCTATTGATCTTGATCTACCTTACAGTACATTTCCATTTTCTCCACCATACTGTTGATGGCTTCCTCCGATCGTTCTTGTTTCCTGACGGCAATTTTGTGCTCCTTTCCAGTTGATTTCTCAATGGCAGAGATGGTCAGAATACCGCTTGCATCGATGTCAAATATTATTTGAATCTGGGGTACGCCCCTAGGTGCAAGTGGAATGCCAGTAAGCTCAAACTTGCCGACACTATTATTATCTATAGTCATAGCTCTGTCTCCATCGCATACATGAATCAGGACATCAGGTTGATTATCGGAATACGTTGTGTAGGTTTTCGTTTCTTTTATTGGTATCCTCTTGTACTTCTCGATCACGGGTATCATGACACCACAAGCTCCTTCTATACCCAAAGGTAGGTTAATGATATCCACTAGCGATAAACGTTGAAGTACTTCCGACTTATCACCGAGCAAAATAGCAGCCTGTACAGCTGCGCCATAAGCAACAGCTTCGTCAGGATTGATCGATTTGTTGATTTCTGTGTAATCGCAACATATGTGATCTTGAAGTAATTTCTGAATCTTTGGTATTCTGCTAGATCCGCCGACTAGAACAAACTGGTCGAGATGGTATAGATTCTTCACAGCTAACGTAGCTATATTCAATATCCTTGTGAATAGATCCTCGCAAAGTTCTTCGAATTGCTCTCTGGTGATGTCTACGTAGAAATCAATGCCCTCGAAGAGAGAATCTATTTCGATCCTGGCTTCCGTTGATGAACTCAAAATTCTCTTCGCCTTCTCACACGCGGTTCTTAATCGATTAAGAACCTTGATGTTCTCGTCTGTCCTTATTCTTAAGTCTCTCCTGTAGTTCATCCTGATAGTTTTAACGAAATAATTCACCATTCTGTCATTGAAGTCTTCTCCGCCGAGATGACTATCGCCTACTGTATTTATGACTTGGAAATTACCATTCATAATGGTAACAACGGAAGCATCGAAGGTGCTACCTCCTAAGTCAATGATCAACGCGAACCTCTTTTCTGTGTCCTGTCTGTATAAACCATGAGCTATCGCCACCGCTGTTGATTCGTTCATTAGTCTCAAAACGTTTAGACCTGCAATTACTGCTGCATCTTTGGTGGCTTGTCTCTGAGAGATACTGAAGTTTGCTGGAACAGTAACAACAGCGTCGGTAACAGTCTTCCCTAAGTACGCTTCTGCTGTCTGCTTCATCTTCTTAAGCACCATCGAAGATATTTCTTCAGGGAAGAATGTCTTTATTGTACCCTTGTATAAAGCCCTAATCTTTGCTTTACCTTTATCACTTACCACCACAAAGTGCCAGTATCTGCTGTCTGTCTGTACCGTCTTATCATAGTAGCCACGGCCGATCAGTCTCTTCGTGTCTGTTTAATAGAACATATTACAACGTAATAATATATTACAAATAAAGATGGATTATAGAAATGTTTAAATGATATGTTAATAAAGGTAAGGAATGTGAACAATTTATAGAAATAATGAGGTATATAATTACATGTTATTTCTGTTGGTATCTATACTTCTTCGTGATGATCATTCCCATTAAACAGAATCAACAATCACGAAATATTTTATGAACACAAAAAAGAAATATTTCAGATATATGTAAAATAAAAGCATAAAGTAGTAATGTAGTTTCAGTCACGCGATAGTGCAGTGCGCAAAGGTATTCAGTATTACATTTCGTATGGTAAAAAGAAAACAAATACAGATATGAATGAATGTAGTACGTCTAATGATGAAAAAATAATGAATGTAGTGCACCTAATAATGATATAGTTATATTAACGAAAAACAACAATTAATACCTGAAACTGGCGTATCAAAAACAAAAACTACAGAAACAAAGATATTCTGTCTGTATATTGTTAACGCTGTTATAAGACGTTGTAAGGGCAAAAGAAGTGTGAAGCAAGACAAATGAAAAAGATCATTTAGTTCAAACAGTGAGCGAATGAGTCAGTAGAGTGAACCACAATAGTGGCGCGTCGTAATGTAAGATGACATCCGCGAAGGCCACTATAGTGGCGCATCGTACCTAAGAGGTTAAGGGAGAAAGACGAATTAATAGGCAGTCGTTAACTGAGAGTCGAGTTGTGAAAAGTTAGTTAGTTGCGAGTCAAAAGTTGTGTCGGGAGAGTTGAGTCAAGAGAGGGTTTCCGAGTTGTTGTGAGTTGTGAATTATCAATTTAGTTGTATTAGTTATATCACATTACTGTATTTATTTCACGCTAAATAACCATCGTTTCCTGTTTAATCCATTGTAAATAGATCCATCTATCAATAAACTTATCATATAGGATAGAAATCATTTGAAATCCTAATTTCTAATATTTCTGAATAAATAATCCTATAATACGGTAATACAGATCAAAGAGCTAAAATAGGAAATAATGCAAATTCCGGAAATTATTCATAGCTCTCAATACAAATAGGCAAGGAAAAACAAAATTATGTCTTTCATCCCATCCTACGATAACTCTAAAAACATAAACTAAATGTTTCTAGCATTTACATCCATCATGATATCAAGTGTGAAATTTGTATCTTCTTTCATTTAAAAGGTCATTCCTTCTTTTTTGGCACTTACGTCGTTTGCCATTGAAACTCGACAATTATTATGATTAAATGAAAAAATATATATGAGAATTCAAAAATGGAAACTACACAATTAAGAGACGAGGATTAGAAGAAATTGATGTAGTAAATTCTGGATTGGTTTTATTTACCAAAGATAGTACTAAACGGGTTCGTCTCGATCTGATCTTCGGCTGCTTCGCCGATCAGTATTTTTTCGTTTGTAAAGGCGACACAACTCGGTGTCGTTCGATTTCCCTGATCATTTGGAATGATCTTGACTTCTCCATGTTGGAAGACACTGACGCAGGAATATGTGGTGCCCAAGTCAATTCCAATTGCGGGAACTTCCGACATATTTTATCACTGCAAAAAATAAAATTTAAAAAATAGATTATCCCTTTGGGTACGAGTGTCGGCAAATAGCTACCCGGCCTATTCACAGTAGTATAAATAGTAGTATAAGTATAATATAAGTAGAATAAATTCACTTATAAAGTGGCTCGCGCAAGTCTATTTTTCTAAGCGATAATCTTATGCGTATTTACACATAATACGCGTATCTATGCAAGGGTATACTAAACTAAACAGTATTACGTTTCTTGTGAAAAGAAAATTAGAGATCTTAGCGATGAAGTCTTATCTTCCGTTTAATGTAACTCACGATGTGTGATGATGGCAGAGTCAGAACGAATTTCAGTCTCTCAATGGCACTATCAGATGAATAGTCTTTTATATATTTTATACATTTTATATATTATTATTATTTATTTATTATTCCTTAGTCCGTACCTTTCGGCTTTGGACGAACTTTCGGTTTTACGTCTCTTATGTCTATTTCTCTTCTTATATGTCTACCTCCCCTCTTTTCCACTCTATTCTATTGCACTACCTTACTTATTCTATCTCTAAAAACTAAAACTAGAAACTACAAATTAGCAACTAATGATTAAAAACTATTGCAACTTTGGTCTTTAGCCTCCTTGCTGTACATCCTTCCTGTCGTTTGCCCTTCTCTTCTCTATTATTGCTTTCAGTTCTGTTAAACCTTCTCCAGTCTCATTTAGCGTTTTCCTATGTCCTTTGGTCCTCCTGTTATTTCACATTCTTCTATTACATGTCTCACGTCTTCTTTCCTTCTACATAGACTGCATCTTTTTTCTCCCTCCTTTTTCCAGTATTCCCTTGCTTTGGTCTCGTTTCCACATCTGAATCTTGCCAGTATTCTTCTGTTCTTCCACTTCATCCTTCCTTCCAAGTACTTTGGTAATTTTTCTTTGGCTATATTTCTGTAGTGTATATTATACTTTAGTTACTTTAGTTATCATTTTCCCCCTCTCTTCTGCGTCTTTCTTTCTTCTTTCTTCTATAATTTGATCTGCCGTCATCCTTTCTTGTTCCTCTCCTGCTTCTATCTGTGTCCTTCCCTTTCTCACCTTTTCCAGTCCCTTCTTTCTCTTTCTTGCCCTTTTCCCTTCATGACCATTTCCCCAGTTTCTCTCTTTTTCCTTTATACACTCCTTTACTAATTCCTTTTTTGATTCTAGGGCTTTCTCTTCATACCTTGCTGCTCTTTTTAATGCTTTTTCTTTTATTTCTATTATCTTGCATTCCTCTAACAATATATAATTTGGTGTTGACATATCTAAGCCTAATATCCATTTCACATATCTTCTTTATACTCTATCCAGTCTTTCTTCCATGTTCCAGCCCCATACCTCTGCTCCAAACAGCGCCACGCTCTCTACCAGTGCTCCAAACATCTTCATTCTCCTTTTGTAGTCCTGTTTGAATATTCTTTCTCCCACACTCCATGTTTTCTTCATTGCTATTGCTGCTCTCTTTTTCCTGTCTTGTATGTGCTTCTCATCACTGCCGTTTTTCTGTAGTATGTACCCTAGGTATCTTATCTCGTCCACTTCTTCTAATTCTTGTTCTCCCCATTTCCACTTTCTTTGTCTCCTTTTGTTCCTTCTTTTTTCAAAGACTACTATTTTGATCTTTTCCATGCTCAGTTCTAATTCGACTTCCTTTAAAAATTGTTTGAACTTCTTTAACATTTCTTTTAGCTCCTCTTCCCTATCCGCCATCAGCACAATATCGTCTGCATATGTTAGTGACCATACCTTTCTTTCTCCTACCAGTTCTTCTTCCAGTCCTGCCACGTATATATTTGTGGCGGCACTCAACAGCAAATACCACCATTCGACACTAACTAGTAGGCAGCGCAGTGGTTAGCGCCTTAGGTTACGAACGTTCGGGACCCGGTTCAAATCCCGGGGACCGGAGTCCGATTTTTCTTCTACGCATCAAAAACGTAAAAAAATCAGTAGTACCCCATCAGCAGCGACATCTATGGCCAGCATCCTACAATTATCACGGACAACACTTACACCTCAAATTAGTGACCCCGACGTGATCGACAGCGAAATAGAGGTGTGTGTGACCGTGATAGCGCTACCCGAGACTTCGATCATCGCGAATCTAAGACTATGGCAATCTGGATCTACCGCTACGACGCACACGGAACGGCCCTCCTCTTCAGCAAAACTCGACGCCTCACCGCCGACCCACACAAGCAGGTGACTAGATACGAGACGATGACCAAGTCAGGAGTGATGTAGCCATTGCAAAGTTCATGGGCATCACCACCAGCACGTCATACTAAAAAGAGGAACAGAGGCCTACGACCGTACGCGGAACGCTCCGCATCGTACCGACAGGTATCCACCGCCAAATCGAGAACAACGCGCAACATCTACACGGGCTTGACAGCAATCGGTTGACGCTTTGCCACGCAAAGAAGAAACGTTATCACTGGTAAGGGGGGGTACTGTGGCGGCACTCAACAGTAAATACCACCATTCGACACTAACTAGTGTCGGACGACGGCGCGCAGTGAATTAGCGCCTTAGGTTACGAACATTCGGGGCCCGGGTTCGAATCCCGGCAACCGGAGTCCGATTTTTCTTCTACGCATCAAAAATGAAAGAAAAACAGCAGTACCCCCATCAGTGACATCTACAGCCAGCAGCTACAAGTATCACGGCCATCACCTATTATATGCCTCAGCTGTATCCATTAGCGTTACTCCTCTGCAGCTCTTCGCTACTCTCTTGTCCCCCTTCTTGTATATCGGACATATTACTTCCTTTTTCCAATCTTCTGGCATCCCCTCCCCATTGCATATTTTCCTTAATAACTCCCATAACGCCTCCCCCATTTCCTTCGGTACATGCTTCATTTTCTAACCCGTTTTCCCCCGTTGCTTTCTTTTTCTTCAAATTTCTTAGCTGGTATATCGCCTCTTCCTTCTCTATATTATCTTCTCTCTCCTCCATTATTTTCTCTTCCTCTCCATGACCCCCCCCCCCGTTTTTCTGCCCTCTTTGTGCTCTGTCCCTTCTAAAATTTCCATAAAGTGATTTCTCTACTCTTCTTCGCTTATATCCTCATCTATACCTTTTCTACTTGTTCTGTATCTATTTATGTATTTCCACGCTTCTTGTTCTGTTTTTATCTTCTTTATTTTCTCCATTTCTTCTTCTTCGTGTCTTTCCTTTCTTTGTTTGCTCCACTGTTTAAATGCCTTTTTTTGCTCTATGAGCGCTTCTCTGCTGCATTTTCCTTTCATAAACTTTGTCATCTTCCTTCTCATCTCTCTTTTCCTTTCTTTCCACTCCTTGTCGCACCATGCTTTCTCTCCCATGCCCCATTTCCTTATCTTCACTTTCTTCTTTGGCACTGCTTCGTTTATCTTCTTTTTGATTTCTGACTACATTTCCTCTACTGTTCTTCCATTGCAGGTCCAGTCTTTACATTCCTCCAAGTATTTTTCCACACTTTCGTTTGTCCATTCCCTTTTCTCTTTCTCTTCTTCTTCTTTTTCCTCATTTGCTTGTAGTTCCGGCCCCCCTATTTCTATTTCTAACGGCATGTGGTCTGACTCTGCCAATTCATCATGCCAATTATCTTTTCTGTCGCCTCCTGGTTGTCAATCACATGATCCTGGTTGTCATCTATCACAGAGTTTCCTCTTTTCCTATATGTCCACTCCTCTCCTTCTTTATCTCTTCCATTGACTATCATCCAGCTCTTTCTTCCAGGTACTTTAGCAGAGTTCTTCCTTCCATGTGTATTGTCTTGTCCTTTGATCGCTTGTTTTTTTCTTTCCTCAGATCCTCGTTTATCGGCCCTCCCCCTTCTCCCGTTCTTGCATTCCAGTCTCCGCTGATGATCATCACTTCCTCTTCTCTTCCTTCTACTCTTTCTTCTATTTCTTTCCTTGTCCCTTTTGTGTCTTGATTATAAACTACTATTATCCTATATGTCTTATCATTGTATACTATTTTTCTTTCCACTATACTATCACTTATTTCTTTGTATTCTATTTCTCTCAGTTCCTTATTTATACCCGTTATTATTCTCCCCTTTACTCTTCCTTTTTTCCTTACTCTCATTGCTGCTCTGCATTTCCAGTTGAATTCTTTGGGTAGTCTATATTTTAGTTTTTCCCAATTGTCTTCCTCTATCCATGTTTCCGTGAATCCGATCACGTCGAATGTCTTCAAATATTCCCTCACCTCCTTGTCCTTACTTATTAACCTTGCTACATTCCAGAAGCACATTTTCATCGCCTTTGTAGTCTCCCTCCTTTTTCCACTTTTTTCATTTTTCTTCCCCTCTCTTTCTTTCTTCCTCCAGCCTCTCTTCATTTTCATTCCACCTGTACCATCTGTTTTCTATCTTTAGCTTCTTATATCCAATCCTTACATATTCGCCCTTTTCCCTTCTTACTCTAGCTATTCTTCTTATTTGTTGCTGTATCTCCCTTCCTTTTCTTGTCAGATCGTCATCTATGTATATTCCCTTTTCCAATTTGCTTTTCTCCTTCATTACCCTTATTTTTTCCTCCATTGATTTCATCATCGCTACTATTATTGTGTTTTTGTCCCCCACCCTTATCATATGTGTTCTTTCTACTTCTGCCCCTATTTTCATTTTTTCCCTTATGAACTCCTTTACTGCCCCTTCATTGCTTTCTTCGTTCCAGTTTACTCCTTTGATTACTATGTTCCTTCTTCTTTTCTCTCTCTCTGCTCTGTCCCTCTCCTCCTCGATTCTTCTAATTCTGCCCAATAAGTCCTTCTTTTCCCTTTCCCGCTCTTCTCTCTCTCTCTCTCTCTCTCTGGCTCTCTTTCTCTCTCTCTCTCTCTCTCTCTCTCTCTCACTTCTTCCCCTTTCCTCTTTCATTTCCCTCTTCATCTCCTCCACTTGTTTTTCGAATATCCGTTTTATTTCCTTTATCATTGCCTCAAATCCTCTTTCCATTTTCTCTATTTTTTTCATCATTACTTCCATTTCTCTCTACCTGGTTGATGTCTCTTTTTCTGAGAAGCTGTATTTATCCAATGTGTTTTTGAAATCTGCCTTATCTCCCGCTTTATCCGCATTCCTTGGTCTTCCTCTGTTTGACGCCATCTGTCGTTTCCGTACCTTACTTTATTTGCCGCGCTTTTGACTTCCTAACCTCTTCTCCTCTAGTTTTTCTAATTTGTATCTCTCTCTCGTTCCTGACTTCTTTTCGCTTTTCTTTCACTTTCTCCTCGTATGCTCACCCTTTGTTTTCCCTTTTTCGTTCCTTCACATTTCCCTTTTTCCACAGGGTCCACGTGTTACCCTTGCCCCGAAACAAACCGAAAGTCCTACATTTTATATAAACACCTTATACACCATGCCTAAAAGATCCAGAGAGGACATGTTCGTAGTGATGATTACATGATAGTAGTGATGATGAATGACATCAACGAATATTTGGACGGGGTCGGCAAAGCAGACCAAAGCAGACAAACATACTATTTTATGCGAAAGTCCTAGAAATGATTGCAAAAATTATTTTTTTTTGGGCTTGAGAATATCAACCATAAATTCTTACTTATTAATATAACGCAAACCAGGAGAAACAGAATAAAAACAAAATAACGCATTTGCAATACGAACGTCGCTTGCTAAATCAATTAGTTGGAGATTTTCGTGACATTATCCCGAGAATACTTCATGAACTTCTGGAATGTTCCAACCAGAAAATTAAAGATGAAAAAAAGAATCAAGATACTACTGTGCTACTTATTCAGCTAAACTGGCCTTGCATATAGGCGACTGCTTCGAAAGATACTATCATACCCTGCAAGAATATAAAATATGTCATAAATAAACATAGCAAAACTAAATATGTTTTGTTGGATCTTGACAAAAAATTTTGTTGTATTTGAATAAAGTTTTAGTTTTTAGGGTTATATTCGCAAAAAAAAACAATCCAAGGAATTTTGAGATATATTGATACTTCATAGACATGGTGAAACTTCAACGTGATGTTTCTGTCGTTAGCCATTTTCAACATGTTTCGAACATAAATTTACGCGATTGATTGTTACGAAAAATTCACTAGACAAACACTAAATAAATAAACACACTGTCACCATGTATTCAGACACTTACCTTTCGTGTCATTCATTTCGTGTATATAACAATAAATCATAGTTGTATGATCATTTGCACTGAGCGCAATATTCACTGTTCGCTTGCTAAACAGCTCAGCATGCATAGCGGACTTTTAATACACTCAATCTCGCGTTTCAATAAGTTTCCATAGATGATCAACTGCGCACATCTATTGGCTCCGAATTCTGTACGCATCCAAAACACCTATAAATATATCAAAACGAGGCATAAAGTAGCGGGAGAAAGTACTGATATACTTGCTAATTTAA
Organism: Bombus bifarius; assembly: GCF_011952205.1. Classification (NCBI taxonomy): domain Eukaryota; kingdom Metazoa; phylum Arthropoda; class Insecta; order Hymenoptera; family Apidae; genus Bombus; species Bombus bifarius. Next base: position 297,793 of record NW_022884357.1, read on the forward strand.
ATTCAAAAGTTCGGCACGAAGACCGACTTACACAAATCGTGTAATATGTACAATACACTCTTATTATAAGTAAAAAATACATGCTTTCTGAGACTAGACTTTGTATTTTCATTTCTTATTATTACAAATATAGTTATATTGTATAATACACAACATAATTATTATGCATATACTATGGTGTAAATTAGAGCAATACTTGACTCCTGTTTCTCGAGGTTTTGATACAAATCTAAAAACAGCGTGATTAAAAATGGATGGAGCGGGAAAGATAAAGAGATTAGACAAAATTGTAGTGAATAGAATCGCAGCTGGTGAAGTAATACAAAGACCAGCAAATGCATTAAAAGAATTAATGGAAAACAGGTTAGATATTTGAATCACAATTGTTGTATGTATGTCTTTTACACTGCACACTTTATATTACAAATGTTTCAGTCTTGATGCAAAAGCAACTAATATACAAATTATTGCTAAAGAAGGCGGATTAAAATTATTACAGGTATTTTCTCCAACTATTCAAGTAGGAAAATTATTATTACAACTAAATATTCATTATTAATCACAGATTCAAGACAATGGAACAGGTATTAGAAAAGAAGACATGGAAATTGTTTGTGAAAGATTTACAACAAGTAAATTACAAGCATTTGAAGATCTTCAGGCAATATCGACTTTTGGATTTCGTGGTGAAGCTTTGGCGAGCATTAGTCATATATCACTTTTAACAATTACAACAAAAACTGCAGATGAGAAATGTGCTTATAAGTATGTTTAATTATATAAAGTGTTATGAAATCTGAGCAAATATTTTTAACAATATCATTTTCATATTAGAGCATCATATGTTGATAGTAAGCTAAAAGCACCACCTAAATTATGCGCTGGAAACCAAGGTACTACAATATTAATTGAGAATTTGTTTTATAATGTTTCAACAAGAAGGAAGGCTTTTTCTAATCCAAACGAAGAATTCAATAAAATTTCAGATGTAGTTACAAAATATGCAATACATAATCCTACTGTAGGGTTCACATTAAAGAAACATGGTGAAGTCACACCTCAGGTATTTTACTATGTAAAAATAGTCACACAATTGAAGCTATTATTTATAAATATATAAACATGTTTCTAACATTTAGATTCGAACACCACATAATTCAAGTAAGATGAACAATATAAGAATACTTTATGGCAATCCTGTTTTTCGTGAATTATTAGAAGTGGAACTTACAGATGATACTTATAGATTTAAAATGCATGCTTTGGTAACAAATCCAAATTACACAAGCAAGAGGATGATATTTCTTTTATTCATTAATAACAGATTAGTAGAATCATCCTGTAAGTTTTAAAGTATTAGATTTTAGACAAGAAGATTTTATACATAAAGATGATATTTTATAATTACCTTATTTCAGCTATTCGAAAAATGCTAGAAGAAATCTATACATTTTATATTCCAAAAAAGACCCACCCATGGTGTTATATATCTTTAGAAATTGATCCGCAAAATGTTGATGTTAATGTACATCCAACAAAACATGAAGTTAAATTTCTCCACGAAAATTCTATTATTGAAAGAATGAAACTCGCTTTAGATGAGAAACTGTCTGGGAATAGTGCTTCTAAAACATTTTATGTACAAGCGCGGTTGCCAAAAACAGATATTACAAAAGAAGTTTTGAAAGAGATTTTGCCAGAATATGAGAAAGATAAAGATGATAGAACAAAAAAAATTCGTCCTCAAGAAATGATCAGAACTGATGCATCTGATCAAAAATTGGACAAATTCAATTTTACCATTCATACCGCAATGGAATATGCTAGAAACAATGATGATATTGATTTCAAAGATACTAAAGTTGAAGATACTAATAGTAATGACGAGAAAGATATAAATAAAATACAGCGCCCGATATCAGATGTAAATGATACTAAAGAAAAGGATATCTCCACGCATGTTATACCAAAAGCAACAGAAAAATCGGATACTCCGTGGAGTAATATCATAGATGATACAAGTCCACTTGCGTCAGATTCTGCAGTATTTGATGAATCTAATTTAGATTCATCTACTGCAAATATTAACAAAGAACAGTATGGATCAAATGGCGTGCAAGATATTTTAGAAATGACAAATGAAGAAATTGATCAAAATATAGCAGATGACTCTACGAAAGAAAAATGTATCGACGTTATTGCAGATAAAGCACGTAAACAAGTGTATAAATACTTTGGAAATAAAAGTATTAAATTAGAAGAACAAAAGACAGATAAAAATAGTATAGATAAAGAAATAAGAAACGACGAACCTGAAGAGTGCAATAAACCCAACGAGACGAAAATTATTACTGAACAAATACTAAAAGAAACCGATGACAATAAGAATGGTGACAAAGAAAGTTCATATGAATTTAAATCCTATTCAATAAACAATTTTAGAAGAGAAGTAAAATTAACGAGTGTATTGAAATTACGTAAAGAAGTAGAAGACGCATGTCACGATGGTTTGAAACATATTTTATCAGAATTAACTTTTGTTGGTTGTATCGATCAGTCTTCCGCTTTAGTTCAAAGTGGAGTCAATTTGTATCTTTGCAATACGCAAAAATTAGCGTAAGTGTCCATAAAATATTCATAATATATATAAAAAATCAAGCTTGATTAAGAACATTTTTGTTACATCTAGGGAGGAACTATTTTATGAAATTATGCTCTATGATTTTGCAAATTACGGAGTCATCAAATTTTCGGTATGTACATCGACAAAGAACATTATTATTATATTGCAAGTTACACTTATTTGCAGGAGGCACTTCCTTTATATGATATAGCTATGTTAGGATTAGAGACTAAAGAAGCTGGATGGTCAGAGGAAGATGGACCAAAAGAGGAATTAGCTACAAGTGTTAAAGAATTGTTATTGGAGAAAGCTGATATGTTAAAAGAGTATTATTCTATTGTTATAGATAAAAAGGGGAATTTAAAATCTTTACCGGTATTATTAGGTAAATACATTTTAATAAACTACCTTTAGAATCCAATACAAGATTATCTTTTGTTTTCTTTTCAGAAAAATATTTTCCATCTGTGAGTGGTCTTCCTCTCTATATATTACGTTTAGCTACTGAAGTAGAGTGGTCGTCGGAACAACCATGCTTTCGAACCATTTGTAGGGAAACAGCAAAATATTATAGTCAAATGAGTCCTATACATGATACTCATGAATGGAAGTACATTACAGAACATGTTCTATATGGTGCAATTAAGGAGAGTTTTCTTCCTCCTAAACATTTTGCACATGATTCAACAATATTACAAATAGCCAATTTGCCTGACTTGTATAAAGTTTTTGAAAGATGTTAGATGTTCAGGATAAAACTGAAGTATTATAAAAAGTAAAGGTCTTTTATTTCATTAAAAATTCAATATTGTAATATTTTTTATATTTATACTACAATGCTCTATTTATTTTTATAGATTTTATAATAAATTTCCCACTAAATTAAATATTATTCTTCTATGCTATAATAGAATGCAATATAGTATAATAAAAGAAATGATATTTAAATACATATATCTATTTGGCAATCAAAAAACATAAAAATTCAGATTCATATTACACTCTCTCTTAAATCTAACAGAATAAGAACAAGTTTATTTTTCATAAAATTAGTTCCAATTTTTTTTTATATCAGTTGTATGACATTCATGTTTTGATGTATTACATTTTAATTTTAATTACAATATATACGTGCCAACACTTTATTCACGGATCGCTCTTATGAGATTATATCTAATTTCCATTTAATTAACAATCATGAATTATCCTTTGGCAACACCAACTAATGCTGGTCTTACTACTCGTTCATGTAATTTATAGCCCAATTTAGATACAACTACTATTGTTCCTGGTTCTTTGCCTTCAACTTCCTATGTGAAAAAGATATAATCCTTATTAATTTAATACACAATAATCTATATAAATAAAACAAAAAAATTTTACCTGTTGAAATAGTGCTTCATGTTGATTAGGATCAAACTTTTCATTCAGTGGATTTAATGATATTAAACCATGCTTTTTAAATACCTATACAAATACATTTCAAAGGAATAATTTAGTGTATTATTTAGTATATGAAAATGTAGTTGAATTATATTTTCTTATTTACTTTATGTAACTGTGCCTCTGTCATCTTTAAACCTTCATATAATGTTTTTAAATGTGGATTTTTTTCTGTAAGTTCATCCTTTGGTACACTTTCTGTAGCCTTGCCTAAAATATCAGCTACTTCTAAGAGATCCTTACAAAATCCTTGGATGCCAAATATTTTTGCATCTTCAATTTGTCTAGTTAGTCTAGTTCTAAGATTTTCTCCATCAGCAAGCGCTCGTTTGTATTTATCTTCTAATTCATTTTTATGAGCTTTAAGATCCAATAATTCCTTATTAATGAGATCAATATCTGCTTTCAATTTCTTTTCAGTTTCTGTAAGTTCCAATTGTGAAGATTGTGGTTCTCCCCTTTCTGATTGTTGTTCTTCTGTAATAGTACTATACTCTTGCCTTTGCCAAGAAACTTGTGATGGTTGAGTTAACCTTCAAATCATGAACAAAATCTTTAAGACATCAATGCTTTCTTCTTCAAAAAGAATAACTTAGCATAAAGTATTATTAATACTTATAACACTTATTTATTAACATATTTTTTATTATAAAGAATTATTCAAATCTCTTACTAGTAACATAACCAATTAACTACGTAAGGTTTCATTTAAATATATAACAGCTTTAAAAAATATATGATCATCTTTATTAAATATATTACAATTTTACTTTAAAAAAATTGTATAATAATAAAGTAATGGATAAACACTATGTAGCAATCTAACCTCTATATGTACGTTGAAATATAAGTTCAATGAGTCGCATATTTTAACATAACGAACTATAATATTCGGAATCTTACCTAAGTAAAATGTTCTTATTTAAATTGTGCAAACTATCAATCGTGACACGAGTAAATCTCGCTGCAACCGGTACCATGAACGATGCCATAATTCTCAATTTCACGAAAATTGGTAAATGATGAAATACAACGATCCTCGTGCTTTCTCAGTGGTTCTCAAACATTTCTTGCAACATATAAGAATCGCGATAAGGAACTATAAACTGTAACCATCAAATATTTTAGTGTATTACGTAAAACGTGATGTACTATGTATCAAAATTCCAATTATAAATGCTCAATAAGTTCACACAGTTTTTAAGATTAGAAATTAAATTCGTTCGTTATAACAATTATTACGATTGAATCATATTTTTAATATTTTATTGGAATGAAGTGGTACAATACAATGAAAACTGTTCGCGATCATCTTTCGTGATTCTATGTTCTTTTAATACCTGCGTATCTTTTATTTACAAAAACAAACTATTATTGAACATGTTAAACACGCAAAACATTTTTAGATCTGGTGACATTATATCTTATTTAGAAAAAAGTATTTTGTAGTATAATAATATCTCGAACTATTTAAAAATTTTCAATTCTAAAACAAGCGAAAACATTTCACGATTCTTAACGTATACGATTATCCTAAGACCCGATGCAGACGAGCGACTTTTGTCCGCACGATATCGCTGTGACCATATGTCTGTTTCCGCGGTTTCAAACAGGAAAAACAAAAAAAAATAACATATGACCATAACAATATCGCATGAATAAAAATCGCTCGTCTGCATACAGCCTATTTCAGACAGCATTGAAGATTTATTATTTGAATAATAATTAAGTTTAATTTGTTTTTCGCCTTGTTGAGATACCTTGTAACATTGTAAGTTAATTCTTCACCGCGAAAAAGGGTTGCAATTTATATTATGCTAGCATTCATAAATAAGAATAATTTGATTCTTTTTAAATGTATCACATAGATTCTTAGAAAGATTTTTCATATTATAATTTACGGTCGTATTTCCAATTTTTTATGATTGCTTTTTTCATTTATCTTTGTGTAAAATTGTTACAATGCAGTTCTGTGTTGATTATAAACAGGAAAAACTTTGCATAAGTTATATGCACATTTCAGTCATAATAAAATTATAATAAATATGTAATATTTTCGACTGTGTGTACTTGGAAAAAGTGAAATATATAACACATAAAACGGTACTACTTGATCTTAAGAAAAAACAGTAAACATATAATTTATGCTGAAGATTATGTAAAAGTGCTCTTATCGATAGCAAGCATTGTATACATCTTATCTGACATACTTGTTCAACATTTAATACAAAAATTAATCTATTTTTTATCTAGTAGTACATTCCGAATGTGCAAACGTCGATCAACAAATTCTATTGGTAAAATTACTTAGTTACTAAATTTTTCTTTAATGTACATAAATAAACCATTTATCAATAAACTATGCTTTCCACATGCCTTCTAACAGATTAAAGGTCAAATTTCATTTGTTTCATATTAGGACAGAACAAAATCTACAAACATTCAAATTTTTGACGGTACATCAGCCTAAAAAACGTACAAGTTTCGCTAAAGCTTGTACAAAATTATAAATGTCATTAAAATTTGTCTTTTTCTTTACATATTTTTTAAGTGAAAATACAGAGCAGACAACTATCCTTTCGGCCGCGTCTCACGATATTTAATATATTTTTTTTTCTTTATGTTTGAAAAAACTGTGTGTTCGACGCAATGTCGAAAACAGATCAACCACACATTATCAATGATTTTGTGTGTGTATGTTGTGTGACACCATTTTTAAAGATAACTAAAATATATAGAGGTTAGAATCCTTCCTGATACTGTTTGGAATCTAACTTCGCTTGGATCACTTCCAATTGTCTCTTTGCTTCACATTGTGGGAAGTTTTGTAAATCATAATATTGTGGTGCTATTTTAAGCAACCAATCAGCTATAAAAAATATAATATTTATAACATATGTTTATAGAGATGAGTTTCTCTCATATTATTTAATAAAAATGTAACTTACGCTTAATATCTGTGACTGTTCTGATATAATTTTTGGTCGTAAGCACGAACTCGTTATAAATTACCCATTCGGGTTTATGATCCAAACAACTGCTTGGATGAAGTTGTACAATTTGATTATCTTTAATGGTCAAATAATGACCGGTCCTTTCTAAATGAGCAACCTAATATACATAAAAAAGAGGTAGTATTACGTATACAAGAAACATTTTTTTGTTATAAAACTTATTTTTAGTTACATTTACCTGCATAAAGAAACCGTTCACAAGGGCTTTTCTAATGTTGATATAATAATCTTTTGATGTGAAGTCTGTAGAGGTACGTTTTAAACAAAATCTATCCATTATTCTACTTAGTTGTTGTCTAACATTATCCCCACTTTTTAAAGATCGGTAATTAACAAAATTATCGTAACACCATTGTGGATCTTCGAAATCTATAAAAAGATATGAATTAAAACTTGTAATGTCACAAACGCAGTCTTAAAAAAGTTGCAGGTACTTACTTTGTTTAAAGGCGTGGTAAACATTCAGTAATGTTAAATGATCTCCGTCGATATGTGCAAATCGCATTTTAGCATCATCCGCAGCTTTTTTTGATTCATTTGGCCTCACAAAACACTGCGGGACTAATACAACATCAATCATCAATTTAAAACCACGTTACCTTACCATGATCCTGACTTAGACTTTTGCTTTTATCGTATTAAAATTACTTTATTCGCAAGAGAAGTATGAACCTAATGATGTGATAGAAAAGATGTTCTTAATAATACTGTACCTGACAACATAGCAGTAATGCTCAATATCTCATTACTGCAGTTATGATTACAAGATGCAATGAGCATTTTTGCCAATTGAGGATCTAATGGAAATTCTGCCATCACAGCACCCAAATCTGTGAGATTTCCATCATCGTCTAAAGCAGCCAAATAATTAAGAAGTTCTAAAGCCCTCATAAGAGTTTCTGGTGCAGGAGGGTCCATAAAATCGAAATGAACCTACAGTAAAAACAGTTTATGGAAATAATTATTTAATAACATATTCAATTGGAAATAAATTATATTCATGAGAAATGCAATATACCAAGTCGTCAATGCCAAGCTTTTTCAGTTGCAATACGACACTGCCAAGATTAGATCTTAAAATTTCAGGATAAGTATTATCTTGCATCTCGTTTTTATATGCCTTCTCAGTATACAATCTGAAACATTTTCCGGGCCTTGTGCGTCCAGCTCTACCAGCTCTTTGCTGCGCAGATGCTTTACTAATGGGTGATACAAGGAGAGATTCTACACGAATTCTGGGATTGTATACCTGTTAAATAATGTAACGGGAATTTAAAAAACTGATTTAATGCAGTACAAGAATAAAAAATAATAATGATCTATAGTCTGTTCACTAAGACAACCTTCACAGTACCTTCTGCTTTGCAAATCCAGGATCTATCACAAAGACGACACCGTCGATAGTTAACGACGTTTCCGCAATATTCGTAGAAACTACTACTTTTCTACCAATAGCACCGTTAGGCTTTGTAGGTGGTGCTGGTTCAAAGATTCTTTGTTGAAGGTTTGGAGGCAGTGTAGAATAGAGTGGTATGCATTTAAGTTCACCTACTTCTGGACCTAAATTATCCATCTCCCTTTTGATTCTTTTACAAGCTTCTTCAATTTCCTCTTGACCAGTTAAAAAGAGGAGCAAATCTCCTGCTACTTCTTCACACATATGAATTTGAATAACTGTCCTGATAGCAGCCTCTAAGTAATCCCTTTCAGGCTCAGGTGTATAAAAAATTTCAACAGGGTGAGTTCGGCCAGGTACGTTCATTAAGGGTGCATTATCAAAATACTGCTGAAATTTTCCAGCATCTAAAGTTGCACTCATAATCACAAGTTTCAAATCCGGTCTTTGTTTAATCACTTCTTTTAACACACCCATAAGCAAATCTGTAGCTAAAGTTCTTTCATGAGCTTCATCTAATAATATCACTTGGTAAGCATCAAGCATGGGATCTGACATTCCTTCACGTAACAGCATACCATCAGTCATATACTTCAATATAGTTTTCGGAGAACTACAATCTTCAAAACGAATACTGTATCCTACTTCCACACCTGTTTTAAAAATTGTTGTGAAGACATTATATAAATATACCTCAGTTTTTAGTTCAGAAATATAAAAACGTCTTCAGAGTTAAAAGGACATAATACATACCTAATGGAACATCCATTTCTTCTGAAACTCTTTGTGCAACAGACATAGCTGCTACTCTTCTTGGCTGAGTGCAAGCAACACCCTTGTTGTCAATACGCCTTGAATATTCTACACACCATTGTGGTATTTGTGTAGTTTTTCCAGAACCTGTTTCTCCAACGAGTACAATACATTGATGTTGTGCCAATAATCTCATAAAATCAGTACGGTATTCAAATACTGGTAAAGTGATTCTCTTTTTATAAAGTTCATGATATCTTGGTGTAAAAGGTAGACTAGTATAAGGATTTAGCTGAACTTGATTTTTTGGTGCTGTCGAAGGTATAGTTGTGCTATTGGATGTAGCCGAGCCATCTCTATAAAATAACAGATAAACTATAGAGTATATGAAGCTGGTCCAATTTATTATTTGAAAATTATTTTAATCACATAACAACGAAATAATACATGAGTGACAATGACATAAAATAATGAAAGTTGAGAACACTTCATTGTTATGAAAACCAATCAGATGGAAAACAAATGATATTTAAGTTCATCCGAAATTTCTCTCGTGTATCTATAATTATCTATAACGCGTATGTTTTCAGCGTATTGTAAAATTATGCATTAATTTCCCATATATATTAATATACAACATACTATTGAAGAAAGAAATTTAGTTGAGAACCTTTATAGATGAGTTGATCAAGTCAGTCAACAGCAATAGAAAAGAATTGTTCTATGAATTTAAAATGTTAGATCATTTTATTACATTATTGTTCAACGGATTAATCGTATTTTACATAGATTATTTTCAGGAAGCAGGGTTCGTTCAATGAGATGCGCGATAGGATCACAAAAACTTGTAACGATGCACATGGCAAAATATCTCATCGAACTCTTTAATTTTTACAATTAAAAATGCTTTAAAACACTCACGCTTTCCGTTTAATATACGGATCCACAACCTCGATCCTTCGTTTGGACATAATTCTTGTCCCTCCGCAGGCAAGCAAAGCAAAATCTGTTTACGAACTTCCACACAAGGCGTCACAAAATGGCAAACTAACAGGCCAAAGCTTCCTGTAAACGTAATCACAAAAAGCAACGATAGATGGAGCTACAAATACCAGAAAAAGCAACGATAGATGGAGCTACAAGTGCCACAAAAAGCAACGATAGATGGAGCTACAAGTACCGTAAAATAACTACGAAACAAGTAATTCATTTCGAAAACGGTCAATTTTAAATTTATGTACAGATGAACAAATTTGTGCATTATCTTGAAATAAACAGACATAAGATAAAAAAGATATTTATTTCTCCGTATGTTACAATTAGAAAAATATATAATTAGGATAGTTATTAAACAGTTATATTCCTAACAATATACATTGCTTCATTATCACATCCAAAAAGTAATGTTGATCTATCGATGTCAATACTGTTTATTGGCTTATGCATAGCACTACAAAGCGATGTTACATTAACTTTACCGTTTGTACCAATCGTGTTTAACCAATGTGTATTTGTAGGGTCTAAAAAAGGAATAATTTACTAATATACAGTGAGATTTGTTTATTACAAAACTTACCTAAACTTAGTTTCGAATGTTGGGCATTATTCCAATGCCACAATTCACCACTTGTTGAACACGTAAATAGATTTTCTGGTCTATCAGGGTGAAAAAGTATTTCGCTAACAGCCTTGGTATGGGCATTGAGTTGAGACATTGGGTACGTATTATGTCTCAAGTCCCAAACTGTTAAGCTGCCATCTCCACCACCAGCCACGACAATATGTCTCTGAGTAGGATGATGAGCAATACTCGTAGCTTCTGTCTGCAAAAGTTTCTCTTTACTTGGAGGTATATAAATAATTTCCTAGAGATTGTACTTAATATTAAAGAAATATTAAAGAGATTGTACTTAATATTAAAGAAATATTAAAGAGATTGTACTTTTGATTGATCAGAAAGCATGAATGTTGTAGCAGGAAGATCTTGATCATTTCTTAAATCCCACACTTTCATATGTCCCCTTAAATTTCCTGTAAGTATCTCATTATGTCTTAAGAAATCAATACAATATATAGAGCAACTATCCGCATCATCTAAAACATAAATTCAGCTATTTATGTGTAAAATCAACATATAAAACAAATATTTTAAGTACGAAATAAAATTTTATAGTACTAATAGATCTAATTGGCTGCTTCTGCCCAGCTGTTAAAAGATTAATTCTCCCATCTTCACCCACTGAAACTATGTCTTGTTCAAATGTAGAAAGTCCAGTACAAGATGCATAATCGCTTGTATTACTGTTAAAAAAAGATTAATGAAGCATAAACTGTGTTTAAAAAGAAATAAATCTTAATTAATATATAATTAATTTATAATATTAATCTATAAATGAAACTTACTCAAATTTGTGTATAAATTCCCATGACATGTGCTCTTTAAATTGAGAATATGGATTTTCATGAATCTGTAACAACCTAACAGTACCTATAGATGTTGACACCACGAAGAAATCTTTTGAAATAAACTGTAAAAATAATAAAGCGTTGATGAAAAAATTATCCATGATATTTTTTATATATTATAAAGTAAAAACCTTTATTTCAGTTACGTCTCCGAGAATTGCATAAGATGATACGACTGCCGGATAGGATTCACCATCGTCATTCATTTGAAATGTCCAATGTGTTACTTTATTTACCTATTACATGATAGAAAATTACAATATTACAAATGATTAACATTATTTAATACAATAATCGTAAATAATTCATATGTACATGAGAATGCATTAGGTTAAGTTTACTGAAGATAACCCTACCGGATCATCCCAACTACCGGTTATAAAATTAGTAGCATCTTCAAAATCTGCGTGTTTCCATCTGATTTTAGAAATTTTTTCCGATACAAATGTTCCTTGTACATTTTCGCTCATTTTGCTACGAAATACGATCTAATTTAGAGTAGAAATGACAAAAACTAGGACCTCCGTTTACATGCACGCGCGTTTCCACGCGACTGTGAAAAAGACCGCCAAATATGTTAAACAAAACTTTTGAAACGAAATCTGCCTACTATTATATTTTATTTCCTTATGTAATAAATATACAGAAAAAATTGTTTTAATAATTTTAATTGTTTTATTTATTTTACACAATTAAAAACGGTCGTTTTACTTTTATTAAAATTTTCATCATTTAAAAACATTGGGTACTTGCTTAATTTATAAGCAGTTTAAATGTGTGTGTATATATAAAAATTCTTAGAATTTAAAAATTAAAATTATTTAAAAAGGAAAATTAGTGACAAGTGTTAAATAATTCTTACATATGTATAAATTACATCGTTTATTTGAAAAAAGGTATTTCTATAATTTTTGTATCTAAGTTGATTACAAGAAGGGTAGGGATTTACCTATATTTTATAATTCACGGGAGATACAGAGGACAGTTACGCAGTGATCAGGTTGTGAACTAGATGTATATCTTACCTACTGAAACGTAAATTATTTCAAACGAAACACTATCTCACGATTGAAGAAGTTTCGAAGAGCTCTAATATGATCATCTGAGAATGCTGTTAAATCTATTTTTACAAGTTTCCGGAAATTGCGACATTCTTATTTAAGTGAGTATAAATTCGAATGATCTTAGAACGAGTTACTCCCCAAGATGTCATCGATGGTTTTGCTGTTCTTGTATCTGAATACGCTCCACTTAACTCGCTGTGATGCAAGCGATGCAAACGACTTGCAACTATGTAAGTATTAATGGATAAAGATTTCTATATGATGTTATAAAATTATTTATATATCTATGAATAAAAGATTAAAAAATGTAGAAAAGTTTTATGAAAAAAGAAAAAAAATTTCAGCTGTTACAGACACGAATTTAACGAGTGACGAAGGTGTCACGGAAACGCAACATGCAAGTTGTAAAATCGCTACAGAAGAATTGGTTGCAAGCGCACGTACCAGTGTCACGAGAATACTTACTGGAGTTTGTAATACTAGTAGGAAATAACTTCTAATCTTTTTTCAATTGTTCACGTTATTTTCTATTATCTAATTTTATTCCTAAATATCCAGAAATGATCGATGAAAAGTTGCGAGCTTTAGAAAAAGGCCTGATCAAAGAACTGGAAGAAATCAAGGCATTGCTAAACACTGTTTTGGAGGGGAAAAAGGAAGTACCAAAACTGGCGAAATTATACGACGATTATCACGAAGGCAAAGGCGATACACTCTCTCCAAGACAGTCTGAAATCGATAACTTTAACAATACGATCCAAAGAACTTCATTATTAAATGGTTTGTACCATTATGTTGTAACATTATTAAGAGGTTTGACTGAGACTTGGGAATTGATTAAATCGCTGAATTATAGTCGAATATTGGACTAAATAGAATTACAAATAAAATATAGAGTTAATACGGTATCTGAATATGTCCCAGGGCCCGCGAACCTCTTCTTTTACTACTGGCAGATAAAGCATTTTGACGAGAAGCTTACCAATTGGAAAACTGCTCGTTGCCTACGCAGTTCGACATTTTACGTGGGCCAGAATGGGTATGCCATGTTCATCAAAGTAACACCGCGATATTTTCCGGACGGTACAGTTTTCATAGGCGTCGGATTGACCCGTGGTCGTCATGATTCTATTCTGAAGTGGCCATTTCCCCATAAGATCCGCCTCGAGGTAAAATCAACATTTTTACTCTTAATCCCGTTGGAGCTTTAAAATGATCGTGTTTTCAGATTTTAGATCATTCATCAGAGCAATCGCGACAAGATCGAAGATCACGGATTTGGGATCCGTCCACACTTTGCTCGGAATATTTTTGGGGCCGTCCAAAATTAACTGGAGAACCAGATAATGCAGAATGCGTTGGACTGAGCGTCCCACGACAGATTTTTTTTGTCAAGTTGCCCGTTTCGATCGATCGTCCGTCGAGAAGCACTAAATATCTTTGGAATGGAAGTATCACGATCAAGTTGACTGTTTATCTTTAAATAACTTTTATACTAAAATTTATACATTATGCATAGTAGTGTACGTAGTAATTCTACTAGATTATAATATTCTGTAATTAACTTTATTCGAGTTTCATTAAACGTACAAGTAATTGTATAAAAGAAAAGTTTATAAAAGTAAAATTTAATTGTCAATGGATTAAACTGTATCTTCTATCGTTTAAATAAATTCCATATGCAAATAGAATGGAACGAGAATGAAGAAAGAATAATAAAGTGACATATTTTTTAATATTCTTCTTCGCGAATAATTCGCGTCATTTGTAGATTTAAACGACTGAGTTAATTCAGGGATGTTGATGAAATATCGAACCTCTTATGAAGAGGCATTCTACCGGATAAATAAACCTGTGGGATTCCTGATAATTGATAATCATTTGTATTACGTTGAATTGTATTTCGAGTATTTTGAGTTGCTGCCCTCAGCAATGCCTTGTAAACAGAAATCGGAAGTCGAATGCTGCCATTTGTTTCCATGCCCTGAGATTCTATTGAATTTTCATGAAAATTCCTCTTTCTTCCGCATCCTGGAACCAATCGATTATTTTAGAATGATAAAGGGTTTCATAAAAAAAATGATCTTTGCCAATTTTTTCAATCTTTTAGATAATATGGCATCCTAATAGTCAAAAGCAGGACTCATGACATGGTGGAATTCTAAAAAATGATTATGTTCTAATTTATCGTCGAATGAAAATTAAATGCTTCTATAAAAACATTTACCTGGGTTCGACAACCGCGTGATTTAATTAAACACAGGTATTTTATGATATAATCTTAGATATACTTATATTACGATGAACATTTTGTTAAAAAGAATTGAAACAGAAATTAAAAAACTAGACCTAGACTAGGAATATAAAGAAAGAATACAAGAACATTCTTCCGTTTTTCTTGAAAGAAGATAAACATGCACAAGGGTGATTTTTGTTACGAGCCCTTCAATTGTATCTGATTGCGGACTGAAAATTAGGTTTTTCTTACCGGTGAACGCATTGCAGAAAGGTCTCTTCATCTTCAGCGATTCGTCTGTTAAGAAGGCGTCTAACAATTGTTGCTCGATCTAACAGTTGATTTGATCAATTAATTATCGCTATAATTATGAACGTGGTTTGCTTGTTAAGATAATAATTTACCTTATCCTGCGGGTTCTCAGACTGTGTCAGGTTCACTAAGCATACGAATATGAAAATACAGCAAACGTGGTTGATTGCCTAGAGGTGATCGAAAAATGTTAAATTGTATGGAATATTGAAAAAAATTTTGAATATTTCCAATAAAATGAAAGTTGTCCTCGTTATTGGTTAAACTGTATAACGTTGTATTCGTTAATGAACCGATTAAAACCCAGAACAAGATCTCAATAATTACTGAGGCTACGCGTAATTTCTAATAATCATATCGATTATATAACTATCGCACGTGAACCTTTCAAACATGTTAACTGTTGTAATCTGCTTATGACTTTAATCAGGTTTGTACTGCGGTTAATTAATGTCAAACGATACTAGCCGGTCGATCGTTCCTTCGAGCAATACGTTCGTCATCCATGCAAATAAAAGCTTTTTAACTTCGCGTATAACGTAATATGCCGACCAAGTGGACTGCAACAGTTCAATAATGTAATTACAAGTAAATTACAAGTTTCATTATATTTTAATAATCGCTTCTAGGTTAATGCTCCTCGTTACTTTTAATACCTTTTTCAAAGTTTCTCTATTGAAAATCGTAATAGGCAATATCGAATGTAATTACATTTTTGATCAGGAAGGGAAATTGGAAAATAGTAACGCGACCTCTTTAGAGGCTGTCAACTAGTAACTAGAAATTTATATTATAAGGCGTCAGGAAATTAACGTGTACGTAATTCATAATGGTTAAGACATAATAGTAAATCATAACGCGTAAGAGAATATTGTTCAAGGTATACATAGAATATAATACACGTAAAAGTCTTTTTACGTACAGTGGATTTTATCAATGTAGGTGTATATAGTGATACAGTTAAAAATTATTCTACGCAACACTATATTTTAATAAAAAAATATTTTTTCCGAATTTGAAGATTCAAATGGCTGAATGACAAAAATATGTTACAAGAGTTACTGTTCGGAATTTTGAGTGACCGTCCGTTTATGGCACGGACAGGCCCATTCCCTTCTTTAGGAAATTCCAAATTACATGTCCTCCCCGAGCTGTAAACCTAATGACTACAAAGTCAGGTAAAAATCCCCGGGAAAGACCAACCGGAAGGGCAGAATGGGCAGACGAAACTCAACGGCTAGTAGGGAGAATCAGCAACGTAGGAGGAAAGTTCATCATCAGATATCGTAACCGTAAAGATATCGTACCGGTAAAATACTTCACTCCCAACAAGATCCTAGCACCGCCGTGTTCATAACATCACACGTTACTTTTATACAAGTGCAAATACAGTTTTAGATTAATCTAACACTCGATCTATTTAACTTTCTCCACCTTGAGCGTTAAGTCATTCGAGGTACGCGATATCGACCGATCGGTTTGACCTGACCGGTTGGTCTTTAGTCGAGAATTCGCAACAGTTACCTTCATGTCGAATCTTTATAGCTTGAAGATCAGCAATACAAAGAATTATCCTTAGAGGCGCACGAAGAAACACTGTCTTGGTTGAACTTTCTTCCTTTGGTTCGGCTACGTCTTTTGATAAAAGGATAAAAGGTTACTCGCGGAAAGAGTCAAGTCTGCGTATGAGGGATGAAGTCGCGCCTCAGCTCTTCAAATACCACCCCCTCCTTTAGTAGCATTCGAGGGCGTAAATACATGCGCCAGAGGAACGCATGACCGTTCATAATGGCTCATGGAACGGTACATTTAACGTTCTTTACGCAGAATGTGGTTAGTCTTACGTATATTTCGCAGTCTGAATGGTGCAAGAAACACAGAAATTATGCATTTGTTCGTGTCTTATTCGTATCATGCACTTCGTTTGTTGTAACTACCGATGCGTTAAAAATTAAAGTTTGCTTACATAATACACAATATAATGTACTCAAAAACTATATACACCGTGGTACACCAAAGTATTCAAATACTCAGCGTAGAAAATTTTTATCAAACATATGAGTTATACGAAACATTTCGAAATTTCTACAAGTGCTCAAATACTTTCACAAGACACTGTATATACGATACATATATAATACACAATAACTATGCTGTTAAATGTGCAATATGTTAAAACAGAAACTTCTTAGATATATCAAAACAATTCAAAAGTTATATTAATAATTTCATTCATATATTTTGCAAAACATAATGAAGTTCTAAGGAGCGAGTAAAGAAACAGCAGATTTTTTCTATATAATTTTAATCTTAAGTAATATTTTTCCGGAAAGAGTATCATCAAATGTAAGTTCTCAGCCGTAGAAGGTTTTAAATGATTCTGTACCCCCTGCGACGTTATCCCACTTATGTCCATCGAGAGAAGTAGCAAAGTATATTTGATAAATATGCAAAGGCTGACAACAAAAGATCGAAACATAGTAGAACGATCAAGGCAAGAAGCAGCTTATGGAAGACTGATCGACAAGAAATTCCGTGTAAATCAAAGGAAAGCAGCCGGGGCTAAGTACTAACAACGTTCGCGCATCAGTACCCGCTGAGTTACATTAAAGTTGTCCAACCCTTGGCAACTGCCCCTTGTCCGCCTCCGTCCATTCAAATTTTTAACATCCTTTTTTTTTCATTGTTTAGTCTGTTGTATATCGAACATAAATTAATACTGAATGTCAGGAGATGTAAGGATTAAGAAAATAATATTTCGTTTTGTAAAATAGTATTCTTGGAATCAAAACACCTTTAAGAAATGAAATATGTGACACAAAATACACGCGCTGTGCCAGTGAATTCTTAATTTTCTCTCTGATTTGAGTATATTTTATTATGACATGCAAAAGTATCTATAAATAAAATCTGATGTTAAATTTGTACAGTTTTTACGTTCTTGATACTTGGTCCTTTCTAAACTATCATGTATGTTAGCCTTGTTGTCCTCTCTTTATCTTTTTTCAACATTTTAATAATGTGTCAAATATATGTTGATCATAATCGTCTTAATATTTTAAATCACGACGGGTTCGCAGCTTATGAATAAGAGATGCGTACAGAACTATATTACTCTTGATATATGACTCTCTTCGTGTATAAAACGAGTGAATATTACTTGTGTGCGCGTTATATTCTCTTCGTTAAAAATGTCTATATGAAAATAAATCTATCAATATTCAATAAAAATAAATAAATGTTAATAAAAAGGAATTATTAAAGCTATGCAAGATATTCTTTATTAAAATACAATAAAATAAGTGAAATAATTTTCTTATATATGTCGGAGAAGAGTCAGGAACAGGGTTGTGGGCGTTTGATAGACCTCCCTTGGAGTTGGCCATCGTTGTGTTATAACGAAGATACGGCCTGATACTACGAGTATGAACACTACCGATTCGACAATCAACAGCGGCGATTAGGCACTTGCGACACTAGTCATAGTGGTCTTAGGTTCCATAACGAATCCACGGTCAATGGGAGGATAGCTATATTTGCTCTAACTCAAACGTGTACTACTCACTCATCGTAAGGCGCTACTCCCTTTGTCGATGAGATCTCAAGAAAGAATGAATTTTCGTCCCAATGACGCTACCGAGGCCAAACTATGGTGGGGTGTCTAAGTACACAAGATCCTCGGATCGACGTCGCTGTCGATTGGTCGATTTAGGACAAAAGCTGCCTGTCCGTTTGCACAAATCTTAATTGCCGGAAAACCCAGGTTTTATAGCGGGTCCTCGGTCTAACTTTACTTATGCTGTGTACGTGCCTCAACATCAGGTATTCATTGTCCGAAGAAACCGTTGGCATGTTTTATTGTCAGGTAACTCTATGGGTATTTCCTTTAATGAGGGTCATAACTCCGCACCTTTGTTAGACGGAACGTCCGTCCCGTTGACCACGGCTACGTTCGGCGACTGGTGGTCGCCTTGAGCCCAAGTTTATTATCACAAATCGCAAACAAGCACAATTGAGCAGAATAACGGCAAATTGTTTAATTACAACTGTAAACTTTAGTTACGATTTTACGGATTTTCCCGAAGTTCCAGGGAAAGGCTCCGGTGTCCTTTCATCTCCGACATATATATGATATATTATTTAAATAATGGGAATAATTAATTAAATATATGAATGATTTTTAATATAGATACAATGCTTAAAATATTATAAAGACGCAATTCACAGATGCCTGGATAGCTCAGTCGGTAGAGCATCAGACTTTTAATCTGAGGGTCCAGGGTTCGAGTCCCTGTTCGGGCGGTTATAGCTTTTTGCAATTTTTTATTTTATCTATAATGATACCATATAGCGATACCAATGATACATAAAATATTTCAGCGGTTTGTTGAAACACTTCGAAAACAAAAGAATAAATATATATTGCACTTTAACACAACAATTGTTTCCGAAATTTTAATGTGGGAATATGCAGTAACTTTCAGGGCAGAAACGAAACACCATATTGTATAAAAATTTCCATTTTTATATCTCTTTAACTTTTCATTTTACATTAGATGACTGTACACAAATAATGTGTAAGATAATTTCAATATCATTTACAGAACACATAGAATAAAAATCATCACAAAAACAGAAAACTCGATATTATCCCAAGTGTTCTGTTTTTTGATAAATTACAATATAAATAGATAAAAGTTCAGTCTGTAGAACACAATCTCTTTTAAGATTCACTTATAAAGAGAGTAACGTAAAAATACATGAATGTAATGGAAATGCGAGTCATGAATGAGTATGATAATGCATTATCACTCTAGGAAAAAACCTCCAAACCCTTTCGTCAAAATTTAAATTAAGTCTTAGTCAATAGTACTAATATCATGAAAAATATACCTAACATTTAAACTACATTTCAAAACTGTTCTTTAACACTACCATCAGGCATTCCAAAGAACACTTTTTCCGCCATTTTTATAAAAAGTCCTGTTTCCACAACTCCAGGCATCATCGAGATATCTATGTTAATTTTATTCCAATTACTCAAATGTTGTGGGAAATGCCAATCGAGAATGAAATTACCATTGTCTGTTATAACTGGACCCTAAAAAAAGATAAATAATGTAATTCATGTAATATTCATAAACATAGAAAATAATTTATTAGGAAAAATATTTACAGCTTTAGCCAAAGCCATCCTAACTTTTACAAATCCTCCATAATTATCTTCTATTCTTTTTTGAATGACAGTGTATGCCATTGGAACTACTTCAATAGGAATACCTTTCTTATAGTTTTCACCAAGCTTCTGAGAATTTTTCCTAAAATCATTAAGTATTATAAGTAAATTCATTAAGTATTATATATTAAGTATTATAAGTAAAAATACAAATATTTTGTCTACAAAAATACAACACTTACGTATAATCAGCTATTATAACAAATTGACTAGCACAGGATGCAACGATCTTTTCTTGAAGTAAACAACCTCCTCCACCTTTGATGATATTCATATCAGAGTCAACTTCATCTGCTCCGTCAATTGCACAATCCAACTGTTAATATTCGAGCAATAATATAGAAAATATTTTTGTAAATAATAATAGATAAAAGATTGTTCATTACTTGAGGATAACTCTCCAAATCACCTAGGCGAAGGTGGTTATTCAATATTAACTGACGAGCTTGGAACGAAGTTGGAACACAAACGACATTAAGATTCTCTTCCTTTACACGTTCAACTGAAAAACACAGTTTTCTCCATCATTCACATATATATTCAAGATTACAATATTTAATTATTTAGCTTGATAAAATTTCCTGTCTGTGAATTAAAATATTCTTGTTATAATTACATTTGAATCAAGTATAATCTTATCTCCTGATGGGGTCAAAGGTGCACTATGACGATTTTATAACAAAATTAATTAGATATAGACTGTAGCAATAGTACAGGAAATTTGGTTATGAACGATTATAATTAAGTAAAAAATACTGTTCTTACCAATCCTGTGAACAGCATATATTATAGTAGATCCACTACCAATTCCAATAACGCTATTATTCTGCAAAATAATTGTGCGCAAAATTCAAACGATGAAACACCAGTGAGTTATTTAAATTAGTATTTATTTATTTATTTAATTCAATTTATTTAAAATAGAAATTACCTTCACATATTCATCAACTGCTTTGTAAGCAGCAATTTTCTTAGCACTCTCCAACGGTCCCATTTTTGGCAAGATTCTTGAAAAACTGAAAATATTTGCTAACGAGCAAAGCTGTAAACCTTCGTTAAGTACTATGCGTGCATACTGTGTATTACTGAATAAATTGTGCATTTCAAAATGGTTCTACACTATCGTTACAATCGTTAGGTCAGCGAATCACAAAAGTGCACTTGTACGCAGGTCCGGCGCAAAATTCAAATGATTCAAAATTCAAAATTCAAAATTCCAACAATCGGGAATGTAAAAATTATAATTTTTCGTTATATAGAATAAACATAAACGATGCAATTTAATCGAATTTCCATTATATTTAGCATCAGAGGCGAATAACACAAAATACAACCAAACACAATTTACATTTCAATAATTATTATGTATAAGATTTCACTTTAATTCTCTATTATTACTTCAATAGTAATATTCGTCAACACATTCCACTTCAACATGTCACGCACAATATTTCTGTTTTATCATCGTAATTTCTTTCGTTCGTGCTCTCGTTCTTTCTCTCTTTTCTTTCTCACTTTCGTTCATTACGTCCGTACATTTTTATGTGTATCGGTCGATTTCTTTATCTTTTTTTAAAAATCAGGTAAAAATCCGCGAACAATCTCTCGCGCTGTAATTTTATTATGTATGTATTCGAGCAGGCTTAGGAAAAGATCGTTTAGCAAAAATTCAAGTACGTTGATACACGATGCCTTTAGTAGCAACTTTGTCGAAAATAAGAGAATCAAAAGCTCTAGATTTCCTCGACAAAATAGCTGCTGCTTGACTGCATGTACCGACGAGCAAGGCCGAATTAAGGTAATCTTGTGAAATGCACAACGACTGTGTGATACCTAATACTATACCGATCGCAAAGAAATCAGCCTTGCATGATACAACTAGGACATCTACCACCATCTTGTCCTTCCAAGATTTACACACGAAAGTCTGTTTCTTTTTTCGCAACGAAGAGTGAACATTATTTCGAAGCTTACATACATAAAGCCGCTGAATGCTTATTATGATTTATTTTTTAATTTCTTTAGCTCAGGCAGTGGATCACGGTTAATGCGGCCGTGCCAATAAGTTCATAACTCCAGTAAGTTTGCAATAATACTAATTGCAACGCAGGTCAGTGTCTGTGTGTTCGAAGATGTACTTTCTATTTCTCTCTTTCTTCTTCTATTTCGCTTCAGCCTGGCTGTGGGTGTCTATTTCTAAAACGATAAAATCGGCGTCTATTTTTTCTTCAACCGAGAAATTCGTAAAGTGAAAATTACATTCAAGGAAATAAAAAAAGAAAAATAAAGAAAGGAAGAAAAAGTTAAAACGTATTTTCTCCTTCTGTTCTTCATGTACAGGCACACACATACACGCGTATGTATACATACAGCTTTTTCTCTCGTTCATTCTTATACTGTTTCTGTTTGCCCGACGAACTAGAAAGGACTTTGTGTGGGAGGCTTCATGACATCAACTTTCTGTTTTGATTCTACCCTCCTATCCCGTACACCACCCTCGATCACGTAAAACAAAATAATGCAGAAAGAAAAATTGTTTAGATCTTTAGATGGGCCACAGAAGCCGCTACATTGTGTTTTAACCCACTTTTCTTTCTAGTGTTACATACATATATATGCGCTTTGCTAACTCCTACAAATTTTTTTCTATCGTGCTCTCCTCCGTACACCACTCACTTCTTCCTTTGGCTAGGATTACAATCAAAACTCGTCAGAGTTTCGTGAAAAATATGTACCGATTAATCTTACGATATCGTAATATGCTTCGAAGAAAATAATGCGCTCAAATTTCTTTTACTTATCTTTGGATCAAGACGGGAGTCTTGAACACGACATGATTCTTTTTTTCCTTTTTAATCAAATTAGTGATGAATTAAAGATTTTATTCGCACTTACTGATGACGTTAGTCGTATTTGCGTATAGCAGATGAATTGAACGTTAATATTGAAACTAGTATTTCAAAGTTATCTTGTAACTAGTTCTGGTTTGACTTTATTCAATATTAAAGACATATATATATCTTTTGTTTCCTTTCTACTCATATCGTATTCTTTTCGCTGACTGATAGTTAATGCGACATTTTTTCAAGGGAACGAAAACTCTAACGTGAGGAAGGCAACGTTGCGACTGTTCTTGATCGTGCATATCCGTATTATATCACAGTACAAAAATACTGTGGAAAATATAGCATAATAAATATTTTTAATAAAAAAGAAAAGAAAGTTCCTTTCTCACGTTTATCATTATTTCTTTTTTTTTGTAATTTTTTTCCTTTTTTTTATCAGATAGCTTTTTAGCGATAAAGTACAGTTTTCTGAGAGTGATTTTTAATTGATTCGCGCGTCGTTAATAATACAGCATTATTAATCTCAACGACACATCCCCTTCATTAAAATTATCATATTAATAATATATATATATATATACACACAGTCAGACTCCTCCTGCGTTATTGGGCCATTATCTACATAGAAGCCCTATTATTATTAGTCGCTAATAATCGATTATAACGATAAGAAACGGTATCGCAATGAGAGCGTAATACGATAAATTATCGAGATTTTTAATTAAATTTAAAACTTTTTTATTTTTCTTCGCTACGATAAGTTGCGTATGTTCGCGTTCCCAATCACTTTTGTCCCCGGCTTACAGCAATTTCTTCGTCTACATAACTTTTTCTTCGCACACGCACGATTGATTACAATTAAAACAATACAGATCTACGCACAAACGCAACTAGTCGCTGTTGTACATGTGCGTAAGTGTATACACACATTTACGTAAATGTATATTTGTGTGTATACACACATGTATATATATATTTATATATAAGCATGTATAATATATATTATTTATTTATATGCATACAGTAGGCAATAATACGTAAAATATAGATAAATATAAATCGAAATTTCAATTCGTTAGAAGGAGAATCTCTTCGTCGAATAGAAAAGGGGAAAATGTCGTACGCGTTTCACAGTTTTTCCATCATATTTCTTTCTTTTTTTGTTTTTTTTTTTTCTTATTTTTGAATTTCAATTCCATCATTCATTTCTGATTTTCATGAAATTCGTTGTAGACAATGGCTACGTTCGGACTGACAAAAGACCTGTTCTAGCGAAGTCTTCTCATCCCCTTTCTTTCTTTTCTTTTTTGTTAATTCGTCGGGCGTAATGGTTTCGATTAAAATTCGAAAATTCACAGAAAATTCCTCTTTCCTGACACTCGAAATAACATACGGATGAAGGACGTGATAAAAACAACCGTTTAATCCACCCAAGAATATTTTTTTTCTGTTCGTTACTCCGTTCACAAGAATAATTCTTTAATCATGTTATTTTGTTTTTCTCCTACAAAGGATATCCGGGAGAATCGTCGATATCTTTACAAAGCATCGAAACTTTCTTTCAAAGACGCCCAATCTCAAAACTTTCTACTATATAGACCGAGATCCTCGAATTACCTAAGTTTTTTTCCTTTTTTCCTATATATGTATGAATGAAGAAAAGGAGAAGTATTTAATTACGTAGGTGTTAATCACATAAAAGAAAAAAGAAAATAGAAGAAACGTGAGAATTACGACGAT
This sequence comes from Bombus bifarius, assembly GCF_011952205.1. NCBI lineage: Eukaryota > Metazoa > Arthropoda > Insecta > Hymenoptera > Apidae > Bombus > Bombus bifarius. Next base: position 322,922 of record NW_022884357.1, read on the forward strand.
ACTCCGAGGCACCTTTTCGTCCTTATGAATAAATGTATATTATATATATATATCTATATATATAAATAAATAAATATATATATATTTATATATATATTTATATTTATATATAATGTAAAAAGCTGTTTGTTAAGATTATACTGAAATTTCAAAATGAACCATGACAAAAATCCTAACAATAAAAATATAACGATATTGATACAGCGTTCAACTGTTGGAAAAGGCGTTACACTGTCCCTCGAAATCTTTCTTCTGACAAGGAAATGTATAGAAATTATTTTTCCTGCTACATCGTATAGTACATAATGACAATAAATGTAACAAAATAATATTAATAGTAAAATAGAAGTGTAAAAATCCAAAAATTTTATAATCCCGAAGTGACGTGGAAACAAGGGGAACATAAGTTCGCAAGTATCAAGAATAGAAGAAAAAAAAACACCCAGTTGTAATTTTCGACTTTATACGAAGTTATTTTAGTACATAGCAAATCATGTTATTTATTTCTTCCTTTCCTTCCTTTTAATTAATGTAATTGGTTTTTGTATTAAACGTGCTTGTTGGAGTCTTGCTTCGTTCTGAGATTATACGCTTATGAATTCGTGTAAAATTTGAAAAATAACTAGCTTATCAGTCATCGAGATGTGCACATTAATATATGCGAAGTTCATTATTTCTCTCTTAATATCTGCATCTTATAGTTTTTTTTTTCTTTTCTTTTTTTTTTTGGGATATGCACATATTTATTTAGTTTAGATAAGTATACAGCATCACTTTTGTATGAAGTATATCACGTGTAAAGGATTCTTTTGATTAACCACGCATTCCACAAAAGGCTGAACTTTTTCCCTTTCAGGCATTTCGCGTTAAGGCAATTAGTACACTTTTCATTTTCTTTCTTTACATCGTTGCTTCACTACTTTATATATCTTGTTTCCAATTCACACATCACAGTGGAATACGAGAAATTATTAGAAGTGTTCGAAAAATAGGTGCATAAAGCAAATAGTGCATTTAAAAGAAGATATTAAATTACTATCAACACTGAAAGATCCAGGAAAATAAAAAAGAACGAAATGTATGATTTTTTCAACACCTTTGGTTATTTTGTAATGTTATAAGTAATCCGATTTCGACCGAGAATGCCAGAACACGCGAGAACATAAGTCAAAAAAAAAATGAAATCACGCGCTACATATTTTGTATAACTTTTTACAAGTTTATATGTATATATGTATATGTATAATTTTACTTCATTTTCATCCACATCTTGCAGATACACCCACAAATCAATTAACATAGGATCTGAATGTAATACAAGAGGAAATTAATTACAATATGCAATATACATAAAGTGATTAACAAGGAAGTCTAGGCAAAAATCAAAGAAAATTGAGTAGGAGTTAAAGACAATTGAAAAATAATTATTGCTCGTTTCTACGAGCACCTTCAAATTCTACTCTCAGTAGAACCTTCACAAGTTTCGAATGCATTTGCGTGCGCCATACGCACGTACTTGTTTCCGACGCTTTCTGCATAAAATAAACATTAATTATATCGTAAGCTTCAATTCAACTAATTTCAAAGAAATGGAACACAGAAATTCCCAGTTTTACTTTGACATATCGCGTATAATTTTTACATATATCAAATCAGTAAAGCCTCTGTTATTGAGAAAAAAAACGAACACACATACAAATATTATTTCATTTCACATTGTAAAATGGAGCGATTATAAATTCATAAATGAATGATTAAAAAAAAGAAAAGGGACCACGTGATATTTTTAAAACGTAGTACTAGCGCAATATACGCAAAAATTCAAAACAACAGCGAAAATAAACTTTCCAACAAATATTTTAAATAAATACGATTAATTTTGAAAGAGAAAATGATTCAGATTTCTGTTTGTTTGGCATGTAAAACCCAACTTAATCCCTCCATTTTAAAGTACTGATTCCTGAATAATATATAACATTAAGGGATGGCCCGCCAACTTAATATTTAGAATCAGTGGTTCTGGATTATCTTTCTGAAATGATTCAAACCTCGTATGACTATTTAAAACTTATGTTCATCTAACAAAACGTTAATGCACATGCACTTTGATGATTTCATAAAGCATGTAGATTAAAAATCGTTAGTTGCTCGCTTTAAAATATTTGTCCGATGATTAAGATTTTTCAAATACAAACGGACCAACCCAAGCAGATTTATAAACTTTTCCCCATAAAACATATTTGTAATTCAATGATACACATGACATTAAACTAATTTTAAAAAATATATATATCAAACATACGATGACCAAAAAAATTTAACCAGTTTAAATTAAGCACAACTAAACTGGTGCGTATGACGGGCAGTGCGTCTTGTGAATTGTTAGAGTTTCTACATTTCCAAGATTTTATGTGTTAAATAAAACTGAGTATTTTATCAATCTAACTCTGTTCTAACAAACCCATACAGCCACCAAACATGAAACGCTAAAAGATATAATTATATTGTTATTATTTTTACCTGCCCGTCTCTATCCTCGATCAAGTTATTGTAAATGGATATAATAATATCGATGTAGAACGTGGCAAGACTCGCTGAGGAGTGTGTACGAGGAGTGTATATGACTGCAAGAAGTGAGTTATTTACATTATTTGCATGTGTCGGCGAATCAGCCCTTGCCCTTGTTCCATGTCACGTAACGACAAAAGATGGCGACATTAGAGTTTTGAAAAGTGATAAGATAGGGAGGGTGAGGAGGAGGGCATTTGAATAATTATTAATATATAATATTATAATAATAACAATAATGATGAGGTGTTCTAAACAGTGCTAGGACTAGTGCTAGAGGGTCCTGTGAGGAATCAGGGTGGGTGGGTACGGGGTAAGGAAGGGTTAGTGTGGGGGCGGAGGTTCCGTAGATTGGTTTCTGCCATCTACAGCCCTAACTGGCTTCCTACGTGAAGGACCTGTTACGCCAACTGGACCGACCCCACCTCTAAGGTACGCTGGTGCTGGGGTTACTATCGGTTCTCTGATAGTTCTACTATATGGTAGCGACAGTGATTCCTGCAATACCTGTATAACGAAGTTACAAATACTAAATTATTTTTGTCACGATTCTTTAACATAAAGTTTAAATTTTCGAAATTGCGAACTTAAATCTTCATATACACTTACCAATGACTCAGGCAATACACTGTGCATCAGTGTTTGAACCATAGGTGAATTTTGTATCGCGAGGTTATTAGAATTTGGTGGCAATCCTTGATTCTGAAGACCAGTCCCCACACTCCCAGCAGTAGTAGTTTGAACAGTATGTGACTGTTGCATAGACGTTTGCGTTACATGTTTACTCATTGTTTGTTCCCTTTTCGCTTCTTGAGTTATATTTAATTTCTTTGTAGAAACTGAGGAAGAGTTAGCATTTGGTGTATCGGGACTGCTTGTAGCAGTAGTTGCACTTGATACTGGTGTTTGCGCTACAGATTGTTCCTGTGTTAACTCCGGCAATGTTTGAGAAAGTGTTCCAAGAATAAGTTCGCACGTAAAGAGACTTCTATTTGCACTTTCACGTTCAATATTTTGCAACTGTGAGTCGGAGAGAGAACTGGTAATACATCTATAAACGGAGAAGAGCACACATGTAATATTAATTAAAATAAATATAGCAATTAAGAACATCTATGTATAAACACAAGGTTACTGGTCCTTTGGGAACTAAAAAAAAGGCATATGTCCGTTTCATGGAATCATCTTAAAATATAACTTTTGGCATCTTACGCACTGATCATGACATGCAGTTTTGCATGTTTCAGACAAAAGACTGCATGCATGCACGTGTGTGTCGAAAATATATTTATAAAAATACTCAAATACTAGCGCATAAAAATTAGTATTTTGACCATATTTTAGATACTTTTAGATGTGTATATTCCAATATTTACACATAACACATACTTTGGCAATAAAAACATATAGTTCTGTGAACTAGTAGATGATACGCCGGACGGGTTCGCCACATTAGTTGTATTATTGTTACTAGTCGTACTATTTACTACCACGCTAGTCATAGTAGTAGAATGACCACTTCCACTAATAATCCCTCCACAACTTGCAGAGCCAAGGACCTGAGTTTGCCTCCTAGGTAATCGCTCCAATTGTTGTCTAGCAGCCTGAAAAGATGTTTCTATTGTATCGTGTATTTTTAATTCAATAACTTTTATATTCGTATTTTAGGAATTCAGCACTTGATTAATTTATTTTTATTATAACTTAATCCTCTTACTAAAATCTTTTTTGTTATTAAATCATACATACTCTAACTTGTTGTCGTTCCAACTGTAGCTGCATTTGCAATTGTTGCAATTGTGATGGTGCTGACGAACTTTGACCAGTTCCTCCACCACTTCTACGAACACCGGATAATTGAGAAAGTAATTCTGTAATTGGATCTATACCTTCTCGACTACTCGGACTCAATCCTCCGGACGAACTGAAATGCATATTGGACCTGAAGGTCCAATGACACGCCAATGAACATTATCTAAGATGAGATGATGATAAACTGAAGCTGAAATCCGGTTTAGCGTTCTTTTTAGGCATTTCAAAAAGAGAATGCATCTTTTATCTTACAATATACTATCATGATTATTGAACTATGTTTCACTAAAAAGATGATGGTAATGACTGATAAATTATAATGTTAATGTTATAGAACAAGCAAAAAATGATACTTAACAAAATACATGCAGTCAAACATCACAGAATTTGTACACTACTGTAATTCATAATCAGTGTCGTTAGAATTTTTTAAAAATAGATTAATAAACTAGCACTCAAACACATTTGATATTTACTTTTAGTGGGAGATAATTGTTTCCACATTTTCTTGAATATAATACTTAAAATATTTATAACAAATATTATAATACCTTTTCATAATCATTTAATATAGCGCGTATATCAAATATACATACCTGCGAGGCCGTGGTCCACCAACAACTCTAGATGAATGTGTTATCCGTCTACCAGTATATCTACTTGAAGCTGGTTCGTCTAGAAAAGAGATCAAATCTCTTGGTCCACTACGATGCTCCAAACTTAAATGACCACCAAAATCATCAGTCACATTATTAGGATCTCCCCCTGGGACAGATGCACATACTGGGCAAACCTATAATAAAATTGGAAACCTAGAAATCTCTCTCTAATAAAAAAGGTAATGTATGATAAACACTTATATATATTATACTATACATACAACTTCAAAAGAAGTGTCTGAGTGATCTGCAGCAACATGTTCTTGCAGTGTAGCCTCAGTGAAACCCATTCTTGTACAGTAAGGACAAGTTAAAGATTGCGGCTGTTCTACACTTACTGCCTCTCCACCATAATATAATTCTACAAGATAATAAATCAAAATTAGTTTGTATGATTAGGCTATACTTAAAAGACAATTATTATATACATAGAATTTAATAATTAACTTACCAAACTCAGATCTAGTAAGTATACACTGCATAGGATGATCACTGTGGTGACGCGTAGTACTGGCACCTCCTTCGTAACAGTTGGCACACAAATCATAATCGTAGCATATGAGGCACTTATATCTGCGACCCCGAAAGTTCCCCTTTAAGCAGGCGTCACAACTTACCCCTAAAATAAATAATTACTATATATTTGTACATATAGGGATTAGCATTTTATAGTAATAAAATCAAATTAAATTTACTATTAGTATTAGATACATAGGATATAAGTAAAGGATATTACATGTATGTAAGTAAAGTACATTTACATAAAGAACTTTAATAAAAAGTACTATTGTCTCTACAAAAGATATTTATATATCTTTCATATCTACATATACATACAATAACCTTGAACTAGATCTATTACAGATAGATTATTTAAGTCTGTTTCAAATATATATAGTTTTTGACATAAAAAGTTCAGCTGTATATTCTTATTAAAACAAACAACTACAATTTAATAATTTATTGAATACAACAATAAAGTAACTTCAGCATAACTGTAAATAAGTAAAATAACAAAATAACATTGAGACAATGTGCATTATATAGAGACACTACACATGTAATTTTCTTATAATTAAATGCATTTAAAAATTTAGTTTCTTGTTTAATAAAACAATCTTTATAACTATAATAACAGATACACAATGAGTTTTTAATTTCATGTGTTTTCCCAGTTACCTCTTAATTTTTACAAGTTATATACATATATACATATACATATCTTAAAAAGTACAATAATCTAAGTATGATGTCACTTTTATTGTAATAGTATCATAAAAGTTAAGACCTACATATATGTGTATTAATAGTCAGCAATAACATTTTTGAACTTCAATACAATATTTCTAATTTCAATTATGTAACATGCGTAGATGTTAAATAAATAAGAAAGAATATATGTACTAACTTTATTTATGCAAACAATAACTACTCTTTACTCTGCTAATTTCATTATGACACATTAACTTAAAAATCCAATATAATTGCATTTCTGTGATGTTAAAATTATACCATTCGAATGTAATAAACAACGTATTATTTAGAAAATACAAACTTGAAAGTTGAAAAAAGTGAGGAAAAAGACTAATTCAAAGATATCAGATAAGAAAAATATGTTTCAATATGTTTTAGAGATTTAACATTGTAAGAAAGAGAAAGGGATTGTACAAGAAAAGCAATATCAAAGAAACCATTTGGCAGAGCTCATCTTGACAATGGGTCGTTAAATTTCCCCGTGAATTTTATTCATTTTATATAATTAAAATAAGAAAAAATGATGACATGGCAAAAAAGTTGAGCACAATCATCAAAGAGCATTATAAACCCAAAGAAATTGGAGTAAATTTTTTATAAGTGCTGCCATCTGGCCTCTGACATTAGACCCTTTGGTACAGAGCTTACAAGAAATGTCTTAGGAAAAATCTCATACATTCTCGATTTCGTAACCTCGACGATGAGTCTACACAAACTTTTTATGCATATCCCCGAATACCCCATGATTAAAAAATTTTGTCATCAATATAAAACAAATTTAGCATGTGAAGTAAAGGCTGACTTGCTAGACAGAAACAGCGCACACGTACGTACCGTCATGTCGATTCATTTTCCGTTTAAAATCTCATATACGCCGATAGCGCGAAGTCTCGCGATCGAACGGTTTACGAAATACGATTGCTGCTCGCCACTGCGTTAACTCTTCACGTCCCTCAATGCAGCAGATACAATGAGGAAAACATTAATCGTCAAACAAAAAATTTTTCGTTAGAATTTCCAGCGTAAAACCTAACCCAACTAGACTACCGTGACGTCACACTAGACCTACGCTCCCGGAGAACGTTGCGGGCAGGGTCTCCGTCATTGCGGCGTTGCCACATTTCCAATAAACATGCGTGGGAAATTCAAATATGACAAATCTGATCACTTCATTTTGTACAAACTAAATCGATTTCATTTAATTATACGCGCAGAAAACATTCTGGAATACATGACATAGTATTAACAAGGTATATATACAATAAAAAAGTTGATTAAACATTTCAAGGTTCTTTCATTAGCAATAGAATATTATTGATGTCAGGTAGATCATATATAAATGATCTATATGATGCTATATTGAATTATTAGTTGTTTTAATTCATTAAATACTAATCATTATGTAGAAATTAAAGATTTATACGCATATTCTATTTAAAGTCACTCGAAATACTTCCATCGAAACAATATCAATTACTCAGTTGACAATCTGTCTTTATACTTTGTGCCGAAAATCTGGCAATCTAGCACTCCTTTTACGAACTTTTCCGAAAGATTTTCGTATGACTTCGTACTCTTCCGTATATAATCGCGACTCCCGAAACATATTTCACGAAGAAGTTGTTTCTTTTATTGAACAATGGAGGCAATAATCGGACGGGTTTTTATATATGGTGGCAAAGGTGCTTTAGGTTCTACTTGCGTTTCAAAATTCAAGTCGAAAAAGTGGGTGAGTAATAATAGTAAAAATAAATGTCAACAATATATAATAAAAATGTAGATGTTGATTTTGTTATCAATGGGACTGACTTATTTTCCCACAGAAGTTACAACTTTTTATTGTTGTTTCCAAGAGTAATACATTTGTAAATGTTATTAATTAGTTTCATTTAAAAAAAAAACAAATTATCGGTCAATTATACATCGATAACTTATTCGATCTGGACATTGATTAAAAATTAATTCTAAACAACTGTTAGGCAGAAATTTCTGAACGATGAAATCATTTATATTTAAAAATAATTAATTAAAAAAGTAATACTCGAGAATTATTTCATGTACGTCCTTCTAGAAATTTAATACAAAATTTATATAATGTTTTTTTTATACATAATGAATTTCATAGAATTCGTGACCGGTGTACATATTCAAACGGCGAAGTAATTATTCGCGCACTGTTTTGAATGCTACGAAGTATAGTATTTTATTTATGTATCTATAATAATTATTATCTATGTGTATATATGCGTATAAATATATTTTTTATAGCCCTTATTAATATATAAATATATTTTTTAATGTAATTAAATATTAATCATTTACTAATTTTAGTTTAAGTTTAGTTTCAGTTTTAGTTTTAGTATTCTATAAGCTAAAACAACCAAATTCCTTCTACGAGGTCGTTAGGTCGAAAAATAAAATAAAATAAATAACATGAATCATTTACATTATTAAATGCAAACATATAAAATAAATTTTATATAAATTTAATAAGGCACTTTCCCTATAAAGATATGATTTCAACAAAAAGGATATAGATTTACAGATATAATTCTATTTAGCAATCTCAAGTATAGAGGAAAAATACATCAAGGCCATAGTTAATGATTCAGAACCTTTCACATAATACATATACCTCTATAATATCTTTGTTAAATAACCTTAAGAAATTTGCAATTATATCAATTTTATGATACTAAAATATTTATTATTCTACACATTACATATATAGCTTATAGGGAAATTACTAAACAAATTATTATATTTAAAAAAAAATAATATATTTTTATAAAACTACATTAACTTCATAATCATAGTGGGTTGGCTGTATTGATATGAAGGCAAATGACCAAGCTGATGCAAATGTGATTGTAAAACCAAACAGCAATTGGCAAGAGCAGGTAATTTTTTAAGTTGTTATATTCAACTAAATAAGAATATATATATTTATATATATATATATATATATGTTTTATAAACAAATATATACATATGTTTATATACATATATATTATATATATAATATTAAATATATATTATAATAATATATTTTATAAAACTTTTTATAAAACTAATCATTTTTATCTGTTTATTAGGAAGTTGATATTATGCAACAAATTGGAAATATTTTAAATGGGAATAAACTAGATGCAATTATTTGTGTGGCTGGTGGATGGGCTGGTGGAAATGCAGCCAATAAAGATTTTATTAAAAACAGTGAACTTATGTGGAAGCAGAGTGTGTACAGTTCAAGTATTGCTGCTAGTATTGCTGCCCATCATTTGAAAGAAGGAGGATTTTTATCATTAACTGGTGCTAAAGCAGCTTTAGCAGAAACACCAGGAATGATTGGATATGGAATGGCTAAAGCTGCTGTTCATCAACTTACTAAATCTTTAGCAGCTAAAGATAGCGGTCTTCCAAAGAATTCTTTGGTTGTTTCTATCTTGCCTGTTACTTTAGATACACCTATGAATAGAAAATGGATGCCAAATGCTGATACAACTAAATGGACTCCACTTGAATTTGTTGCAGAGTAAATAAAATCTTTCTTTTTTCCTTATTTCATGTTTTTATATTTGATTTCTTACTAATAACATTTTATTTTATAGCCTCTTCTGGAAATGGTCGCAAAATCAAGAACGTCCAGCTAATGGAAGTCTCCTACAATTGATTACCAATGATAATAAAACAGAATTAATTACAGCTTAAGAGGAAAAGAGTTTTTTGAATCGAAAGCATTTATGGTGCTCCCATGACAATATATACACATATGTATACCCATTATAAATACTTTATATCAAATGGTGTCCCCAATCAATTAATATTGTTTCATCTTAATGCATTTGAAAAAGGAATACGAAGATATATTTGTATATATGTAAAAATATTTTTCTCTGTACCTTTAAAACGCGAGAGCTATAAGTTCATATAGCAACATAAATTCATTCCATTTAAATAATATTACAACAATAAAATTATATAATTAAGTGAAATTATTTGCAAATATATTGTAACATATTTTATAACATTTCCAATATTTATTTTTATATAAATGTTATATATTTTATATTCTGAAATATTATAATTGTGTTATCTTTTAGCAGTTTATCTCTTAAACTAAAAGTAAATATGAAAGTATAAACAAAAGTACTGTTTGTTAATAATCTCTGATATTACAAATTGGAAAAAATAAAATACAATATACAGCATAATTTTAGTTTTTATTAAAATGTGGTGTGTACTATGCGAAATAGAACTTCTATTGTTCAAGATTGTGACATATATGCCCAATAAATTATATACGCAAAAAATTAAAACAATGATTTTATAAAAGTGTTTATTAAGCTGTATTAAGTGTTATCGACTTCATTTAAATATAATTGACATTTATATAATTTAATATTCTTTATAACAGTAACTATATATTTTGAAAAATGTTACTTCAGTTGCCCGGATAGCTCAGTCGGTAGAGCATCAGACTTTTAATCTGAGGGTCCAGGGTTCGAGTCCCTGTTCGGGCGAATATTTTTTTCTACTTAGGAACAATTCGATATCTAATTTTGCATGTACTAATGAATATTGGAAAATTCTAAATATGCCATGGGAGATATAATAAAACTTCTTTTATCCGTCATGGTCAGAGGACAAGACGTATCAGATATTAGCACTCTACTACTTCTTCCTTCTTCCGTTCTTAATCATTCATATAGTCGGAATTAATTTTTATATAACTGGATTTTACTAAACTGAAATTTGTAAATACTAGGGCAAAAACTTTTATTCCTATAAGCCATGCGTCATGTGGCCTAGAATTGAATTATAAGAGTTTAGAAACATATTCAGTATTAAAATCGTAAATTGGACATTGTGATGACATCAGTTCGGATAAACGGAGTTCAGGTAAATGGGATCCTACTGGATAAAATCACAATTTAGTATATTATAAATCATTTTATTTAATATACACAATAAGAAGTTTATATCTATTGTAAACCTGAACAGAAATTGACATAATGGACATTTTTTAAAGGGTAATTTAATATTAACTTAACAGAAATACTTATGTATACTACTATAAGTGATATTTTTTATTTTGGTGATGGTGTGAACAACTCATTCAGCATTTGTATTTCAGCTGAAACAGAAAAATGGAAATTACAAGTCAATATTATATCATTAAAAGAACCTACAGCTTGCCCATAGTCAAATTTATCATTTTTTACCTTCAGCAAGCTTCTTTTTCTCTGCTGCTAATTTTGCATCTTTCATGGGTTTTTCCTTAAGTTCTTGTTCACGGCGGGCATTTTCTTTTTTACTCAGTCTTCTTTGATGGTAAGCACCGTAAACTATCCCAGTTAACAGAAGAGTCCATCGGGAAAACTACACAAAATCCAATATTAAAGTTTTACAAAGTATTTTTAAATTTATGTTTAAATGCATGTATATAAATATATATATTATTAATGTTTTAAAAAGAGAAAGAGATATCTAATTTATATTATTATTTAATTCATGCAGAATATATTACTTGACTAATGCTTATTATATCTATTAAGAGGGTTAGAAAATAAAATACAAATTAAGAGCTAATATATTTTTAAATTTCATTCTAATGTAGAATAAATGATATATATAACTGTTCTATATTTCTTTAAAACTTAAAAAAAAAAAAGAAAGCATTACTTGAAGTTACACAAAAATTATATAATATAATCAATTTTAAAACATTTTCATTTTTATAACAATAAGAAATCTTAATAAGACATTTGTTAAATAAACAGTAATTTGCAATACAATAGTTGAATGTAGATTGTTTCAAAAAAATTCATTGTAGTAAATTGTACTCACTTTAATTAAAGGGGACACCTGCAGTGGTCGGGGTGCTACTTCGGCAGACGACATTTTGTCACTGGATTGCTAATGCTATGAAACTCCAGATAACATCACTATTTGAGCGGACGTTTAAAACATTCCTGTATATTTTTGAATATGAACATGAGAGTTACCATTATTCTGAAGAATAATATAATATTACAAATATAATATAGATTTGAAAAAGCTTTGTTATGATACTCTCTACATATTTTTTTATCTTTCACATGCTTTGGATTAGAAATTAAAGGATACAAATGTAGCAATTTGATGAAGATTAAATTAGAATATTCTTATCGTCGCGAATTTGATCATAATGAAGTTTAGCCTTATATCAATCATTACATTATATTATACTTTATATATTTATTAATAGTTTTAAATCTTATTTTATTTTGCTATGTACTATAATTTGCTATTTCATCGTTTTTAATTTTATATGTATTATAATTTCTCACGTTCTCTGTTTTTCTTTGTTTCTTTTTAAACAATTCACAGGAATAACTGAGGGAATCTTTATAGCAGCAAATAACCAAAATAATTCATGGAACAAAAAAATGACAATTTATGTTTGAATTAATAAACTAGCATTGAAAAGAACGCGCTCTAATGTTTCTTATCGTTATAAAGACCTATAGAAACATGATAGAAACTAAAAATTTTAATCTAAATTCATCTCGTATTTGATTGGTTGAAATACCTTTTTTCACTCGTCTTCTATTGGCCGATCATTTCGCCTTCTTGTGGACGATAAGAAATGTGACTGTGTGACTGCAATTTCATCGAAACGCATCTGCCGACAACTTCTTGACTAGTGTCGATAACGCAGATCGTTACACTTTAATATGTTTCTCTCTATAGTATTTGTATATATAGGTTTCAAGCACGGTGGTTTTAAACTGTTTGTGGAAGGGATCGTTTAACCGTTTCGCCTTCTCGGATATTCCTTGGCAGTAAGCAAAATGGCGCCGCTATGGATGGTTATGTCGTTAGCGGTTTCTTTACTTTTAACACCTTTTCTTATGTTTTTGCTTGCCATAATCTTTTTGGCATCTATCGGAAAGTCACTCGGCGTTAGAAGATTATATATAAAATTGCTGCTAACACTATTTGAGGTAAGCGAATGAGTGAATTCAATTTACAATACTTCTCCGGTTAGAGACACATCATGATCCTATAAATTGAAAACATGATAAACATTTTATGATTTTTTTTTCTCCTTTTTTTTTATAGAAAAGGTACGAAAGATTACATGATCTTTTGATATCAAATTCACAATGAAATTTCTAGAACGAAATACGTATTAAACGTAACAAAATTGTTTTGTAAATATGAAAAATTGCAATTAACTTTGAGGTAGACATTTTGAATTTTATTCATTCATAAATACCCGATTTAATTTGATTGTTAAAATTTGCACTAATTTACAGATAAAATACTTAAAGGTTTATGTATCGTTTCAAAGTGATGGTCAATGAAATATGTGACTACTATTAAACCAAGTGTGTTTCATGCATTGTTTACCTAACAATCAACAAGTAGCAGCAATTCAATATTTAATTTCATTTTTTAGTTTTTCCCTAATTTATTTTCGATACAATGAAAACTCCGATTTCATAAGATATATAAAATTTGGTAGTTAGAATTGTATTCCGAGCTACCACGTTTTTTTGACAGTTAAAGTAAACGTAAGTTACGCAAGCTAATTATACTTAATTATAAAAACTATGGTATCAAGTTTATTCGATCGATCATAAATTTCTAAAATTTAATTCCATAATCAATAAAAAACGCAAATAAAATATGTTAATAAAATATGCAAAACTCTAATTAAATATATTGTTACTACATAAATATTCTTTATCATATATATAATATATTTTCAAATCGTGTATTTTAATTTCTAATTTTTATCTTTAGTAAATAAAATATGTTTTTATTTCGGTTTGTATAAATTATTAGTCAAGCTCCCAAATTATCGACTGGTAGAACGTCAGTGCAATTCAAAGAATATTTTATTTCTGAATCACTTTTAAATTTACATGTTAACATGATTCTTTTATTCATATTTCATATAAATTATATATATTATATTGATTAATTATATTATATATAATTTAATATACATATTAGATATATTATATATAATTATAATATTTACATTTAATATATATATATATATTATTAAGGTATTCAATTAAAATTAATCGAAGCGTGCTTTGGCGAATCTCTTACGATGTTATATCGTACGTAACGAATTTGTATCGATTTAAAACCGTCAAATAGCGAAATCCTAATGTTGAAACGATTTGTGCGACTGAAGAATAAAATCCAGCATTTCCAAGTTTGCTTTTTAGTATACTTGTGCATATTAGATTTTTGAAAGGAGGAATTTTGCGACGTACGTTCAAATATTTGTCTCGCTAGTCAGAAATACGTGATCGTTATTCTGGTAGCTTCGAAGTTAAAAAGTCGACTTTCTCAATTTTTCTTCGATGCCATTTGAATATTAATCGTGTTGAATACGATTCAACGTATAATTCAACGTATTCGAGTATTTATTATTTCTACGTACTTTATTTGAACAAATACAATGTGTGAAATTGAAATTTGTGTGCTATCAAAAAATGTAAACTAGCAAAACTATAATTATATCTTCTCACTTTAATCGCATTTTTCTCAGTGTCCTGAAGGTCTAGTTTAGACAAGTTCTGTGACCGGATTTGAATACAGTGTTAAAATCTACAGGGAATAATGTATAACAAGTTCAGGGAAATATTCAATCATACATAGATAGTAATAATAGTTGTTTTTATAAAATGTCAACTTGAACGTAAGTTTTCAAGGTCAAAACTTGTTAACGATGTTTTCTCTATATTTGTCTCTTATTCTATTTTCTCGTTCTCTTATTTACTCTTAGCTTTAATCTGAAACAAAACTCATCACTCTACCTCATTCGAATAGGAATTTCCACGATCTTGACACAAAAATGAGCATTTTGTTCCACTGCGCGCTACATATCAAACTATTCTATTTGCAGTTAATAGCCTGTTCGAGGAGATATGTTCAATATAACACGAAACTCGTACTTACATGTGTTAGGAATAAAATAATCAATCGAAGTGAAGATCATATGGATATGCCGATTGATAACGTAGATTATCTATATTCTGTATGTCAATATCTTATTTAATTAGAAACGATGTATTGTGCAAAAGTCTTAATGATTTATGATTTTATAAGGAAAATCATATTTTTTAGAAAATATTTCCATACAGTGTTATATAGAAATGCATTTTTATATTTTATTATGTTATTTATTTATATTATATAGTTTATTTCGTTAGTAAGGCAAAGATTTTTGCATAAACATGTGTAATTATTCTTCATTGAAATTTTCCTTCTTTAGAAAACTAATCATCCTAGCCTATCGGAGGCCGTTCACCGTACGCATGTCACGATAATACGTGGATCTCCTTTGTTTGGAGAACAGACAAATCGGTGGCTCTACAGTTTCGCATAACGAACACACCGAATGAATAACATGAAATACTATTCAATTGTCGGTCACATCGTCTAGATTTTTTGACATGGCTCGAATGACGTTACCAAAATATTTTTAAAAGTGAATATTAAGCAATATCCCATACAAAAGTATTTGATAACAAGTTTGCTAATAAAAGTGGTTAAACTTAAATAAAAATGTTGTATTAAATGAAGTACATATCATTAGCAAACGAAAAACAAACATTCTTTATGTGTTATATAATCGTCAGATCAAGCTATAAATAATAAAATATAGAGGCATTTTACGAAACATCTCAATGGATAATCTTATGCATTCCCTACACTATTTGAATACTCGCAAAGATAAAAATTTATCGCAATACGTATACTATTTATAAAATGTGCGATGAATGCTTTCCAAGATGTTCTTTTAGTTTCTTTTACAATAATCTTACTGTGATTATATATGCTGGAATATGCATTATTATGCAGAATGAGAACGATGACGTTTCACCTTATTTCTTTATATATAGGTGTGATGTGTATGCATATTAATTTTCATTATTCACGATCTTCTCAATCTTGATCGCGAATTAATTAATGGAATAGATCCCAATATAATGATAACGATGATTATGTAATTACAGGCGATAGACTGAAGACGCGACGTTCTAATTGAAAGGTTGTGCAAGATGCGTACAAACTCGTCAACCTTTTCTTTGATCGCATATTTTTAACATGATTACAAGACAAAGATCGTGAATTGCGACAATGATATGTTTGTAGTTCCTTGAATATGGTGCAGAAATTGAAGAATGACGCTCCATCATTTTATCGGAAGAATTTCGTCTAAAGCTTAAAGACGCATGAGAAAGAAGACGGCGTATGAAAATATTTGAATACTCGTAGATATCTGTCATGAATATGTTATGTATGGTACGAGCAACAGTTTAAAATCTTATTAGCATAGTAATGAGATTTGACTGTCATAGCTATATTGGAAAAGCTTGATACAAATTTAGAAAGGTATATAGAAATCGTAAAATATGGAATTATCTTTAACACTTAATATACGCTTAAGATAATATAAACGTTTTACTAAATATGTGTTTGCAATAAATAACTTATAATTTCTACATACATTTTTACATTTGTTTCAGTTTTCCAATATGATCAGTCATGTTTCTTTACAGTGTTGATGAAAATTCAGAATGTTTTATATAACACATACAATACATATGTGTATATATACGTACATAAAAATTTTATATCGTAGGTATATTTTATTGAGTAGTTTGCGATTATGGAAAAACTACGTTCAATAAGAATTGAATTATAATCAATTTGAAAAAAACTTTACACGAACAAGATGAAATATCTACGATCTCGAGCCTATATGCGACGCATATTCCAGCGTAATTATAATAAAATTATCGTATAAAAAGGCCAAGAGAACGTATTAAAAAGCGATTGTTCAAACATTTTGTATGTGTGTTATGATAAAAGAGTATTTTATCTTCACGAATAATCAAATAACTTGATAAGTACATTACATTATTATGCGGAATGCTGTGTAAAATACGCATAAAAATCTCTTTTCTATACTGTTTGAAATCATCGACATCAGGTACAAAGTTCAAGAAATTTGTCTTTTGTTGAAACATATTCCTTATCGATTCTTTTCTCATCAATGTTATCGAATATCGTAATCCTGCAATTAACCACATGAATTTCAAGAAAGCACGTGTTAGTGCAAGAAGCAAATACGATTTATCGAGATATCCATTTCTTTCGAAACTCTACATTTTACTATAGATATAGCACCAAAATTTCGTTTTCAGATATTATTAACGCGATAATATTGGTAGAGAGGTACCTTTATCAGAGATACTACAAGTTTAGCTCAATGGAAAATGTATCTTGTCCTTGATGAACTTTCCATTTACGATATATGCCTATCTTTTACCAAAAGAAGAAAGATGGATTAGTTAAGTACAAAGTGTACACATATCGTCAGACGACAGTGCTCTTTTTTATATAAAAAGACTATTACTCGTGTGGAAGTAATTAGTAATGTTATCTAATAAATAATTCGGATGACTTGAAACAAACGATAAATGCTTTCGCCATATCTTAAAAGTTCCCTTTTTATGCAAATATCAAATAAATTCTTTTCTCGTTGATATTTGAATAAATTTCTTACAACACTTGTTTATTTGCGTCTATGCCGACAAAGATATACGAAGTGTGTAATTAATAATTATGTTACATATTTAATGAAACCTGTCGTTTTCGTTCGAACTTGTGAATGATCAGTAGCTGTATTGAATTAGTTTCATTGAACTTAATGTTTATGATTTATTATAAATTTGATTGATAAGCTTGGTAAGTTTAATCTTCAAAAAATTGATGAAATTATTCGGTTTTATCAACTAAAAGGACATTAGCCTGCCTGTTTACATAATTTTTTTACATGATACATATATTATATATGTTATATTATATAGCTATATTATATAGCATAGTAGTATAATCATATAGTATATTTCAAACGCTTTGTATATAGATTGGGCACTAAATATTTTAATTACGTCTCCACGCTATAATATGAATTTTTTAGAAAAAATTCTGTCCGAAAATTTCTGTTAGAAAAAAATATTTAATTCCAAACTACGAACATTTTTTTATATTTTATAACTTATTGTAACAATCTTTTCCAATTGTAAAACAATTTTAAAAAAGGAACAAGCATAACAAAGTATTCAACTTTACATAAATCTCATAAATAAAGAAAAGAAGCATTGTTTACCTTTATTCTTATCACCGATAACTATTAAAGGATCAAGACCGGAGTAAAATTATTGTTATTAAAAATATCCGTATTTTAGCCTATAGTACTTAGCGTTTTAAGTACTTGTTTCTTGCAAATTATAATCAGATTGACTAATCCGATTGTCTTGTGTTGTATAAAGACCACTTTACAACAAAGTGCTTCATAATGAGAAACGCATTCCTTAGGGATGTTTAAACTTAAATAATTATAGCGTATGTATTGTTTTTATACTTCAGTATGGCAGACAAAACATAGAAAACGTGAAAAAGAAGAATGGTACTTGGAAGCAAAATGACGAAGACACAGATGAGGAGTACGAATCGAGGCACGTCGAAAAGCAGAATGTGCAAAATTGGAAAACGGAGAGTATGCAGAATGGAGTGAGCAGCACCGTTATAGCCAGATCGACGGATTTGATTTTGGTACCCGAGCCAGAAATGCAGAATCATAAAAATCATTTGGAGGAAACGAAAACGGAGAATTCACAGACGCCTGCAACAAGTGCGAGCAAAAGCGAGGTAATTTTAATTCTATGTGTTTAATATATATCAAGAAAATATATATACATATCTATGATTAATTGTACAATGGATTGAGAATATATTTTTGTTGCAGACACTCATACGTAGAGATTCATTTGAAACCCTGAAAAGGGAGTTCAAACCTGCAATCTGTTTGGATTACATTAAAGCTGGTGTAGAAGCTATTATAGAAGATGAGGTGACATCTCGTTTTGAAGCAGAAGAATTGAAGGTAATTTCTATTTCTCTAGACCTATAGATATATATGAATTGTTATATAGTATAATGATATATTTTTTCCAGAATTGGAATTTGTTAACTAGAACAAATAGACATTACGAGTTCATCTCCTGGAAGTTAACAGTGATATGGATATGTGGATTTGTTATGCGATATTGTTTCCTTCTTCCCTTGAGGATATTCATTTGTTTTGTAGGGGTAAGTTCATTGATTCTCTTTTAATAATAAATTAATAGTATTTAGAAAAGTTGAAACAAATTGGTAGGATGCATATACACTCGATTAATTTCTTATTTCCACATTTATTTTTATTTTAAGATTCTGTTATATGTTTGTCACGAATCTGTTTTGAAATTGTCTGTTTCAATACCAAATATAAATTTAGTATTTGCAACTCGACTAATATCAAAGGTTCCTAGGTACTGTACATTGTAATTGCAACATTTCTTATTGGCTTCCTACCAAATGGTTTTATTAAGAAATGGACATACAACAAGGCTAGTCTCATAGCATTCAGGATAATGTCACAATCTTTATCAGCGACAATTACAATTCATAATCCAGAGAACAAACCAAAACCAGGAGGAATGTGTGTGGCAAATCACACTTCCGCAATCGATGTGCCTATCTTATCCACACAGACAACATTCTCCTTGGTAATGAGGCATTACGAAGATATCGATTTTTTGTTTTCAAAATTTGCTGTTGGGAATTTGTGATGATGTCTTGTTGTTTGTAACTAACTAATCTCTGCATAATATGACGATATCGTTAAAACAAATTCGGAAATTCTGATGTATTAATCCCCTACATTAATATGATTTATAACTGCCCACTGACAGAATTAAAGTACATTGTTAAATGTTACAGGTAAAACGGTATCCCGTAACTTTGCTTTGCAAGTAAAGCTAGTCAGCATTGATATTAAAAGAAAGATCCTTTCTTAGATATAAAGCTTGTGATTTACAGGTGATGTGGCTGACTGCATGTACAGCGGTAGTCGGCTATGTTCCAGAGGGTAGTTTCAAGCGATGGCTGAATTACAAAGTCTCCATAATGTGCTTCGGTGTGTTGTCGAGTGCTCTATCATCAGTAATTACGTATCATAATCCGGAGAATCGTCCTGTTAGGGGTATTTGTGTGGCAAATCATACTTCACCTATAGATGTTCTGATACTCATGTGCGATAATTGCTATTCCTTGGTACGTTTTTGTCGTTCTTCGTCTAATAAGCTAATAGTTCCAGCATTATTTATTTATCGATATGATAACTCATCCTTTGTCAGCTTTTTTGGGTTTTTTTGAAATTTGCTTTATATTGATCTTATTCTGTTATTGTGATATTGTAGTTCTGGGATGTGTGCATGAAAATATATTACTCTAATATTATGCAAAAAGCGATTTAAAATATTCAATAGGAAATATTATTCTAGATAAAGTTTGCTTTAAACGAATTTTGCTTAAAATTTGCTTTATTTTAGTATCATGTGCAACGCGATTAATATTATTCCATAGAAAATATTATTTTAGGTGAAATTTGCTTTAAATGAATGTTGCTTGAAATTTGCTATATATTTATTTTTTTCTAGTTATTATTATTATTGTGATGTTATTTTTGTTTGCATTGCATAAAAATGTATTACTTTAATATTATGTGAAAGATGATTTATATTATTCAAATTTTATATTTTAGATAGGTCAGAGACATGGTGGATTTTTAGGTATTCTACAAAGAGCTTTAGCACGTGCTTCACCACATATTTGGTTTGAACGGTGTGAAGTTAAAGATAGAGAAGCAGTTACAAGACGGTAAATGTTAATCGCTGTGCTGTTAGCATAGCTTCTTTATAACATTAAAATGTTCTTATATACTTCATAGATTAAAAAAACACGTGTCTGATCCTACAAATCCACCGATACTTATCTTTCCTGAAGGCACTTGTATAAATAATACATCAGTTATGCAATTTAAGAAAGGAAGCTTCGAAGTTGGTGGAGTAATTTATCCTGTTGCAATAAAGGTAATTGTGTACGTATTCATGTAAAATGGTATTGATTACCTTAGGTAACCAATTTTATTCTTTTTCTTATAGTATGATCCAAGATTTGGGGATGCATTTTGGAATAGTAGTCGATATTCAATGATACAATACTTATATATGACTATGTCAAGTTGGGCCATAGTATGTGATGTTTGGTATCTTCCTCCGATGTATAGAAACGAGGGAGAGAGCGCTATTGATTTTGCGAATAGAGTAAAGTCTGTGATAGCAAGACAGGGTGGCTTGGTCGATTTACAATGGTAAAATTTTTTAGATAAACAAAATATTATTCTTCATTATATATAAAGAGAAACAATTAAGTTTTTTTAATTAAATTTTTAGGGATGGTCAGCTTAAACGAATAAAGCCAAAAAAGGAATTGCGAGAGAAGCAACAAGAAGAACTTAGTAAACGACTTAAAGACGAATAAAGTCGAATATGAATCGTCTCTAGTCCCTCTTTCACGATCGATATAATGTGTGATATTTTGCTTAAACGAGAATATTTTACCTGATGTGCTGTTTTATCTTCTTCGTGGACATTTATCTGTGCTAAAAGGGGATGATAGAGCGTATGCATGATTTAATTTGTTTAATTTTACAAATGTGATACATTGCGTTATGTTAGATTACTTTTATACAATGAAAAATTGATAAATTTCTATAGTAACATTTAAATTCATTACAAGACGATTAGTATAAACAATTTATCTTAATATCATGATTGAATTTAAATATGAAATATCGCAGGTACCACATTTGTCAATTTTTAATACCAATATTATATAACGAGGCATTACAAATTTATTATTTATACATAATGAAGTGTTTAATATGGAATGGCCGATGGTGTGTGACTTTTTGTGCGTATGATTGAATGTAGCATCAAACTCATCCTATTTATATTGTTACATTTTTAGAAATGTACTTCACCTCATTATCTCATTAATTTGATACATGGTTATGGATATCTAAGCCCATCTGATATTATACAGGAGAAGTTACAAATTCTTTTCTTTCTTTTTTTTTTTTTTTTGTAAAAATGATAGGGAAAAATATTACTCTTTATTGTAGTGTAAAAAATAAAGTATTTATTCATATTTCTCATAGAAAGAAATTAGCATATATCAGGGTTATGCTACTGTACCCATCCCCTGAAAATTATTTGAAATGACATTCATTACAATTTAAGAGCATAATTGAAATATTTCCTATTTTTGTAAATAATATCATCAAAATTTTGAAAAAACGTTCGTAAATTACTATACAATTAAAAAAAAATACATGCTTATTGTATTTTTATGAAGAAAAGTTATAATCTTCATCTACTGTTCTCAAAATATTGAGAATATTTTATTCATATTCTAATTGACGTTTGGATTTTAATTAGATTAGAAGTTATATTCTAATAACATTTTAATATTTTGTATATGTTTAATACAATAATAATTTAATGTCTTGTATTTAATATTTTTTAATTCAAATAGTAAAGATTAATTAAAATAATTGATAATTGTATGTCTCATAGAATGTATAGAATATATTTTTATGTTTGATATACAAAGTTTGCACGTGTTAATAAAAACGCAATTAATTGCTCTAAAAAACAAACTACATTCTTAGGTTGTTGTAGAAATTAAATATTGTAATAATAATAACATAACTTATTTAGAATGTAAAACTATTGGTCACACGTGCAAGGTAAAGGGGTCACTTAAATTGGATATGAGTTTATAGATTCATCTACTCAACAAGTTATGGCGCTATGTATAATATCACTATTCAATTTTTATACAAAAAATGTTAAGATATATTTTTATGTAGTAATGAATATATAAAGGGATATACATAAACAAAACAACAAAAGGAATATGTGGCTGTCACTGTAATTTTGACAGTAACATAAACATAGTCAACAACAGTATGAATGCTTTATTATAACTCTCCTCCTATCACATATCAAAAGTATTGTGTATATATATGTGTATGTATATATATGCTAGTCAATAATATACTTCCATCAAACGAATATAAAGCACAAATGAAATTGTTATGTCATCGTGCAATCTGAATTATATAAGAGAATGTATATTTGATAATTTAAATAAGTACGTTAGTTTCATGCAAAATATGATACCATATGCATGCAAAGTTTATATATACCAGTAAATAACACAAGTATATTTGTAAGCTATATATATTTATTTTACAATAGCCATAATCTTACAACGATTAAATGATTTACATGATCATTTGACATATGTACATAAAGGTTTTTATTTAGATATTAAACAAATATGTTTATTAGATTTCTTGTACTATCACATAAATATGAACAAACCAAATGTCATTTTAAAAAGTTATGGCAATATTGATTTAATGTCCAGTATATTTGATTAAAAATTTGTAATGACTAAAAATGGCTGAAACTATCATTTAATTAACACTTTTTTGAACTGGAATTTCTTCGCTAAGCTTTTCAGCTTCTTGCTGTTCTTCAAATAATTTAATTAATTTTTCTGTTGCTGTTGGTTTCAATTTAATAGCTTCACCAATCTTTTTCTAAAAATGAATAAAATATACATATATGTATAATAACAAAACATATAAGTGGGAGAAGCTTTCATATTTACATCTGGAAATTTGACTTGATTCAAAGATGGATCTTTAAAAGTGAATGGTGTCCAAGGTCCTTGAATAGAAGGAAAATCTGTATGCCATAATTTAAGTAATCTGTAATCTGGGCCATTATGATATTGAGTCTTCAATAATTCCATCCATTGTATAATATCCTGCCTACTATAATCAGCAACACATATCCAATGTGTTTCTCCGTTCACTATAATTTACATAAATATTTTAATATTATCTTTTACCATTTAAAGTTTTTCTTAATACAATAAGTTATAAATAAACTTACAATATTCTGCTTTTAGAATTGGATTTCTGTGCCTTCTTGGTTTAACATATACTACGACTCCAGGATTTTGTTTTGCATAATCAATTAAATCATGTTCCAAAAAACTTCTGCATATGATAAAAATGTAATAAATATTTTTATGTAGGTACATATCTATGTACATACAACCGGCATGGGATATTGCAGGTTATGTTCCAAAAAAAAGATATAAACAATGTGTATTAATGCAACAATTATGACTCAAAAGAGACAAATTCAGAATTTTCGCCTGTCATTGCCTCGATACATATGTAATATAAAAATTTAATTTTAACGAAGAAGTTGGAGAAGGAATTCTCTTACCTCATTCCACGACTACCACCGTGACTTTTACAAAATTTTATAGTTATTCTTTGTAACTGACACACATAACGTCCGACACCAATGCCAAAAGGTGCACGCAAAAATCCAAATTTTTGAAATAAATGTTTATTTGACATATTTGCAGATGAAAGTACTCTTCACCTTCATTGATTCCACACAGTATCGTGTTTCGATAAACATATACATACATACACATATACAGACATACTTACCTACAGGCTAATCTTTTAGGAAACAAATTGAGAAACTTCTAGTGTTATATATGTATATTAAAATAAGACTATTTTTCATTTTGTGTTTTAATATGTTTTTTCTACATTTATCCGAATTTCTCATAAATTTTTAAATGTTTCCGTCGAAAGCGAATTTAACCTACGCGACTTTAGTATCAAAGGAAAGATCATGATATTTAACTATTGTCGAACCATCGTGGTTCAATTACATTACATTTCACCGGTGGTAAAGGGACGGGTATCATGGAAGGCAACGACGTAGGTAAAAATTCTCCTGGCCAAAGATGAACGGCATCCATGAACAGAAATCCAATGAGGATTCCATGCATAAGAGGAGCTAATATTCTTAATAATCTACTTCTTGGCGGTTTTTGTGGCCACACAAAAATTAATCGAGATCCATCTATCACAAAAAGAAGAAAAAGTTTGAATTTTTATATAATTTATACAATTATATAATTCGTGTATTTAGTTTTATATAACTTTGTGTACTAGTGGATTTAGAAAATAATAGATATGTGTGGTAGAATATGCATGGAGTTCAGAAGCTCTACTTGTGTTGCGACGGATAATAGATGATTTAACATGATGGGGACTGACGCCGGGAGGAGCACTAAATATTCCATTTCCGCTGCAAGTCTTTCTTTTTTTATAACTAAATCTGCGAGCACCACTTTGTCCATACAAGATACGATCTTCGAAATTGCGTTCGTAGTTGGCTCTAATAGAGCCTGTAATTGTACTTCCGGTGCTATCCTGAAGAGATGTGCTGGTTCCAGTCAACAAAGAATATTTATCGTCATCCGTGTCACGACTAGTCAAATCCTCCGTTCTTCTATTAAATAAAAATTCATTTGCAAGCTAACTATCAAATTTATCATAAATTGAATTTAATTTAATTTCTTAATTTTATTAACTCTTGATTAAGTCGAGAAGCAACATTGCTATCCACTTCGATTTGCTCCAGATTTCAAACAGCGCAATATATTTTATATCTTTTCCCCAATAAGTAAATTAAACAGATCTAATACATTTTGTACAATACGCAGGGACGTTACGTTAATGCATGTTGATTTTCGTTGCGCGTAAGATTGTCAAAAATGATTGAAGATATCAGAGAAAACATACGTCCTTGTTCGATAGTTTTTTTTAAAAATACTATCATTGCTAATTTCAATCTATGTGTTATCGGCGAGAATGGTAATTAATACGGAAATATGTTATTCAACTTGAAACTGTCAATAACAAATATATAACAAATTAATGTTCACATGTAATATCAAAATTTCAAAGATAATGTCATCAAAGATTAATGTCGTTGTAATTTATTAGTTTAAACGCTACGTAGCATACAAATAACGTCAGAAACGTTTAAAAAGTTTTGCATAAAAAATGATAATATTTTACTTGTGACTACGGATCTAGTGTACATATTGTCATTCAATTTTGGCCTTAAACGAAAAATTTTATTTTGGACAGAAACTACGCCTTAAACCTACGCCCTAATCATGACGTCCCGATGTAAATGTAGGTGATACTTAAAATAATTACTTCATAAATTATGCAGACAAAATATACGTTTGATAAAGCGTCGTTCGACTTTCTTTTTTTTTTTATTTCTAGGTCCGAAATCAGACACGAAGGCGAGCGAACATTCCTCACCCTATTTAGAAGATATCACAATGAAGATAAAGGAGCGACGTTGCGATCTTCTCGGTAGACAGAAATATTTAAAAGAAAAGATTACGACGATGGAACGATCGATTCCTGCGTTAATAGCGTACAATATGTGGATGTCGAAAAATTGCGACGACGCGCCGTACTGTAAAATTCGCAAGATTATGAAGATGTTCGCTCCTTATCCGGACCAAACTGAAAAACTTCTCGAAAGTCTGAAGAATACTGTGAAGGATCTGAACAATGAGACCGAGGAGTTGCATGTACGGAACGATTGAAATTCAGCGTTTAATTCGGGTAAATCTTACCAGCGTGCTTGAATTATCGCTAAAAAATTTGTCGTTTCCTAAATGTACCTGCTCTTTTGCATTATATCTTCTTATTTTAAACGTATAATAATAAAAGTCAATTTAATCCCAGGAGAAGAT
Organism: Bombus bifarius; assembly: GCF_011952205.1. NCBI lineage: Eukaryota > Metazoa > Arthropoda > Insecta > Hymenoptera > Apidae > Bombus > Bombus bifarius. The sequence goes on from NW_022884357.1 coordinate 349,852, forward strand.
CATTCAAGCGGATGTTAAATTGGAAGAGACAGAAATGGAATTAGAATCTTTGGAGCTTATAAATAAGGAGATGAACAACAAGTTGAAAGATTTGGAGAAAGAAGTACGGTGTCACACTAGTCCGAGTCTTCACTCGATACATTCCGAGGATTTACTTTGCTTAACGAAGATTCGTCAACTGGCTGAGGAAGAATTAAATCTGAAGAATTGTATTAAACAATTGGAAAAGAAGGAGACGCTTTTCAAGGAACATATGGATCGATTATTAACGTCTAAGGAGTATCAAAATGTTTGCACTCGAAAGAAAGTCGTTAGCTGCATTCCAGATTTAAATGGTAGCTGGAAAGGAATATGTTACGTGCCAAAAAAATGTTTATTGCATAAACAAAATGAATCAAAGAAAAAACAGGAAGGGAAAGCTGTCATCGTTAGTGAAAATTATATATTTAAAGTAGAATAATGTGATGAATTGATATATTTTTTATTTCCATATTCTTACAGCCACAAAGTGACGCAATAATTTCTACATCGAAGCAGAATATTGAAAAATTGGATCAAGAAACTGAGCCTGAAGAGCCTAAGGGAGAGATCGGGAAAATGTCTTCCTGGATATCGAATTGGTGGTCAAATAACGAAAAATCGGAAGTTGCATCTCAAATGAGAAGCGCAGATACTCATAATGTACAAAAATTTATTTCATCGTTATAACAAATTCTTCACTATCATTCATTTTTTGATATTTTATAGGTACTAACTGAAAAATTAACTACTGCTACAGTTAAACCCAGAATTCAGTCGCCCACTACCCAAAAAAAATCGAACGGTGAGAAAACAAGCGATGATGAGCAAATCAAATTGTCAAAGCCCAACTCGAAGTCAGCGCAGTGTCATCGCCCTTGTTTTACTCCTCAGGATCTTGAATATGTTTTGAAAAAAACTTGTGTAGGAAAACATATTCCTCCTTGCAAAATCCCTTGTAACAAACCTATCAGAAGTTATGCTACATCTTCAAGGAAACCTTTCTACGAGCTACCACGTTATAGAATGGCAGATCATGGTATGTGTATGTACAATGTAGTAAGTTCTTTAATGAGAAGGACAGAAACTAATATGAAAATAAAATACAGGTATTCGAACAGGGTGCAAACCATACGTACTACCTTGTGATCTCAGAAATCCCTGCGATATTAGAGATCCTTGTGAAATTTGTCCATCGACGCCATGTCCACGTCTAGTTGGAAGCTGCAGGTGTAATTGCAGGGGCAAATGTGCCCGTGGGTTATCCAACGCAGCATGTAACTGTAGCGATGATCCGCTAGGTCCTTCCGGGGAATATCAACCAATTGATTCAAAACAGTTGGCTGAAGAGGACAGTGAGGATGAATTTTGCGAATGTTGCTCATGCGGTTGTGAAGACAGTGATGAATCATTGTGCCAGTGCACCTAACCGTAAGAGTTATTTAGTGTTCCATTTGTTATGACGTAAAGTTAGACTAAAGGGATTTCATGAAAAAAAGCTTAATAATTTAAAAAGAAATATATTTCATTATTCATGGTTTATAATATAATATTAAAATTCTGTTTATTAGTGTTGGTTTATAGAATAATATTAAAATTCTGTGTTGTAGGGGAAGTATTTGTGGTGACTAAATCTGAAACTAAGTCAAACAAATAATTATGAAATGAGGAAGTTTCAAACATTATTTTTTATATTAAGCAATTTTTTAATACATACTTTTCAGGTCTTAAGCCAACTCTTTTATTACAATTCATACTATTTATTGTATCCATATCCTCTGAACTTAATTCAAAATCAAAGATATTAAAGTTTTCTTGTATTCTCGATTTTGTTACTGATTTAGGAATCACTATGTGTCCACGCTGTATCTATTTAATAAATTTCTTCTTTTTTAATTTGACTTATGAATGTGATTAAAGAGAATTTTGTCATTAAAATACATACTTGATATCGCAGTACTACTTGAGCAGGAGTTTTTTTGCATTTGGTAGCTAGCGCTGTAATTGTTGAGTCTTCTAACAGTACAGGCTCATCAACACTAAGACCTGGCTTAGCAAAAGGACAGTAAGCAGTAATAAGGACTCCTTTAGAATTGCAAAAGTCACACACTTTCTTCTCAATTAAATATGGATGGCATTCAATCTGATTTGTCACTGGTTTTATTGTACAGTTAGAAAGTATTCGTTCCATTTGTTGATAATTGAAGTTGCTTACTCCAATGTTCTTTACAAGACCTTTCTTTACAAGATTCTCCATTGCATGCCAAGTATCGACATAATCGGTATCATCATTTATAGATTTATCATCAGCATCTTTAGGGAATGGATCATCACCAGCTGTAAAAAGAAATATATTTTATTTATTAATTAAGCAAAAGCAAAGATTAAAACTTACGCTTGAACCCCATTGGTGTATGCATCAGGTAAAGATCGAGATATTCAAGCCCAAGATTATTCAAAGTTTTCTTTAATGCAGGTTCGACTAGATCAGGTTGATGGTTCGTGTTCCACAATTTACTCGTGATAAAAATATCTTCCCGTTTAATAACGCCTTCTTTAATTTTTGCGGCAACTGCTGCACCGACCTCTGGTTCGTTTCCATAAACGGGAGCACAATCTAGATGCCTGTAGCCGATGTCAATGGCATCTTTTACTGCTTGAATCACTTCATTCGGCTTGGACTATTTGACATAAAAGTGTGAAATAAATTACTACAGATGAACGTAATTAAAAAATGGTTCAAATTTCGAATTTTTTAAATAATCTTGATTTAACATTATTAAAGTTACACTGACAAATCCAAAAACATATTTAGTAAAACTTAAGCAAGTATTATGTTATAAAAAATATTGTCTTTTTAAATTGTAACGTACCTGCCAAGTACCCAAACCAAGAATGGGACAAGTATTGCCATTATTAAATTTCACAATTTGTTGTGCCATCGTCACATGTGCATTCGAAATAATACATTAATGAATTGACGCGCAGCGTTAATCGAAGCTCCTATTTATTTTATATGGTACCACACATTTATTATTTTCCACACTTACAATAAAATGGTAAAAGATATGGATATGACTGAGAGTGTTGCATATATACAACTAAGACTGTATAACAATGCATGACGGTGAGCGATACTTCCCTTTCCCCTGTGCTGTCTTTTTTAGCAATTTCTCAGCTCTGTGGTGTAATTCTTTATCTGGCTTTATCAGTTTATCAGAATGATTCTGACAATTTGAAGTTGCTTCGTCATATATACCATTATTTCAAGCTGTTATACCCTTTTCCACCTTTCCCTTATGGGAAAAAATTTTGAGTATATGATGCATGGGAAATAAATGTATACATATATTTATTAGAGTATAGTTTATTTTATACGAATTTCACTTAGAAAATGTACAGAAGAAAAGAGTATTGTAAAGATTACAATGAAGGTAGTTTGTACATATTGGTTTTTAACTTAATTCGATTGCTTAGAATGGAATGTGGAAGGGATAGTAAGGGCTGGGCTCCGTGCTGAAAAAAATACAAATGACAATATCAAAAGCAAATTTTATAAGAATTACATTCATGAGTAAAAAATATAAAAATATTTACCCAAACATTGGACAGATCCTGCCATTGCAGTCAAAGGTATCAATGTATGCAATGTCTTCTGCGGAAAGTTTAAAGTCGAAGACTTCACTATTTTGAGCAATTCTTGATTTTGTAACTGATTTAGGGATAACTATGTGACCACGATCCAACTGAAAGAAAAATAAAAATTGTATTATAATGTTTACCTGTGAATATAGTTCATGAATGAAATATTAGCATATACCTGGTATCTAATAAGAACTTGAGCAGGTGTTTTATTATATTTCTTCGCAAGTTCACCTAATTTTTTATCATCTAACAATTTTGGATCATCTGGCTTAGCCCATGGTCTATCAGGTGATCCAAGGGGACTGTAGGCAGTAATAAGAATATCCTTTTGTTTGCAGAAATCAGAAAGTTTTTTTTGAGTAAGATATGGGTGGCATTCAATCTATAAATGTACAATTATATACATTATAAATGTACTATTCAATATAAAAATGCATTCATTATACATCACTATAAATTGAATGAAACTTATATTTACTTGGTTTGTAACTGGTTTGATGCTGCAGTTTTTAAGTAGCCTGTCTATTTGTTCAGAATTAAAGTTGCTAACACCAATATTTTTAGCAAGTCCTTTAGATACCAAAGCTTCCATAGCTTTCCACGTATCTACATAGTCTACATTGCTAAGAGCAGGACTATCATCAGCATTCTTTGGGAAAAGATCATCTCCCTCTTTGTATGCCATTGGCCAATGAATTAAGTAAAGATCCAAATATTCAAGACCCAAATCTGATAAAGTTTTTTTAATAGCAGGTTCAACTAAGTCTGGTCTATGGAAAGTATTCCATAATTTGCTGGTGATAAAAAGGTCCTGCCTTTTCACAATACCCTCGGTCAGCTTTGCTTTAATAGCAGTACCTACTTCTTTTTCATTGCCATAAACATGGGCACAATCGATATGTCTATATCCGATATCAATTGCATCCTTAACAGCCTGAGTAACTTCTCCAGGTTTGGACTAAAAAATGTATAAGTTATTATTTAATTGAAAAAGATAAATTACAACAACTTGTGCAATAGATATACAAAGTAGAAATATATTTGTAGTAAAAATAAAAATCATGTTATATAATCTTATTTTCCACTTAAAGTCTTAACTGATATGATATCATTTATGTGTATTATTTTTGATAAACTTATCTTAAAATGTGCTTAAATGTGCACTTCTATTGATTGGAAATAATCGATACAAATACATATGAAGTTGAAAGTACAAAGTATAAAGATAATGAAGGTAGCATATAAAATCTAGTTAACACAAATATAAAAAAATATAGAAAGATCTAATAGTTCTATAAATATTAATGTGATGAAAGATTGGTTTTTCAGAATATTTTGTTTGCTATTCTCATATTTGAAATTTTAATTCATTAAATGTCAGAAGATGTAGAGACATAGAAAACGTTATAATGCTGTTGTCATAAAAACAACTAAGAGAACCACTACATTCTAGATACAAGGGCAAATCGTTCATCCATTTGGAAAATTCGAGAACATCATAGAAACATATTACATCTTATTGATATGTCAATGTTGCAGATATCTTATACTGCAGATTTCAAATAGAAAATTATAAAAACATTGCGAATGAAATTCATTAATCAGTTGCGCAAGAAGAAATTCGTCATATATATCGTAAACAACTTTATCTACATTCTTCTTGAAAATAAAGGATTAATTCTTTGATGTTTAATTACTATATCGGTAATAGTACTGACCTTCCATGTACCAAGTCCAAATGACGGCACTTCGTTGCCGTTGTAGAATTTTGTCATCGGTACGTTTAGAACCATTTTGATTATTTTTTATGTTTTATACGAACTTTCTTACTTGAAACACAGGGTACGTATTTAACACTGGTATTATATTTTGATATTCGATACACTGTCGCAAAGTAGCGCCGGCAGCACAATGCCGGTAAATTCGCTCAGCTCCTTTTATAAATATCCTACATTAACCCTTGTACCCCGTCCCCTTCACCGGAGGCAGACCCGTATACTCGTATATCGGAGGATGAAGCGTAATTTACTGTTTTGTTTATGTTTTGTTTTATATATCTTAAAAATAGATCGTGGTTAAATGATTAGAAAACCCCTGACGAAAACAGAATATACTTTTCTTAATATCATATATTTCTTGTTACAACTTACACGTTACTAGCTAATAGCCAGCATAAAATTTTTTCTTCTAATATTAATAAAATATCTCATCCTTCTATGCTGTATTTGATTTGTAAATGTATACTTTGACTGCGAATGTTTACACCTGAATTTTAAAATATGCGTGTAAATATGTATGAAATTAATGTATCTTAATCTGCATTCTATTTTTCAAATGCTAATATTTTGTTGCATTTGAGGTATTCACGCAATTCATGCAATTCACGCAAAGGTTATAAATTTTATAGCTAGAAATACATAAATATAAATACAAAGAAGAATTTTATCTTGTGGACCCCTAAAAGTGTACTGTCCTGTTCTACGAGATTTTTCTGCGCATGCGTTTCGCAGCCTCTGATATGTGCGCGACCTTGCATAATAAAACTTATGTGTTGTATAGAGGAAGTTTTCTATGTATTTGTAATTTGAAGCGTAGTGTTGCGACTCCGGTAAATTCGTTACGAGAAACGGGCCTTATGGAAAATTACAGAGTCCGTTATGAGCAGCAAGGGACAGTTCACAATCCCTTGATCACTAAGGATGAATGAATGAGTTACTCTTATAACAGAAATGGATCGTTCTCGAATATTAAATAAAATTTAAAATGTCATTACACTTGTCGGTAAGTGGACAACTTTCTAAAACTTTTATAATTTCCAAGTACATATATCTAATCACGATCAATGATTGTATTTTTAAAATGTTTATATTCAAAGACTAGACCAATAAATAGGAAAGAATAGCATGTTGTATATTTACTTACGTATGAATATATATTTTTTCAGTATGTGAACATTGAAATACTTCAGGTGTTCATAACGTTTAATTTAATTTAAAATCGATCATCGTGGTCCTTTTACACTTGTTTTTCATTCTTATTCAAATGTGCAGTAATGGTACAAACAAAAACATCGATATTTTGTTTTGTTGAACAATACGCATGAGCTTACGTGAATAAGCTTATTATGAGAGCATATGAATGAACAATAAGTGTTCAAATACTTCAGCAGGAACACTTCTCAGTTGAACACGTTTAAACTCATATCTAGCATTGAAAAATTTATTAATAGAAATATCTTATATTTTATATATATACTACTATAATTAAACATACGTGCTTATATTTAGGAGACGTACATAATTACTAAACTGAGAGAGCGCTCAAGCTCGATTATACATAGTTTTTCTGGGTCTATCGCAGAAATAAAAAATACAGAACATTTGATATCACAGTATTGAAAACAGTGCCAGCTGAATTCAGCTACGTTATTGCTTCGATAAATATTTCACATTTTATAAATAGAAATAAAAATTTATAAGTAGAAATAAATAGAATAAAATGCTTCTGTTAAATAAATTACGCAACATATAGATTATATTATTGCAACGCATTACGGAATACATTTTTCTATCAAATAATCGGCCAAGTTAAATAGATTTACCGATCTTATAATTGATAAATGTATCGATCAGATTAATATCATGTATGTGGCATTCATGCATGTATGTGGAAAAGTAGATAACAATTTGAACAGAATAATACAGAATTCGCGCTTAACTTATAAATATATGCAAATAAAACTATCACAGTGTTATTTTCTACTGATTAATTGATGTACGACACCTAAGAACGTCAGGTAAAAAATGCTTACAGCAATAATACATACAAATCGCCAGCCATCCATACCAGAGCAACCAATAGAATTTGGTACAGAGATCGCTGATACAAGTATAGTACACAGACGTTTCGTAAAACTTAGGTTCCTTATTTGTATAGTTTGTCAAATTCGTCACATTATTTGTACATTCATTTTTTCTTTTATAAAGAATACAATTCATAATATCTTTTTTACAATAATCCTTTAAATTATTTTTAATCATTAAAAAATTGTCTTTTGGGTTGATCTCGTTGTTAAGTACAACGTTAATTTTTTGTTTGTATGAAAACCAATTGAACGTATTGTTTTCATCGTAGAGATAAGAAGACGTCTTTACCTTTCGGAAAATTAAGAATTTTACAATAACCTTGATTTTTTTCTGAAGAACCACTTTGCTATATCCTTTATTTGCCGTATCCACGGCCGCATTCAGTTTAAGACGTCTGTTTCGATAATTGTTCTCTTTCTTGACAGTTTCCAATAACAATTCCAAGATTAACAAGTTGAAAAATTTGGTCTTGAAATGCATAAGGTTTTCTAGGTCGTTTTTTAAGATTTGCAAACATCTGTCGTCGAATATGTCCGTAAATTCATGGAGGTGACTTCGATCGTTGATTTTTAGGACTATATAGCTGATTATCGTTAGAATAAAATTCATTACCCTGCTTTGAATAGTTTGTCCTTCTTTTAAGACGGTTGATATTTCTTTAAGCTTCCCGTAGGATAGAAACGAACCGTTGTATTCGTTCGTATATTCCAGCATCATGGTCGTTCACGAAATCGATAATTTCAAAAATTTCGATATTATTATTCTGCTTTTGTTTCAAACTGTAATTCCGCTCGTTCAAGTTATTTTTAACACTTTTTTCCTATATGAAAATTAATCGACGGTTGGTTACGTAATCGATTCACAATTCACGTTCAAAAGAATTACTTAAAGGATAATTTAAATGAAAGTATCGTTGATTGTGCGCGATTCCAAAATGTCATCAACAAGTAATGGTGTTATTACTCTGACGATATTTTTGTTTACGTTCAGTCGGTGGAATGTTAGGAATGGACACAGTATATGTGAGTATATCAGACTGACATAAGTGATCATATTCATTGTAATAAACTTTATTGATCTAAATACGAACTAAACTTACAAAAGGTTCAATACATAAAAAACATAAAAAAAAAGAAATATTCAATAAATAATCATAAGTGAGAACTTATATGGAGAAATTATTTTCAAAGCCAGAATCTTGAAACGGATGACTTCGAATCGGGGAAGAAGTACGATTATTGTGCAGGCAAAGATCTTCATAAAATGTAGAGTTCCTACGTGGATTTCCGATATCGACCGTGTCCAAGTGTTCTAGAGAATTCCATGCCTTACCAAAAAAACTCTCCTCCGTTGTGTCATCTGTCCAAATGAATTCTGCGTTGCCTTCCGCATAAGAAAGAAACGGTTCCGCTGAAATTTTCTTTTTGATCGAGGAAACGTGCTGTTCCAAAAATTCCTCTTTTACCTGCTCCTCGAGCGCCAGGAACGATTTCAACGAATTACTGATCATGTTATCCATCGAAACGAAGCGGTTAAACGAATCGTTTGCATTGTTAGTTTGGTCGATCGGTTCCACGGACGTGTTCAGTTTCTCTGATTCATCCGAATTGAATATGGAGTCTCTCATTAGAATCGGCACGTCTTCGTATTCTTTATGCTTCAACGCGATGCTGCTGAACGTAATGACATCCGGTATCGAGGACAGAGAAGTCGTTGCTCTCGTGTGGAAGGAGGAATTGCTTGGGCGTTTGCCGGCTGTTCGCGTAGTTTTAATGCTGTTTGGCGACTTATCGAAGGCTACCATGTTCTTAATCGCATCGCGGCATTCTTTCACCTTATCGAGCATTCTAGATCTCCAGGAACCGCACTGAACCATCGTGGATGACGCGATGTTTGATGACGATAGCAATCTATTGCAAGTTGGCGAACTGCTTTTGTTGGAAAATTTCGCGTTCCACCTATAAAAGCCATTTAATGATCGCGTTCAATGTTCGTGGCGTTTATTTCACCGAGAAAACTGGTATTGAAAAGAAAAAAGACAACATTTCAAACACGGTAGTTTATGAAACTTACGCTTGAGCGATATGATTCATGGTGTAATTTCTTCGTTCATTTAATGGCAATATAATGAATACGTGACCGGCAATGGGCTAATAACAAATAATTTCGAGGTGTCGCTTTTACCGTAACAATGATCGCTCGAAGGTCGTGCTTAAATTTACCAAACATTGCGATACGAAATTCGAGTTAGAGCATGTACCTACGTATGTGGTATATCTTGTCAGGTAAATTTTTCAAATTTTTTGAAACGAAAAATCGTTGAAACCGATTAGCGAACCGATAGTGGAAAAATGTCACCGCAAAATTATTGGGTAATATTATGTTTGCGCGTAAAAGACTCTGTTTATGTGATGCGTTGAGCAGATATAGAAAAAGCAATTTTGCTTATTGGTGAAGTGAATTATGCTGAAAAAGGGCTCTCGTCCACAAGAGCCTTGTTGTTTATTGGCCTTGAAGAAGTCTGCTCCGGAATTCCTAATGAGTATAAGACATGGCCTTTTTTTTGAATGGAATCTTTGTTAATCTAGGCTAGCACTACTGTAGAATTCTATAGTCTATATTACGAAGTTCTCTTATTTAAAGATGCGAAGCAATCAATGGAGAACAAAAAAAGGTATATTTACAGTGCTTACAGAAAGTATACACGATTGTATTTATCATGCATATGAATTAATTTACATATTATAATTAATTAGCTATGTTAGAGTTCTAAGCATATTAGATTTCATAGCAATTAGTAGTACTTTCATATGACTATAAAAAGTTGGTACTATGAAAATGAAATGTATAATACTATAGGATTTGCATTCTCATTTCGTTAGATACTATTTTCATTCAAAATACATCTTTCCAAACAACCTTCAACTTCGTTCTAGTCCGTTGATTGTATTTCCGCTTACAGTATTTTGAACGATTACAGAAACAATAATCATCACTGCGTCATCTATCCTTGAAACAGAAGTTTCCTTTTATAGTTTCGAGAATTGTTCTCATATTGATTGTACGTGCTTCGCTGCAGTGCAAAAATGTATTTGCGTTGCGAGAATCAGAAACTACCTTATTTTTTTTATTTCTGTTATTCAATGTTGTCCTAACCATTTAAATGAGTTATTAGCGATTCGCATTTTGTAACGATTCTACAAGAAAAAAAGAGAATGAAATACTTTCTGCTTGACAATTTCTTCTTTTGATGCAATTTTATTTACTCGCAGTATATACACTCTTTAATGAAGGTTAATATACATTGGCTGAATGCGATTAGTCTTGTCCGTGACAGTGTCCACATTATTACAGCGTATGATGTCATGTCGTCCGGAGCATCGAAATTTTCCATGGCATTCAATAAATCTAATTGACTAAATAAGGGTCAAACAAGTACCGAATTACACCGTGGGATTATGTAAGTTCAAAGGGGATATACCTTACTATTAATTTATACTGAATCTGATGAGCTATTTCCTGTCATTTTACTTGTTTGCAATGAAACTTTTATTATTCGAACGGGTAGTACTTATGCCCCTTTGCACTGTAAAAAGGAGTAGAAATAACATTACTATCTCTTTGCAGGATAACAAGAACAATTAATTTACAATTTCATGGACCATCGGGATGCTTACTCTCCAAATCGTGCAACACGTTGATGCGTGCCAAGTTTTGCTATAGAGGCCATTTCCTCATCCGTTAAGGAAAAATCAAATATATTCATATTTTCTTTCAATCGACTCGGTGTTACTGTTTTCGGAATGATAGCGATTCCTTGTTGCAACTGGAATATTTCGATGGAAAAAAATTAAATTTTATGTCTGTAGATAAACGGATCGATGTCTTAGTAAATTCCATTTTAGCGATATAGTCTGTGTTAACGAGCAAAGGATCGATTTACATATACATACGTATGTAATCGTATAATGTATTCATATGTGTAATCGTATGTGTATGTCTATTACTAAACTTATCTTTACTGGTGGAAATGGCCCAAATGGTAGGTTGCATTATCGTTAAACGAAATATCGAAATATATACAAAAGTAGCTATAACCGCAGAACATGAAATAGTACTCTCCACACAGTATTTAAATAAGATAGTTATCTCTAAAATGATAAAAAATATTATAACTAGATATTATTTACTTACGACATATCTTAAAGCAATTTGTGCTGTCGTCTTGTTATACTTTTTAGAAAGCCCTACTAACACTGGATTGTCCAAGAAAGTTGGTATTCCCGCCCTATTACCTGGTTGTCCTAGCGGTGAATATCCGGTTATCGTGATATTATGTTTTTGGCAGAACTGTATCAATGGTTTTTGATCCATATTTATGTTCACTTCGACCTAATGGAAGTAATAAATTTTAAATTAATTGCGAATTAATTACACAAGTAGTGCAGAGAACAATTTGTACCTGGTTATTTACAGGCAGTATCTTGGCTACAGCAAGTAAACGAGTGATCTGTTCCTGATTGAAATTACTAATTCCGATACTACGAGTTAATCCTAATCGCACGCACTCTTCCATCCCTTTCCATGTTTCGAGGTAGTCGGTATCCGACATCAAAAGTGCCCCATTTGCGTCTCTGGGCATTAAATCGTCTCCTTCCTAAAAAATACTTAGTACATTTTTTAAAATGCCCATTAAACAGGTAATTAAAACGTATTGAATTAGAACGAACCTTGAAGGCAAATGGCCAATGAACCAGATAAAGATCTACATAAGTTAATCCAAGATTTTCCAAAGATTTCTTACATGTTGGAACTACGCTTGACTCTTTGTGGAAGTTATTCCAGAGCTGTAAGAAATGTTATATGAAATGTCTTCATCTCTGATAAAAAATAAAATTTAAAAGTTTTAAATATATTTAATTACTTTAGTTGTAACGAAAAGATCTTCCCTTTTCACAGTTCCATCCTTGATCTTCGCTTGAATTGCCTGACCAATTTCTTTCTCATTTTGATAGAAGAACGCTGTGTCTATGTGACGGTATCCTAGGTTTATTGCCTCTATTACAGCTGCTTCCACCTCTCCAGCACGGGACTGGAAAGGTACAAAATTTAATCCACTTTATTACTGCTATTACTCTCGAAATTTTATATCTCACTCTCATTTTAAGTAAACATCTAAAAAGTAAACCGTTACAACGTTTTTAGAACATCTTTATGAATAGAATCGAAAGTATAAATCACATATATCAATACCCGAGCTGCGGATATTTATGCAAATTTGCATTTTGTTAATATAATTATAATTAAAAGAATGAAATTTCATTAGAGATTTACTTAAATTATTACTTTACTTCGCTAAATGTTATAACGAATATTTTGCTATTATGCTTTATTTATATAAAGCAATTATATATATATATATATATATATATATATGGGGTTAGGTATATTTTTATATATATATATTATATATATATAAATATAATATATATATTTTTATATATATATATAATATATATATAATATTATATTTATATATAATATATATATTTATATATATATTATTATATTTTATATATATATATAAAAATATACCTAACCCCAATATAACATATATATATATATAAATCAATTATATTACTTTATACATTATATGCATTATATGTATTTTTATGCCTTAACATTTTCTATAAACGTGTAGACATTCTTGGTTTATCAATAACAATTCCATCATATTTTTCTCAAATTTAAGGAACTTTTTGACGATAGTACAATGCGACTGCGTCAAAAATGAGTCAGAATTAAGGTGCGAGTATTTTGAATAAACGACGCAACGTGGTCAAGTGGTGCTTTCAAAAGAATTTGTTGAAACTTTTCACGTAGATGTAATCATAATGTACGATCGATATCTGCTTCGATTATTGCGTCTTATCTTTAAATATGTATAAATACGTACCTGATACGTACCAAGACCAAAAGCAGGCATTTTATATCCATTGGAAAGCGCAAGAGACGGTATTTCAGCCATTACTAATTATAGATTTTAAGTAAGTCGTCAAAACAATAGATCTCGTTGGTGAATTTTTGTCAGAAAATTCCGCTGCCACTTGTAATCAGATGTGAAGTGCACAATATTCTAGAAACTAACTGATTGAACTGTATCGTTGAATCTTCTATTCATACTATTCTACTCTAAGTAAATCATTATATAACGATAAAGGTGACGCGAAACAATTCTAGCCAAGATTAGATAATTGCTCAATATTATTACGATATTTCAAAATGTTATCAAATGGTTATTTTTTGTTTTCGTTAACGAAGAAGACAGCATTTATTTTGATAATAATAATATAAATCTTATGTATATAACTTGTTACCCTATGCCGATATACGAAATATGACGATATATATTTCGGATTCTTAGTTTATGAATATTGAAGAAAGGTGGTAGATATATACATATTTTTAAGCAGTAGTTCTTTTTATAACAATGATTTATTAAAAATAGAAGTAATTACAAGCATAAACGAAAATTACATAGAATATATGTTCTTATATATATAATATACGTTTAATAAAACAAAATGCTTAACGAAATATTTCATAGAATAAGACAGTTATGTAAAATAGTGAATCTATTTTCTCTTTTAGAATTCTATAGTGAACGGATAGTCCTTGTGTCCCTTAAACCTAAATGTAAAACTTTGTTGTAATTAAAATGTAAAAACAAGAAATATGCACGTTTAATCACTGTATCCGCATATTACTTACTCTGCAGCAGGACAAATACGAATTCCGCGGTCAAGTGTATTGATGGTTGCAATTTCCTGTGATGTTAACTTAAAGTCGAAGATATTGATGTTTTCCTTAATACGTTCCTTCGAACTAGACTTAGGTATAGGAATGGTACCAATGTCAATCTATTGATAGAATAATTATTTCAATTAAACGTTTGAAGTCCATTGCAGCACATTAATTACTTTTAAAAAAATGCTCGTTTCATAAACATCTTTTTATATATTTACACATTACCAAGTATCGTAAAACAACTTGCGCCGGAGTCTTCCCATACTTTTTGCTAATCGCGATTATTTCTGCTGCTTCGATGGTAACTTCTGGATCGCCAGGTTTCGCCCAAGTACGCTTAGGAGAACCGAGTGGGCTGTAAGCCGTGATAGATATGTTACGTTGCGTGCAGAAATCACGTAGTTTTTTCTGATTTAAGTTTGGATGGCACTCCACTTGACACATGACAGGCTTGATTTGGGCGATCGATAAAACACGATCGATCTGTTGGGAGTTAAAGTTGCTAAGACCTATACTTTTAGTTAATCCCAGCTTTACACATTCTTCCATAGCTCGCCACGTATCGAGATAATCCACGTCTCCATACATGGGATTACCTTTCTCATCGACTGGCCACAGACCTTCAGAATTTTCCTAGGATTATAATGTTTCTACATAAATAATGCAATCATTTCTTTCAATTATTTTTCAAGCTTATTATGTCGATACCAACTTGTTGAACGGAAAAACGAATTAATAAAGTCATTCGGATGATAATTCTTTTTACAGATCTACCTTCTTATATACAGTTTTATTTTTGTTATATCACATTTTAAAACTAAAATTAAATTATATCGTATTTACAGTTTGGAATAAAGAATGTTCTAACTGAAATTGATTGGTCTTAATTTCCTAATAGTAAAAAGCTCTGATTAAGAGACAATCCGGTCAACAGATTTGGAATGCATAGTCAAGTTATGAAATCTTACATCAAATCCCATGGGCCAATGAACAAGATAAAGATCAACATAATCGAATCCAAAATTTTCAAGTGATTTTTTGCACGCTGGTACTACCAATTCTTTCCTGTGCATCGAATTCCATAACTGAAAGTACAAAAAAGTTAGTGTTGAGGTTGATTGATAGAATAACGAGTGGATGAATTTGTAATAGAAAAATATATTGAAATAAATAGAGGTATAAGTATAAGTATAGTGTATGCTGATCCAGATCCTCACTCTTACAGTGTTACAATACAATAGAAGCAATACAATTTATAGCAAAGTATATTACCAAAAAGTTAACCTTGTAGCTCTAGCTGAAGGCTACAAGAAACAGCAATAGAAATCTACATATAGCTCTTTTGTTTCTAGATCTTGTAATCCAAAATATAATTTATATACAAGGGCACAATAATATAGATCGAATTTTTTGTATCACTAAATTCTATTCTCTTCGTAACAGTGGTAAAAGAATAGGTGTAGAGTTTTTCTTGAAGTAATTACTTCAACAGTTAGTAGCAAAATTAATGCCTAGAAACTTTGTCATTAGGCAGAAAATTACCTTTGTCGTGATAAATAAATCTTCTCGTTTTACCACACCCTCGGCAATTTTATCGCGTAGAGCTTTGCCAATTTCCTTTTCATTGCAGTAGATATAAGCACAATCAAAATGCCTGTAACCGGCATCCACCGCATCTCGCACTGCTTGTTCAACAACACCTGGATTGTCCTTAAAAAATTTACATGAAAAAATTATCATTCAGTGGTATATATATTATCATACTCTGTCCGATCTTAAAAAATTTACATTTGAGATTTGTGAAGAAAATTTTGTAAGGTCCTTCCTGTTGAAAGAAATACTTTAATTGCTGAAATCGTGAGATCTATGAATAATTCAAAGCTTTAAAACCACTATTTTGTCGTGTCATATAATGTTATTGTGTTTTTCTCCATTTTCATCATTCTCCATTATTAATGGAGAGAACTTGACTATAAAATAGTGATATGTAATAATTTACAATACGATAAAGAACTTTCAAACATACCAGTTTAATAATTTTGTAAGTAAATTAGTCAGTAAATGACAAATAATAACTTTTTTTACATTGTTTTCTTTTATTTCAAATATCTTATTATACTTTATCTTTATATCTATCTATTACTTTATATCTATCTATTATTATACTTTATGTTAACTAGAAATCTGTCAAACGTC
This sequence comes from Bombus bifarius, assembly GCF_011952205.1. Classification (NCBI taxonomy): domain Eukaryota; kingdom Metazoa; phylum Arthropoda; class Insecta; order Hymenoptera; family Apidae; genus Bombus; species Bombus bifarius. The sequence continues at coordinate 366,384 of NW_022884357.1, forward strand.
TCTTTTAGAATATAAAGTAAAAGATTTGGCCGATACTTTCATACATCTGTGCATTATCATATATTATTTTTAAACAAAATACTCACTCCAGCTTGCCAAGTACCAAGTCCTAAGACAGGGATTTTTTGTCCATTACTTAAAGTATGCATAGGTACAGCCATCCTTTAACAGTTGTTACTGCAACATGCTATATCAATCACTCTAAAATTCACATATTAGAATGAACTGAATTTATAAATGTTAAGATAAGTTCCCCCCACTTAACAACTTACATATCATATGTATGTTAGTCTTCTGATATGAAGCAAATTATTATATAATTAAAATTATACTGTTGGTTGATTTGGTATATAATGTATAATGTATCTTCCTTTATGAATATGCAAATTGATTTTATAAAAATTATTGCAAATGAATATCATATGATATTATATAACAAAGGTATTAATTGTAAGATAATACAGTATTAATCTGCATACTGGGTCGTTCCCAATCAGTAATTTCAGGTTTTTCATTTTGTCTATATCTTTGTTTCAATTTCGTTTTGTTTAAACAGTTTAAGATAAGATATACACAGAAACGTAAAAAGGTTATGCATAAACTTAAATGATTCAGTATGCAAACGACATTAGCAAAAATAAGGTTGTAAACGAAGAATTAGGAATATTGGCAAAGCAAAATAATTCAACAGTATATAAAATACGGACACATGCATATATTTTATATGTTATTTTATATATTACCTCATAGAGAATGTTCAGAACATATTTCAAAATCATCGAAATCGAGCTTTTCGGCAAGTTCACCAATATGGTGGTCGTTTTCAAGTTTCCTGTGGTTTTTGCACAAAACCATTAGTGTCGTTGCATTTCTGTAATGAATGCATGCCCATGCATGCATGTACAATACCCTAATGACACTCTTTTCATGAGAATCCATCCTTATAATGAAATGTAGCAATGATCTAATATTATTTATCATGATGCTACATAAAAAAATGTTTACATACATGTATCTTACATAATATGTTCACTATGGCTTTTTTGCCCGATATGGTGTATCCTATGTACCTTGTATTACCATTAGTATGTCTTTACATACACACGCAATTTAAAATAATCAATCTTCAATAGTCAAATCAAGTTAATTTCACAATAAATAAATATGAGTTAATTTATTTCTTTATGTCAATAGAAGAAATATAGTTTGTCATAGCATTATCAATTTCATTAATCATTATTATAATTATTTGATCTTCTATTAATTCTCGCTTATAAATATTCGATAAAATTTACGTCTTCAAAGTTAAGCTTTTTGTGACTTATTTTAGATTCTTTAAAAATATATATCACGAGTATAAACATATTTATTTATCTTAAACGATAGTATTTTACTGATGGACGTAAGTTTTGTTTTTCACTTTAGTACAGATATAATTAAGTATGTCCATCCAAACTAAAGATGTTTCTGCTGTCATTCAGAAATATAACAATATACCATTTTTATTAATAATATTCTTTTGCAAAATTAATGGTTTTCTCTTACTATTTTACATATATTAAAAAACATTTTCTCGTAAGTTTCCCAAATATTTTTCCAATTTTCATTTTTGAAAGTTTTGAGATTAATGTATGCGGATTCTGTTTTCTTTCGATAGACTTTGTTTACTTGTAGTTTTTGTAGTTGATGCTTTGTAGTTCTATTAAGAAAGTTACTTAATTTGTAAGTATACTTTAGCATTAGATTGTTGATCATTACTTCAGTCTTTAGAGTTTTAACTTTGTTTTACAAACATGTAAGTGTTTTTCCATTAGCATTGCTGTTAATTTCATATTTTACTTCGTTAAAGATTTCAAATATAAGCACTGAAACACTTTCATTACAGAATGTGAAGAGAAAAACAATATTGAATTCCAAATTATCAATATATCCCTATATACAATTTTATGTGTTACAAAACACGTACAATGTATGTTTTATCAATGAAAAAATTTAATGACTGAGTATTCGTTTATATACACTTGTATTTTTCATGAAAATTTACGGTATAGGTACAAGAATAGATATAAATATCTTTATAAAGGCTTTATTTTCTCAGTGTCGTTTGTTGATCGTGGTTTTTCTTTTCTGGAATTTTTATTTTGATTTCTTATCTTTTTCGAATTTTCTACTCCATTTTCTAAGTCTATTCTCGTTCTTGCACGCGTACCAGGGCCCCAGTTGATCGTAGGATTTTGTTGAAATCGCGTTAGCTTGTTTTGCCTAGATAATGGATTGGCCAGAGGATGTATATCAAACGAAACGTTCGTTGTCGTTGGTGTCTTTAATATTCTTATCGCGGGGCTATCATTTGATAGTTTATCTCTTTTCACGGAATTATTTTTTTCCCATGCACGTACAATATCCCATATAACTTCATTTGGAGCATCCGTCTTTACAGATGTTTTGCAGGCATGTGAATACGATACACAATATCCTGCGTTTAATAATGCAGATCGGAATGTTAACATCGACGGTGTAATACATTTGATTGTTGACATTAAACGACTAAGAGTATAATATAATGGAACGTCTAATTCTTCGCGAATAACATTTAAAACTCCTTCTATTCTTTTTAATGTTGCCAACTTCATTTCGTCTAAATTACATAGAAGATTAGATACAAAATGTTGGTCATGCAAAGGACCTAACCATATCGGTCCCCCTTCATGTTGCCTATGCTGACAGATTTTACAAAGTTGATCCACATAAGGTAAAGATGCTAATTTGTAGCCTCCACTAGGCTTTTTATAACATAATGGTTGAGTGTTGATGCTTTCGCAACCTATGCATTGGTACACCATTCCAATTTTAGTTGCATTCTCTTTACATTTAATTTGACTGGAAAATACTTTAACAAATACTCTTATATAAAAATCAGCACTTATAGAAAGTACTGGTACTATGTATCTACCATATCGCCCTGCGTGTGAAGCAATACTTTGCAATAATATTCTTAGTGCCATTTCATGGCATGCTTTAGATTTTAAAGAGATAGCTCCATATTTAAGATAACAAGTTTCAGGAGAGTTACCAGCTAATACTGCCATATCTGTAGCTGTGATCATAAGCAGTCCATCGTCTGATACACATTGTACCGCACCATCTAGAAACGTTGTAGGACAACCATATGGGTCTAAATCTATTACGTCAAACTTGTCCTTTCTACTTTGATACATGAGCAATGTTGCATCTTCGTGACTCGGTTTTATAAGATTTTCGACTCCATTGTGTTGTATATTATTTTTAATGCTTTCAACTGCCTTGGCAGAAATATCATTGGCTACGATTTGTTTTATGCCTTTCACTTCTTTGGCATACCGAATGCTACGTAAACCAGTAGCAGATAAAGCTTCCAATATGACAATTCCATCTTGTTTTTCCGTGCCTGTCTCTGTTGGTTGCTTCTTTATGCCTTTTATGTAAGTTGTTAACACAGCTACGCTAAGATCCCTGTTAAATTCTTGAACAGGATTATAAAATACGTTTGTATTGTCAACTAAAATTTCTGCCTCTCCTTCCTTTATACTTGTATCTAATTTTGGTTTTTTTACGCACTGTTCCATGTTATAAAAATACACAATTCTTAGACCTCAAAAATATTGAATTAAGAATTTCATATAATTGAAAGTATAAAAATAGTTGTATTTTCTATCTAATATCTTAATATGGTTACTAAAATTTTACCTACGAATATATTAATTTATTATAAAATATTCTTTTAACATGTGTGTTTAAACATTAAACAATATACTAAACGAGGCGATTTTTTGGTTATGTTTACTATAATCTGTGAAACGTTACGTGGACTAATATGTAGCATTCTGGTAGTATAAACATACAAATTTAATATGTTTTAAAATATCAAGTGGTGTCAATATGATACTGTTAAGTATAATTATCATATATTTTATAATCATTAAATTAGATAATGTGCATAAATAGGTTATATTTTTGCAATAACAAATTGTTATTAGATGTATACTGTAATTTCGCATTTCACCAGGGGATGACAGTATTGTGCTATGCCTATTGTCGGTATAGCATTTTGTCACGGCGAGGTTATTTCGTGGCTGGCATACCGGCTTAGAAATTCAACACTGATTTTAACGTTCTCTATCAGAGAAGGATTTTCCTATCTGCCTAACTTGATAAGGTATTTATTAACAAATGAAGATCTTCTTGTAGCAACTAACTTTATTATCCGTGAAGATTGAATTCAATGTAGCTCCTATGTTTGCCGTAGCAAATCGCAGAGGCCGTAAGAAACACTCTGATCTTTTTCCAGGTCGGTATTTCAGAACTTGAGACGCAAAGTCCCAGTCAATGTCACGTCCATTCCATACTTCGTCAGTGTAAGTATTTTTCGATCAATCTCAAATTGAAAACAGTTTTAATTTTTTGAAGTTGAAAATAACTTGTAAATTCAAAGTTTAAGAGAAATTGTCCATCTCGAAAATATATACGGTATTGGAACTTTTAGAATTTTAGCGTAATGCAACCACAAACGAATATCTCGACTGTGATGCAACTTGTATTTAAAGATAAAAAAATTAAAGAATTATTAACACAATAAAAAAAGTGCTCGATCTGTCATTCCCTAAAAAAATCTATTCTATTATCGATTATGCCTATTTTCCCCATCTTACGTACTTACGTAATTCATCTGTAAATCGAACAAGTTTGTTTCGTTTGTAATCTGCCTACAATGAAGCAACAAGCGACATCGTTTATATGCATCGTGCAACAAGACCTTCGATCAAATTTAGAATTGTCACATTGTCACGAATTTCACTCCGCAAAGAATCTTATTACGACATGCATTTCAAGTGTTATACATATTTATTTCAAGATTCTCCCGTGACATTTGACACGAGGTAATAATGAAAATTCGTTTCATAAATCGTATAATGATAGTAAATTATCATAATTAATAATTCACCCACTTTACCGACGCTTAACCTATGCCCAATTGATGTTGTATAGCTGTAAGTCAGTATAGTCGTTAGTACAGTTAAGTAGCCGCCAGATAAGTAACCGATAGGAACGCCCTTCGCTCACGCGCGCTTCTCACACACGCGTACCCATCGCAGTCTGTCGTTTAGTAAGTTGACAAGCGAAATGCATATGGTTTTGCATTATAACTTCTCATTTATTTTTTTACTCGATGATTAAGAAAATCAAAATTAGAGAGTCATCTTCTACATGGATGCAACGAGGAATCGAGTAAATGAACAACTGACAAAGTGTGTAAATCATTAGCTAACAGATAAGTGGTCGCTGACTGGAAAAATCCGCTTCTAGAGCTCCTAGCGCAGCTACTTATTTATCGACAACTATATGTAAGTGCACGCTTCGATATAGAGAGGGGTAATCCATAATTTTCATAGCGACTCGAGGGTCATAACGCGTAACTAGTTAACGATCTGTCATTTCGCGATCAAACATTTATGCGTACGTTTTCTATACCTGTATGTTTCGTAGAATCCTATGGATGGTGGGGATAGCCACAGCAAGTCGTATGACCGCGTCATTGAGTCATACTACTTGAATGTACAAAAGTCAACTTCAGACTTCTCTGGGACCCATGGGAACAGGTCAAGGATATTGCCAGAAGTCGATTTCGTGTATACACAGGAGTTTTTAGACGGAAGCATTTATCCGCTGTGATTGATGGAACCTTAATATTAAACTTTGGGTTTGTAATCGTGGAATAGATTTAGAATTGATGGAATAAAACCGACGAATGGTTAAGCCTACTATGCCTACACTACATCCGTATTGCTTCATGTTGCATAATAAAAGTTCCAACATTTGTAGAAACCTATACAGATAGACGTTAATATTATCTATTATTTGTATATTTCTTCGATATTATCGCTGAATATCGCTAATCATATCGCTGAATGAGTACATACATCGCGTACATTAAGCAAACACTCGAGGTTATAGATTATATCGCGATAATTTGCCATTGCAAACAGAGAAACAAGTAATATATTGTATAAAATGAATGATTAATGGACAATGAATAATAAAGATTTTTATGCGTAGAAGAAGAAAGTAGGTGATAGAAGTGGCGAGTATAGTTGAAGGTGTTACTGGTGTAGGTGGGGATGATGTTGGCGGCAGTAGTGGAGGAAGTTCAGTTTCGTTTTCAGTCTCATCCAGGCTGGAATTGCGGCGATGAACGCGACTAAAATACACTAGAAATCCGGTGTTCAACCCGACGAAGTTCAAGAATCAATACAGTGCGTGAATACTCTGAAGGGGTTGCACGGTGGTGTGTGGCAATAAATTAGCTGAAAAGGTGACCACTTCTACTAATCGCCCTAACGCATTATCATCATCAAGTAAAGAAACGGAATTCAATTTATAATCAGTTATTCCAATTATAATCATTTTATTCATATATTTAGCGACGTACAACAGCACAACATTGTAATTATTAGCATTTTTAACGCCAAATGGTTCGATTGTACATTGGTAATGAGGATAGATAAAATATCAAAGTGTGTCTCGACCAATTTTTCTCTAAACCACTCAGGCCCTTTTAAATAATATCGACACGAATTTCATTCGTTCGGTTTGCTTCCCTTAGTCGAGCGGCGACTCGGCTATTTCGATGCTTGTCGTAATATCGTTGACGTAATGACCAAATATAAAAGCGAATAAGGCATCCCGAGCAGAGATAACGAGCATCGCACAGCTTTTCCAGAATACGAACGAGAACGACATCGACGAACGTTTACTGGCTACAGATAAAGAGAAACGAGTTCGTTTCGTTGTATATGTCGGAATCGCGTGTTTAGTCTGTTATCAAATATAACGATGCAGTCACATAGGAAATTCGCTTGCCAAGAGTCTCGTCCAAGTTGCAACTAGTTTCTATTTATTAACAAAATACACAATTACTGTATATAGAAAATGAATAATAAAGAAACAATTTAGGGAACTCCTAGCGAAAGAAGCGATTTCCTATCTATGCTTTTATTCTTATAAAATTCTTTGGCAATTTTATTTAACAAATACTGAATTACCAAATAACGAAACAATTTAGAAGGCTGTTATAATGGTCGACTTTTGTCAACGTTAACGAGTCAATAATTATTATTACCAGCTTCGTGAAATTTCCCATCTATTTTTCAATTTTATCAGACATCGAGTTTATCGCTAAACTTTAGACAGGCTGAAAATATCACTCACGAGGATTTTAATAGTCTGATCGTTCGACGAGGCGTTTTGTTAGAATGGGACCCCCGCGGGTCTCATTTCGGCTGCAGCCAAGGGTGAAACGCAGTTTCAAAGATATATCGAGAAGGGTGACTGCGTGCTCCGTTGAACGAGGAGATCGATATAACACATGCGCCCTACGGCACAGATTCCTAGCTGAAACCTGCGTTCAACAGCATTTCAGCTTGTACACAAACCGCGGCTCCAGTGTTCTGTGTTCTCTGTTCCCTTCCGTCGCCAGTCGGCTCGTTCCTCTCTCGCGATAAATCCTTTCGAGCAAATCAACGTCTTATCAGTCGTATAGATCGATCATTTTCATTAATCGTGACAATTCGTTTAGTCTGCAGAATGATGCAGCAGTGATTACATTTTTGTTCTTCTTCGTCCGGTGCCATTGCGCGTAATTAGGTTCGCTCCTTCGACTTCTACTTCGGGTACTAATTGATACGGTGAGTTCATAATGCAATATTAATATTATTATCTATCTTTTATCGTAGAATGTCTTCGTAGTTCTTGATAGACTGGATTTTTATAGAAAATCGTGTTTTTATAATTATAGGTAAAGAAATGGATTTTAAATAGCGATTTATTTCATATGCGATAAATTTCTAAATATTAATACGAGTTTACTTTGAATATTCGATTTTTCTTTGGATCATGGACTTGGATTGGATATATTTTATTTAGGATCGTTTACTTTGGACATTAGATTTTTCTTTGGATCTTGTATTTTGAATATTTTCTGTACGTTTGCGTATCATAGACATTTTGTACGTTCTCGTACTTTTATTACAGTTTAAGCAGTCTAATCGTTAAAAATTGTTTATTTGGCAGAAAAATCGACAAGAACAAAGGCCAGTGTCATAGAGATTCGTGTCTGTTCCTCACCTTAGTACACAAAATGCGCTCATTCGACACCTGATCGGTATTACTCAATCGCTCCCCGCTTCCTGTTCCTTGCTAATTGCGCTAACACGAATGTCGTCGTAATCTCTATTTATAGTCGTGAAATAACAACGTTTCTCCAGCTTGTTGTTGACCTTCTGCCGTTTGTACCGTTCCCATGCGGGCAAAGACGAATTTACCTGACCATTAACCAAGCAGTAATTAACATTTCGCTGAAATATAAACGAAGTTTCATTGTAAATAAACTGTCGACGATATCGACGAGCATGAAATCAGCGAAATAATTCGTCGCCTTTGAACAAATGGAAAATGAACGATGGATTCAATTAGATTAACGTACGGGTAAGGTTGTTTCCTGAATTGCACGGTGTGTGTAGTTGTTAATAATAAACCGTTAACAAACTGTTATGAACACGAGAATGTTTGCGGATAGCTTCAGATAAATTACGATTCTATTAGCCTCGCTAATATTAGCTTCGTTTTTCGATACTTTACGGTTTGAGAGAAGCACGTGAAGGTTTTTATTAACTCGATATTTCCATAGAAAGGAACATCGTGTAATAAAAGGTGTACAATGTATCAGAAACTTTTCAAAATTTTTACGTAAGAAATTTTCTATCGATAAGTTATTGATCGATCGACGATTCATCGTTAAATAAATTCAACTTAAGGACAGCTCCGATCATTTTGTCTAGCTACACCATTTAAAGTTACTCTATATTTATGGAGCCTTAAAGTATATCTTCTAGATCTTGTTATATTTAGAAAAAGATACAGATAAAAATGTCCATAATGTTTTATATTTAGAAATGTTTCCCTATTTATACCACTGTATACGAGGTGTATAGGAAAAGTTTGATCGGTAATCAAAGAAATGGGCTATCAAGATATCATTTTCCAAAAGACAAAGTGTTTCATTCCTGTCATTTACACAACGAGGTGTCTTAACTGAAATGACGATAAAACCGAATGATTTATCAGAGAATGCTCTTTCCCTCGGAATATAGAAAGTCAAATAAGAGCTGCAGTCGTTCTATTGTAGTTTTGCCTCCTTTATTCGCAACAATGCCTCGAGACACAATACTGTCTACGTAAAGCAAACCAATATGGAAGAGTACAACTATTCCCGATAGCCAATCGAGTCTCAAAAACCTGTTTCGTCACAGAAATTCTGGACTGATTAACTCAATCGAGAATCATTGTTTGCAACACGTCGATAAGATCGGCTAATGGATTATTCCAAGACGCGCAACTGGTATCGATTCGATCAACGAAATTGTATTGGATAGATATTAAATAACGAAATTAATAGAACAGATTTCAGAAAGAGGTTTACGTAATCGTGCGTAATTTGCGTGGATTAAGGAACGCTGTTTGATCGCTGATTAGCTCATAAGTGTCAATTTCACCGAGCCGCCTACGAGAATTATGTTAAACCGATAGCTCGCGTTACTTGACCTCAAAACGTCGCCGATATGTCTACCTAGATGTTAATAGCGTGTAGATACATTTAGCGCCGCTGTTTTTTGCTCAAACTTGACCCTGATTCGCTCGCTTTCCATTACACGATGCATTTCTCACGCTGAGTCTACCAAATCGGTGGATCTTCGTTCTAGCGTCAACTGTTTCAAATCATGCATCCCCTAATTTCTTCATGATATTTTAGGCGCAAATATGCAAGCCGAGAAGACGGACAATGAAACTGAGAAAAACGACACGAAGATAGAGCAGAACGATGCTCAGGCGGAGAAAAGCGACGCTGAAGTTGAAACGAAAGCGGAGACGGACGATGCGAGTAAGAAGTCAGCCGAAGAAGCAGTGACTAACAAGGCAGCAAATTTGAAGATCGAAGACGAAAGTGGAAGTTCGGCGCCTAGCAGTCCCAGTGCCACGCAGCCTGCAAGCTTTTTGGCAAGCTTTAAGGCGTTTTCGAAATTCGGTGACCCAAAAAGCGACGGGAAACTGATCACGTTGAGTCAGAGCGACAAATGGATGAAACAAGCGAAGGTGATCGATGGAAAGAAGATCACTACCACTGATACGGGCATTTACTTTAAGAAACACAAGTACGAGAATACCGATGATGGGAATAATAATAATTCATCGATTATTTACCTCTCGAAGCATTTTTTCAGATTAAAAGTCAGATTTCTGAGGAAGAATTTGCCATTCTTATTTTATATATTTTATGTATTTTCTATATGTATTATATATTTGTTATTCAGAAATATTAGTCTTCCAGTATGTGTACGTTAATGTACATTTAGGTTTTACATACGTATGTATGATGTTTTAAAGTAATTTGTCTTACGAAGCAATCGTCTAAATGATTATTTGAAAAGATAATTACGAAAAGATATTCATCTTTTTCAATGGTATCGTAGATTTCAACAAAATAATAAACGGATCAGTGTCCGAAGTGTTGACGAGGAATTGATTCTGCTTTTAGATCAATGAAATTGGGTATTGAACAGTACAAAGCGTTTTTGGAAGAACTGGCTAAAAATAAGAAGGTTGACTTAGCAGAGATGAAGAAGAAAATGGCCAACTGTGGGCCACCCGGAGTTACCGGTGGTGCTGTAGTAAGTCTCGTACATAAATACGCTTCAGAAATTTCTTCATTCTATAGTCTACTTCTAGAGAAACGACTAACATCGAACACGGTCAGGTTCATAGTTTATAATTTGATCGATGAGAACAAGTTTCTTCGATGGTTTCATAAATGAATCTAAAGCAGCGGTAGTTTGTCCATTTACTTATCGCGACCTTGTTCGTCACGATATCGACATTGAAGATTTACGATATTGCTACACCTGACCTCTGAATATAAATTTGTCAGCGATATGTCTTAAATTCTCGCCTACGTACAATATAATTGTCGAGTAACCTTCTTCTTAATTAGATCCATTTGTGTTAAACGTCTCAAGAATATGCTGGAAAAATCCATATAGCGATTTCGTTAGAGCTAGATTTTTCATTCCAAGTTTTTATTCTCAAATTGAGTAACGTAGATGAATACGTAAGTAATTTAACCACTTGTTATATCCTTCGATACCACGTAGTTGCAGTTGTAAAAGTGAAATTTCCATATCAGAGACAGTAAAAATAGGTTTGCGATATATGTACCATATGTTGCTTTATCATATTGCTTTATGTTGCTTTATTTTTACACTATCTATATAACTAACCATTTTTCAGGCGGGCAAAGCGGCTTCCACAGTGGACAGACTCACAGACGTCAGTAAATACACAGGCTCTCATAAACAACGTTTCGACGAGAGTGGTAAAGGCAAAGGAATCGCTGGTCGGAAGGACCTGCCCGATCAGTCCGGCTATGTGCAGGGCTACCAGAATAAAGACACCTACAAAGCCCACTAGCTTCAGATTCGCGCGCTTCTGCGATGTCTTTGACACTCTGTTGTCCCGTCCACGCACTTCATACGAAACGCTATATGTCGCGTTCTTGCCTCTTCACGTTCCTCGACTGGCACAAGGATCTTCCGTTGCAACCTGTTGACACGCAGACAATCGACATAAGGAACGACGATGATCGGCAAACGCGTTGAGAGCTTTCCTCGATGATACCTTTCGGGCGACCCAACGAGGAATTTCAAGAATTTCGCTCAAGATCGATTTCCTTCGCGACGAACAGCGACTCGGGAAGCTGGTGATGGTTTATTTGGACGATTATGTTATCATAGATGATAATGCAATTTTGCAGGATAGTTTATGAAACATCTGCGAGTTGAGCTATTTTAACGAAGATACTTTTTCGTTGCTAATCTTCTGAATGCAATTCCGAAGATATTAGAATATTCATAGATCGTACTGTTCGAATTTTTGATGCTACGCTGTGAACATAGTTTAACGTTATGTGCCTCATTTGCTTTGTACTTTATTTCACGTCAGCCGGTTCGTCGGTCGGAGCTTTTTCGCTTTTCACAGGACCATTTATCGCCCGGTCGTGATGCAATTTCAATGCGACTAATCGTCGCGTTTCTATCATTGCTTCTCTGTACGATTCTCAGTGAATCCAAAGAGCGTGCGATTTTATCGCAATAGGTTCGTTTAAATCGATCATCCAGTTGGGACGATATGAGAACGATATAAATTCTATCCTATTTTCATACTATCGTAGTTACGTTTCGCATGGTTCCGATTTAATATACCTGACTCGCGTTTCTTTTTTCTTGTACATATTGTACAACAGTTCGACAGGGTCGCAAGTACAAATACTATCGCTCGGTTTTCCTTCGTTTATCAAGCGCGTGTTCGATCGAAAGTTGAAAAGCTACTCGTCAAGGCATTGGTTGGCAGATACTCAAACTTCGAAATTTCTTTTCTACGCTGTTCTCGATCGTAGATAGTATATGACACAGCATGGAAACTATAACAGTGTAGATTTACGCTAATGCTAGTCAGAATTAGTCGAAGTTTATCGAGAATTTATGAAAATTACTGGAACGACGAAATCGAAGTTGCAGAGCAAACAATTCTAATTTCTTCTATTAGGTTGAGTAATGAGCTTACGTTGAGCGTTACTACATTCGTATAACATTTATCTACAATCAAGGAATAACTTTTTTATCCTGTTTCTCTATATAAAGATATATATCTTTCATAAAAAGAATTCAAGTACGCGTATCTTTACATTCTGCGAACATTTTTGTGATATTCTTCGAAACGTTCTAAAATACATACGCTAGGCAGAGGCGAACGAACTTATTACCAAACTCAACGCTTAAGTACTCGTACGTGCGCATGTATACTCTCTGCTATCCTTTTCGAGGGCATCGCGCGGGTTTTTGGTGCAAAGCTACTTTTTTAGGGCCCTTTTGCATAATAATTTACTAAATTATAATATTCGTAAATCGACTAGTTACAAGTTTCAAGTTATACGCCACAAATTTCCTTTTCTACAGCTTTATAATTTTTCAAACGTCAAATAAGATAAAAAATTCACTTATAAAAGCTTTCGTTTCTTTTATCAGCAAATTTATTAATATTATACTTGCAATGATATTTATTAGACTGCGATTTTTTATTAAGTAGAGCACTTGTTACAATTTGTAATAGGCGAAGCAAATCCCTATATAAATTCTATTTCTTTAAATGTGTTCAGACGAACAGAAATTTGTATAGAAATTCGCAATTCGTGTAATATGGCAGAGTAATTTGTATAATTTGACTAATAACATTGGTTCAAGTGTGTCAGATTGTGAAACCGTATATGTACAACGTGTATATGGTCGACACGAAAGGTTGGAGTATACGATGGAATCGTGATTGCATTAATGTGATTATGCGAATTTCGAGATATTTATGGTTACATACACATTAATCGAATTAAAGTGTACTTAAAAGATGACCGCCTGGCGCGCAATGGCGGTAAGACCAAAATCCGTAACTCTCTCTTGGTACTAATTTTCCGAGATATTTAAATGAAAGTCACCGTTTTCAATTTGGAGGTACGACTGTGGAAGCGAAAAGGTACTTTTTTTTATTAACGGGTATTTAAAGAATATTGGAACAAAAATATTATTTATTCTATGTTACATCCTCAGAAAAATACTGAAAAGATTATCGTTGATTTAATACTGTAATATATTTGTCCTTTGTATTCTTTATATGAAATTTATCTTGAAAAATTCTTTGCAATTTTGTTTTCAATTTAGAAGATCATCTCGCTTTCACAAGAGTGCCATCGTCGTATCTGTAAAGCACTTTACGAGTTCTCTTTAATCGATGAATGTACACTGTACACTTATTTAAGCCATTTAAGGGACAACGTACCTCGATGGATGCTCTTCTAATTTTAGAAGACTTCTGATCATTCGATATAATAAAGGCAAGTTGAAGGAATTTTTCATGCTGTTAGCCACTCTTTCCTAATATTCTTAGAATAAAGCAGGACTATTTAAGTCGATAGAACGTTCGAGTCAAGCTGTGAAATTTGTCTTGCGATTCGAGTTTGAATGTTAAGATGTCGAAGTTTGGTTGACTCAAACAACGCTGCTGTCTTATCGACGTACGAGGGGGACGAAATAACGAACGAGTGTCTTTCAATAAAAAGTTGATTTATTTCGAACCTCTGTGCTCCAAGACGGAGACGAATAATATCGTAGTTTTGAGTCCGTGCAACATTGTCGCAGACTTCGTCTAATATAAATTCGGACACTATCGATCTTTCGTTTGGATTATAACCGGTTACAGAGGAATAGGTGTAAATTAAATGCTTGGCAAGCGAGTGCATTATAAATACGTCAGCGAGATCGTTGCGTTTCGTACGCGTGGAAAAAAATAGCCATTTTGAATTTAATGGCTGTGTAACATATTTAAAACGCTGGAATATCAGAATTCTCTTTCATGGGCGCATTTCTTTTTTTTCCGTTTACGTATACTTTCCGATATAGTATATTAAAAAGAAAATACTGAAAGAAACAGAGAGGAGGAAATAATTAAATAACTTTGATTTAAATTACAACGACACTAAAAACCAATTTCTCATATGCGTAATATAATACAAATATTTATATATATATTTACTATATATATAGAAAAATGTGTATATATAATATATATATTAAACTCTGTATTCGATTCAACATCGAATTGAACATCGTATAAAAACCCTAACACGGTCATGCAATACAATTGCACAGAGAATAAAGACGAAGAGCTTGTAAATCCTTGCTGATTTTCGAGATTAATCAAGAAAACGCAAGGTGGAGGAATATTTCTTCGAATACGTATAACGTACGCAACGAGTCGTATAAATTAAAAAAAAAAAAAAAAAGGAAAGAAAACGAGATACTTTATTTATTTCGAATTGCTTGCAAACATTTCGAAAGCAAATCTTAAGTTACGACAGTCATCGTATATATCTTTCGTTAAAGAAATCTTGCAGGAATCGTGAGTTTACTTGAGAAAATATCAACTCATAACTTAAATACTTTAAATACTTTTTACTTACTTCGAATTGCTTTCGAACATTTCAAGAACAAATCTTAAACCACAATGGTCATCGTATATCTTTCGTTTAAAAAAATCTTCGAGGAATCGCGAGTTCAGTTGAGGAAAGATCAGTTCGTAACTTAAATACGCATGCAAAGCTTCTTGAATTTGCACTATAGTCATTCTCCTCACTAAAGGAGCATTCTTTTTAACAAACCGGAAGTCTTTTACGATGGAAACAGTAATATTACAACTCTGTGAGTGTGTCGACCGAAGCTCGAAGACGAGATCTGTTGGCGGAATCAATCGATCCTTTGCTGGTCCCTACCCCGTCTAGTCTGGAGACTATTTCTTCTCTCAGAGCCACAAGGACGCGTCTATCCTGTCGATTTTGTGGCGGTGCAATCTGTAGTGCCTCTTGAACGTCCGATAATGCGTCTTCCAAGAGGTCTGAATCGACTCGTGCCTTTGCTCTCGCGTAGAATGCTTCGTATGATACTGGGCGAACTTTCAGAGCTTCGTCAGCGAGCTCGATTGCTTCCGCATATTCCTGTTTGGATAAAAGACGAAAACAATTTGATCATAAATTACTTAATTCTATTCTCTAAATTCTCTAAAGATTCTACTCTACATATATCATAATCTTGGAACAACTCCATTCAAAAGCTGCTTTGTTACGATAGGAAAAAAAGGGAAACAAAGTTGCGTAACATTATACGTATATCTATAAATAGCTCAGCTGTACTATGAATGAAAGTATTAGGAAACCTAGTTCGTTCAATATACGCAACTACTCACATTCATCTTGCGCTTGCATCGACTGAGGTTGAGCAAGAAATTCAGCCGAAGTTGCGCAAACGTCTGCAGTTGCAGCATCATGTGACCCTGCTCCTGCCCCTGGCAGTCCTCTTCCGGCGATGCTGGGAACTTTCGAAGAGCGTACGCGTATCTGTGCGATGCTTCTTTCAATCTATTCTTTCGATACAGCACGTTTCCATCCTCGAGAAGTTTGTTCAATAAAATTAATAGGACGTCGGGTTTTCCAGCGGCCATTGCCCAAGTGGCGGGGCCCAATTTTGCCCCGCGGCGGAGGAAACACTGCACCACCGGTATGTTTCGACATCCGATCGCTCGGTCCAAAGGTCGCATTCCGTGCAGATCGACGTGCTCGACCGCTGCTCCTTTCTCGAGCAACAATTGCACGAGCTTTGGATTGCCCTGGGAAAATATTGACCGCGACATTACGGAATTGTGAGTTTTCAAATCCCTATCCGATAATAATAAATCGCAATGCAGCTAATAGATCGGCAGTTTAACAAATTTTACGTCTTTTTTTTCGATATTCCATTTTTCTTCGGATTCTTTGCATTCGATATTTTACATATATTAGATATTATCCGTGCGACGTT
The DNA here is from genome assembly GCF_011952205.1 of Bombus bifarius. Lineage (NCBI taxonomy): Eukaryota > Metazoa > Arthropoda > Insecta > Hymenoptera > Apidae > Bombus > Bombus bifarius. The sequence goes on from NW_022884357.1 coordinate 382,925, forward strand.
GCAATATCTGTACACTTTGAAATACCATTCCCACAAATGTATAAACGTAGATAACAGATAAATGTGAAATAATCTTACCTGGAAAGCAGCCAAGTCCAGAGGAGTTCTCCCAGTATTATCATTAGTGTTCACATCAGCGCCATGATCAATCAGATTCTGTACAGCAGCTAGTCTTCCTCTTACGCAAGCCCAGCAGAGAGCAGTCAGACCTTCCTTATCTCTGCTTTCCAACACGGAACCCTTGTCCAAAAATAATTCGATTAAATTTGTGTGACCTTCCGAGGCAGCTAACATTAACGCGGTGCGACCAGCTGGATCCCGTTGGTCCAGAAGAGATGCCGCATCATCCAGAATGGCATCGGTGCTACTTGAGAGCGTCCCTGTAATCGTATCATCAAAATGATTTCCTTCGAGTGAAAAATCTATCTGGCCAGAAACTTCCGCGCGTTATTATATCCTTCGATGTTACAAACATTCAATCGAGTCGAATATGGCTGAAGAAAAACGTAACAGAATTAAGAATAATTTTTGATATTAACCTTGCAGAAGTCTTTCAGCTGTACCCCAGTGTCCTTCTCTCGCAGCCAGCATCAGAGGTGACAATCCCTTCGCGTTCACAGCAGTTGGACTTGCTCCTCGAGCCAGTAACGCCGATACAGTAATGGTAGAACCATTTGCAGCAGCAATAGTTAAAGCAGTCTCTCCTATCAAAGTGTCAGGCCGATCCACGATCACTTCGGCCATGTCTAATAAATATTCGACAATGGACTCGTGGCCTTGAGCCGCTGCAGCAACCACAGCTTGTTGAGCAGCTTCCTCTCTGCCTATTTCTTGCGAACCTTCGATTTCGCTTACGTTGGTTGGAATTACCCAATCGCAGGCTAAGAGATAACCAACCACTGATAATCTTCCGTATCTCGCCGCGTGAACCAAAGGACACTGTCCTGCCATGTCCGTGTGGCCTAGCGAAGCTCCAGCAGCGGCTAACCTAAATCAGGGTTTGGATCTCTTATTGTACGCTCTGTACGGATCTTTAGTATGAATTTTTGTATAACTATTATTACATTCGTACCATCCTATACGCGATCGAAAATCATACTAAATTATTCGCACTTAGCTTACCTTCTGACAACATCGCAATGACCACGAGCAGCGGCCAACGAGAGTGCCGTGCAGCCCTGGCTGTTTGTTAATTCAACATCAGCTCCAAACTCCAACAGCAAAGAAACCATTTCCACTGAACCCTCATGGGCGTACATGCAAAGGGCTGGAGCGTTGCCCAGGTATTCGGTGACATGATTCGGAGATGCTCCTGCCAGCAAAAGCAACCTCGACACCTTAACGTTCGGGCTGTAAATATTCCTCAGCGTACACAACGCCGAAGAGACGCATTCCGTGGACGATGCTAACCAGATGGCCTAATCAAAGGTACAAAAGTGGCAGATTTCTTAATCGATTCTATCGTAACGGATCGTTGTAACAAATGCAAATGTGAGAACAGGTGGTTACCTGTAGATCGCGCGAAGGCCAACACGGAGCAACGCCTCTGTAAACGTGCGCCTTGAGTATGTGATGACCTAATTCGAGGGCTTTATCACCGTCTAGCGGTGCCTGAAGGCGGGACAACCTGTATGCAATGGCTGCATGGCCGAGCCTCAGATCGCAGAGGAACTTGGTCGATTCGCCCTCGTCTCTTCTCATCAACCATTCTCTGAACGACGGATGGAAGAACATGTAGGTGTTGTCCAGACGTTTCACGAGGAATCCAGAGAGCATCTGATAGCAAGAGATGGAGAGGTTGTCGTATAACGAATGGGCGGGTTGCGATTCAGTAAGAGAGCATTGGATCGTTGTAGAGAATAAACATTCTCCCGTACAATTAAATAATTCTTACAAAACAGTGATGATCAACGTTCGATATGATTATTTTATGCACTACTTAACATATCTTTCCATTCTTCACAAAAAAATATTAAGGTACTCTGGTTGAAAGTTGCTCAGTTGATTATTTGAAAAGGTATTTAACTCGTATAATATATCCTTTGCGACACAGCAAAAAGTAATTGCACAAGTATACAAAGAGTATATTATAAGAGATTTGTCTCGTTATGACGAAGAAGAGACTTACGTGGTCCACTTAAAGGCAGCAACAGCAAATGACGAATAATTTTATTATAGAATTCGTTTTCCGGTTGTTACAAAATTTATCTCGTTTATAAGAGAAACTTACTTTGAATCTCTGCAGAAAATCCTCCCATGAAACGAAGTGGTTCGTGTTCAGAGAGTTCACCGAGTAGAAGATTTCTGGTAAAGTCAGAGGATATAAAGCAGCCAAACAGACGCCTAATAGAGGTTGAACCTTGTCAAAAGATGTCGCTGTAGGGAACCTGAGGTTGAAGTGTAGTTGGAAAATCTGCGCTAAAGAAACTGGCAGTACCTGAAACACAAATTCCAAACTTATGTTCCAATGTTGTTCTTGATCAATAAAAAAAGAAAAAAAGAAGAAGATAAAATTGAGATACATCGGCAGATAAGATTTTATTCACCTTGTAGCTGGCAGACTTTGCCACCAAGTGACCACTCTCGATAAGATCGAGCGTCAGTTTTGCGAAGAGAAAGCTGCCTCTGGCTAACGCGAGCAGATGCGAGGCAAATCTCGTTTGATTCGCGCTGCACGACGATTCTGCCTTTCCATTCACCGATGCTGTGACGTTCGTCTGAATCGCAGGACTTTGAGCTAATCTGTATCCAATATAGTCGGATAGATCCCTAGTTACGTTGCTTCCGGTGTTATCATTGGCACCTCTGTCTAGAGACACTCTGGTGTAAGGTAGCTGTTTGGCGCATTCAAGTAGTTGCGTTCTTACTGTGCAGACGATTTTTAACCAGCTAGGAAAATTGGGAGCGTGCCTCGTTAGAAAAGACGCTATTGTGTCGCCTCGGTCTGGTCTGTGGTATTCTGCTTCGCACACGGCGTCGATTAATATCACCTGATAACACAACGTTATACCTTTTACATGTTAAAAATACTATCTTCTTTTTCATCAAAGAAAACATACATCGCTTTGCGATTAAAACTGTTCTACAACTAGCCTCATAAAAAGTCTTTTGCTTACCATATTGGTGTCAGGCAGTCTATTAGTTTTCTTCAACGTCAACAAAGGTTCGATAATACCCCTTGACAGCGCGAGATCTGGATCGACAGTGCACTCCCTTTGTGACAAAGACCCCTGTATATGGGGTTCGGAGAGCAAATACTCCCTATAGGATATGAGTTGGGGAGCTTGGCATAATTGTGCAGCCAAAGAATGGATCAGGTCTGGTACCAAACAGGTACTGTTATTATCCGCTTGACAGAAATGATACGCTACTACGTGTGACGCTAATTCTCGAACCTGAAGAACAGAATTTTTACCAATTATTTATCGAGTTCTACCAATTGTTTGTTTGCTATCCATAAAAAGAAAGGAAATTACAAATTTTCATGTACCTTCTCATTAGTATAACGAATACTAGCGTGTAATGTTGAGGTACATCCAATTCTCTCTTTTTCATCGGCTTCTTCGCTGATCTCCGAGGGAAGAGGCTGCTCGCGTCTCCTTCCAAAGCAGCTATGCTCCACCAATTGTAAAACTAGCGCAGTCTTTCCCGTTCCAGGGGATCCAGAAATCAAAACTCCAGGACTGGACCCGTTCACCACCGATTCTAGTTCCTGCAGTAGCCATTGGCGACCGGTGAACAGTGGATCAGCTTCTAATAGAGGTACTTCGAAGAATAAGGGCTTCAGCGTCAATTGCGTTGCGTGGTGTTGTATGAAGCGTACTAACAAAGAAATAACTTTGTTTTATTCCCAAGTTTTATTCGAGGCTCGTTCAAAGAATTTATTCTTATCTCTGCTTCGAAGTTCCAATTCGTGCTTCCAAAACTTACGTTTCGTGTCGACGGCGCCCTTAATGTTCCCAGCCCTGGCCGATCTCCTGGCGCAGGAACGTCTATTCTTAAATTGGCCAAGTTCATCACTCTGGCCAGGTTGCGAGGCGTTCACGGAATGTCTTCTAGGGGTAAGGGGGCTTGAGCTGCCATTTGACAAGCCCGAAACGGAGACAGACATGGACATCGACATAGACGTAGATGCAGAAATCGACGTAGAAATGGAAGCCAAGCTTCCAGCACTGTCACAGTCTCTGGACTTGCTCTTCCCTTTGACCTTTGTCTTAGGCTTAATTGGACACCTCAAGGCTGCAGCAGCTTCAGCTTCGCTGGACGTTCCAGTCAAAGTAGAGACTGGACTCGTATTCGTAGAGGCTAGAGTTTGAGTTTCGAAGCTGGTCAGACTGCTAAACGAAGCTGCTGAACTATCATGACCCTGAATAGGGATCCTGGATTGGCATGCACCTGTACTGGAACGATTGGAAACGCCAGGTAGATCTGTTGTGTCTACACTGCTGCTTGCTCGAGTGTGATTTGAGCCAAGAAGGAGACCTAGCCTCATGTGGAGGTCCGATTGGGATGACTTCCTCGTCTTGGAGGACAACGGTTTCACGCAACCTCCTTCATCGTCTGAGGAAAGAAAGAAACATTTGGTTGTTAGATGGAGTGAATGATGGTTGAATGGGAAGAACGATGCATAAATAAAAACCACATGGGAACACGTGTTTTCAAGATGCAGAATCCACCAGATACTGGTTTCATCTCCGTATTGAATTTTATCGCAGTTAATTCTCAATTAGTGTGACGCAGAATCAAATTGGCGATGGTAAATAATAAAAATAAATAATAAGTTCTTTAAATAGCTTAATTATGTCTAATTATATGTATCGATAATTTAATCTACGTCACACCCATAAAAAATCTCGACCACTCCTCTGCGAAGATTTGTTTACTTTTTTTCTGTTTTTGTCGCACTAAACGTGTCCAATCTGAAAGGGGAGCAATTCGTGCTACAAACACACCACGCGATGTTGTCGAACTAAATCGACGTTTCGTGCATGCTTCAAACTCTGCTAGTGTTCTACCGGAAGTGTGAGGGAGGATAGGAAAGTGCCAGTGGGTACCAAGAAATTACTGGATAGTGAAACGAGTGTCAATCGAGCAGCCTGTGCATATACGTTTCATCGATTCTAAACGCGCGAGAAGATGCACACTCGGTTTCTAAAGCGTTCTCCCTGCCTGTGACTTTGATCCTCGGGTCGATGAGCTGGTTCAGCCCATCGTTTGCCGTCCCTTGACTGTTGCTCCACAACGATTTGATTTTCCCCAGCACTACACCCGGCCATCGAGACTTCCCCTCCCAAGAAGAGGCCATCCAAGCTACACCCATGTTGGTTTATCATTAATAATAAAGGAAGCTTCCTCCCTATTGTGTTACACGGTTATCTATTTTATTAGTAGTTGTTAAGTATGATTTAAAGTCGAATGTTACCTGACAAGGCGGAAGGATTGTCGTTTGCGACTGGTTCTGGCGACGATGTTCCTCGTCTGGATGATCTTTGGGGAACGAACGAGCTCCTGAGGACCTTTGGGTTTAGAAAGAACCTCTTCCTTTGATTCGGTGGGGTTGGACAACCTGTAATGAAGATCTTTCATTACATCTTGTGTTTATCGATTTATTAGATCGACTGAATTGAAAAATTCTGTTGGTTTTGTTCCTTGAAAGAAATCGAAGAAATCAGAACGTAATATATTTTAATATGCATTAATATTAATTCAAAATATATTGATCTACATACTCTGCGTCATCATCTGAAGCTTCTGTCGACCTTGCGACGAAGACTCCGGAAGTGCCGGCGGCTTGTTCTTCAAACCCTTAGCCATCGCCATAGAAGAGACACTTTCATCCCTCTCTTCTTGCTGAACAAAACGAACCAAGCAAAAGGACCACTAATTAATCTTCACTTTTTCTTCGACCAATCCAAAACTAGACTTCTAATTTCAATTTTTTCTGAATACCGAACGTTTTACATTTTGTGACTATACATAAAGTTTTCTACAACTATGAAACGAACGATCCATTCGTTAAAAACTTGTCAGAAAACGTTGCGTATTGGAAGAAGATAGTTTCTAAACAACATTCTAATCGACGTCGTTTCTTTCTAGAATTTACTCGAATGCAATCAACCAGAGGGAACAACATCGAACAATAGCGAGCAAATGACCTAGACATTCCAATGGTAGAGAGGTATGTTTCAAGGAATCGAGCATCCGCGTAAGAAAGTGTTACTCGACTCGATTCCAAGGGAACGATGACAATATGCTTACGTGCATGACTCTTGAAGGAAGATTGGCTCTCGTGGTGACTTTCGTACGAGGTCTGGGGCTACCACAGAGAGAGTTCACCGTTGATGACTCATCGATCCAGCCATCCGTGGGCGCGAGGATGGACATGGGCCCCGAGAAGCCGGTAAACCCCTCCCTGAAGGGTCCCTCGTCGTCGTCGTTGAAGTCGGCTCGAAGGCAAAGTGGACAAGCTTCGCTGCGAAACAAGCAGGAATAGCAACGTTCGTGACCGCAAGAATCGATCAATCGACGTTTCTTCCCTTTGTCGAATGGCATCTCGCAGGATGGACAGGTTGATCCACCTAACATACCCGTGGACTCCACCAGTGCTCGAATCTGGGCCAGATCTGTAAGAAAATTTACTCATTTGGTACAACGCGTACATTACTACTAAATATGTTACATGTGTATTACTATACATATCCAAAGAGATCGAATCAATTTTATAAGGGATGAAATTTTATCATAGTATAAATAATATCGAAACAATCATACGTTACTATTGCTTTAACGCTAGGTGGAATCTAGAACTCTAAAATCAGCAACAAATCGTGTAACCGGAATGCAAACTGTATCCTATCTCCATCAAATCTAAATTCTCACGTTATCGTCTACGATATGATCCTGGGAGTGAAACGTTTCCCCCAAGAAGACGCAGACGTTCCCTAAGAAGAACTGTAATAACAGTAAAAACGCTTGTTAACCATTTTCGTGCGTGGTTCGAGAATAGGAGGAAGGGGAAGCGAAACGGGAAAAAACGGTACGTCGAAGAGGCCGCGACTTCCTTGTGAGACGCAGATCGATGTTCCACTTAACAACGAGTTCGCGAGTTTGACAGCCAGAGAGACCATCTGTCACGAAGAATCTGCACAGGGCATACCGGTATCTCGGTTAGTAGAGACACGTCGTGTGTCAGGGAAGCGGTGCGGTTCGTTCATCGATAATGGATAAACGAGCCGTGGCCGGGAAGGCGCCATATACTTAAAGGATTCTAGAAAGTGAGGTCAAGAGAAGAAGACCTCCTCGCGTGCCCTCTCCTTCGTCTTTTTCATTCTTGCTGCGTGTGTACACGAAGCACACGCGGAACCTGCTGGCGCTTCTATTCCTGATCCTCGATCGATTCCATGTAGCATTGGCTCGTGTGCCGTACCTTGTACCGTACGTCATATACCATGAAATTTATGGCAGCGCCAGGTTAATGGTTCCGATGGATCCTTTCCACGACAGGCAAAATTATGTTTATGTTCGTATCGAAGTTTGTTCTTCTCGATCGGCTCGTTGGTACTCTTAGTGCAAGAGTTATAGCGAGATTGTAAGATTGATCGAGCGTTAATGTTTGTGTATTTCAAGAATTGAAACAGTAATTCGGAATATAAGAATTCGATCTGATTCGGAAGACTGTACAGCGTTAATTTAAAATTGTCTCTTTCTTCCTAGTATGTATATTGAAACAAAATTTTTGCTACTTTTTACAGCTACCGTAAATCAATCGGTGTGTCTTTCTAATCCTTTGATTCACAATCTTATTATATACTTACTATCAGGAGTACCAAGAGAACCATAAGGATTTTAGTGGCGATTCGACGTTCACGAAGAAGAGGTAGAAAACTCAGGATGCGTTGAACGGGTCAAGCTATGCAAATTGTAGATTAATACGATCATGGTGAGCAGTTGAGGCAGTTAATACGTGGGCGGTACTGTTGCGATCATTCTGTGTAATTGAACAGTTAGGGGCGAGAATGCAGCGAATCTAGGTCCATTAAATGGCACAATGGTCTATGTTCCGAGAAACATGAAGATTTTTTGCTTAACCTCTCGTCCTATGACCTTTTAGCGCCTGAGCGAACTACGCTCGCTACATATTACAAGAACCTACTTGTTACTTGGAAAGAGTTAATAGAGTTCTTTTGAGAAGTATTGAAAATGTCACGGTACCAATATTAAAAGAACATATTATGGAGAAACAGCAACTGATGGCTGTCTATAGATTCCAGCGCCCGTTAAAGTCTCTCCCAAGAGAACCAAACCTATAAACGACGTTTCCCCAGTCATGTTGGTGGTACGACGGTTCATTCACATATACCGTAATCCAGGACAACCTCTTGCCAATCTAAAGGCAACCTCTGGCAGTTGACCGAGTAGCTCGAGTCGAAGCGTGATTTCGCGGGTTACACAGATGGAATGACGCGGCGAACGTTGAAAGAAGGAAGTAATTCGGGTCGCACGACCCTTTATCCCGGTAAGTCCACGTCGAGGCAGGTGCAACACACCGCCTGGGTTACCGTAAGCTGGGTCAACGCACCCAGCAGAGACGCAGAAAGAGAGAGAGAGAAAGAGAAAGAGAGAGAGAGAGAGAGAGGATCGCACAGTCGCTTCCACGGTAAACTCGTACAACGATGTCGTTTTCTCCGGAGGCATCACTGACTCACGCGTTTCCGCCGCGTGTATATCCAGTTTCCATCCTCTCCGCATCGGCAGTTCTCGCGAGATTTATAGACAGAAAGAGAGGAGTTCCGAGAGCCGAGGAGAAGTCGAAGGTCGAGGAAACGTCCATAAGATGTACACTTTTTCCTTTCTTCCGTCTGGCGATTTCTTCTCCGTTTCTGGCTATGTATATTTAATTAATGGTGATCTAGTGTCTCGTTAATTGCGCTGGCTGTCTTGGCGTACAAGTTATACCCATTAGATTGGCGCATATTAAACTTCGTTTTAACACCACTTGGTTTATTTGAAATATTATACATTTAATCGATAATTTGCAGATGATTCAATACACTTTCTCAATAATATACCACGTTACGTTATTTGAAATTTATATATAAACTGCGGATATTTACGCATTTGTATATAGCTAACTCGATAAATTGAAAAGCAGGGAAAATGACGTTACAAACGCTAATTTTTTATTTACCTTAAAATTTACTACTATTCCATATCATGTTGTTTTGACAAATAAACTGATTTGAAATCTGTCGTTTCTTCTTTACGAACAGTATATCTCCCAACGCTTTTGTGCACCGATCGAAAACAACTCGATAAATAAAACATCCTAGCGACTTTTTTCTCCAACGAAGACACGTCGATTAGTCGAACAAGGACGACTAAGCACGTTTTTCCTGGACGTTTACGAGACGAACGACACAGATTCGTTCCACGATCCTTTTTTTTCATTCGCTTCTGCTATCGCAGATTAAGCGAGAACAGCAGTTTTTGTCGGTGCTCGAAGAAGAAACTCGATCGACGGAGGCGCTCTCGGGTATATTAAGCCTACGTTTTTTCCGTTTAGCGACGATAGTCACGATCTAGACACGTTTTACTTGCTGACATTTTGTATTGTAATTTAATGGTCTTCTTCGGCTCGTCGGTTTTTTACTCGCCCCTGCACCCGCTCGATCTAACAAGGTGAGAACGAGCATCGTGGTTGAACATAGGAGAGAACTCGGTGCGCCGCGACCCGTATAAATCCGGCATCTATTATTCCCACGTTTCCTAGACCGTGACGGTTCTTCGAAACATCAAAAGGCTCGATCGAGTAGGAGTTCTCTCGGAGCTTTGTGAATGCTTCTTGTTTTTTTTTTTTCCTTTTTCTAGTATTCGAATTTTTCTCTTGCAGGATCATAGGGCAGGCCTCCAGCCGCTTTTCAACTTTCTCCAATTATTCCGCAAACCGCGAGAATTACGATGCCGCATCGTCGACGCTTTCGTGGAAAATGACCTGATTTCTTATCGACAGCAACCAGGAAACCGTACATACACTTTGATCATGGAAGTCTAACGTCGTTTTATTCCTTACGATTCTTTTCAATCCAATTTTAATCGTTTAGTTACAGTGTGGTTACGCATGCAGCCATTGACGCGTGTCGATATCGGCAAACGGTTCCGCATTCCTCACCCTTTGGCGAACTCTGCAGTGCCGAACCAGTCGCAGCGTCGTACTTTTGCGTTTCGATTTTATAGCGGCAAATAGAATCGAAAGAACGATTCATGGTGTTATAGATACAGGGTAACACGGTTAGAGGTAAAGCAGGTATTTCTCAAACTATCTGTCAAGTATCGGCACGTCGGCGCTGTTTCGTCATAGAGGTTTTAATCGATTGCGTCCCTGTCTTTTCCAAGTTAAATGATCAAATGACTTACGATCTAAGAATACTAATTCTTATTTTAATAAATAAGTAATTGAGAATGATGATTTCTTGCCATTCGTCTTTCTGCAACATTATCGAATAATATATTAAAGTATATCGAACAATTCTTTTTGGACTTTGACGACTTTGACTGAAAAAGCTTCGTGGCTCAAAGCAATTCGATAGAACCGTTCATCGTTAAGAAGGCAAGAGAAGAGAAAAATTCTGCACAAACGAATAAATATAGAATACCTCCGTGATATTTAAATTCATTCTCGATTGATTCTTCCACTGGAACCATCGCAAATCGTTAAATCCAGCCTGTCCCCGTTCTACCTTCCCCTCTGCTTACGAACCAAGCTCTTCCTCTCTTTCTGGCTTCGTTGGTACGTTGGTGTTCGAACAGTATCAACGGGACGGCGATAAAATACGACGTAGCCGAGCAACAGAGCGAGAACGAGCGCGATTAAAGCCCGCTCACGAGCCGAGGGAACGGAGCAGAACGACGCGACGTCCGCACCAGGGGCCACCTGTCCTGGTCTCCCCAGTCGCTGTTTCCGTTCTCCGTTGCGCTCTCTTGCTCCTGGGCCATGCTGCGTCCTCGTAAATTGGTACCCCGTCGCCGACTGGCTGACCCGAATCGAGATACTGGCCGGGGAAACACCGTTTTTCATTTACGCCGCTTTCGTTCTCGTTCTGACACCAAGTTCCTTCGTACGACAGGTTTACCATCGATATTTTGATAATATCGAAGATACATTTAATCGTGAAAACAAAATTGCCGTAGAATTATATTTATGGGAAGAATTTTTTTTTTTTAAGCGTTACGTAATATTTTCTTGTAAAATGTTTCATAACACGCTTTAATTAAAGTTAAATGAATCTTAAGGCTGTCGCGATCGATGAAAAGGAACGGCCGCGTGTAGAGTCTGGTCTCGCAAGAACGAGTAGCGAAAGAAGAGGCCGAGGGAAAAAGGGAAAAAGATAACGCAGAGAGAGTACATGTGACCGTTTTGGTTTCGACGAGTCACGCGCAATAATCGTTATTTTGTACCCTGAAGAATGAGAGAAAGTTACCCTACCGAGTCTCGCCTACGGCTGCAGTATTTACATCGACGCGACGCGACGCGACGCCTTCCGCTATACCGGGAGGCTACGAAATGACAAACGGTGCACCGTGTGACGCCTCGATCATGCCTCTGGTTCGTGGTACGAGCAGAAAAAGAAGAACAAATCGGGATAAAATCGGTCGAGACGAGGAAAGACGTCGAAACGATTAAAAACAAGCGACTTTCACGAGATTCAGATTGGATGCCAAAAGGAATTCCTGGAATATCGATCGCTCGACTTCTTCGTCAGGGAATGTAGAGTAAAAAGAACCACCACTGAAACGGGCTAATTGGAAAACCGGGAAAGTAGGGTTTGCTCGATTAACGCGAACCTAACTGAAAGAAGAAGAATCGACACGGATTCGAACACTGTAATTTATCTGGAAATCAATTAGCCATGGAGACTGATGTACCGTGTAATTTGCATCTTTCTTTTGAAGATAGAAAATGTAAATCTAAATTCGGTGCTATTACAGATACTATACTGTAATATTTGCGACCGAGGAAATCTGTAGAAAAGTGGCACGAGATGTTTTATATTATTTGTCCACCGATTTAAATTTCGAGATCATCTTTGGCTTTACTCTCGTGTATCTCTGTTCCACTAAGAGAAACGAGACATTTTCAACTGCATCCTTCCAATAGAATCCCATCGTTGCACCGTTCTCCATGAAAAGTTCACTCTGGTATATAGAATAGTAGTGAAGAGGCCTCGATAATTCTCCTGTGACGAGCATGCAACGTGTTCCAAACGACGCGAGTGCGATTAATAATCCAAAGTGTCGTTGCTCCGTGGCCGATGAGTGTCGAAACCGCGACTCTATTAGATATGTTAATCGCGGTTTACATTGTGTGGAAAGCGTGTGGTTACGACTAGTTCTTTTCTAACTTTAATTGCTCGATCATCCTTTAATTGCTTGGACGATTCGTTGGTAAGCAAATGATCGAGGCTTGTTTTGACGTCTTTAATACCGTTTATAACACTATGATGAATTTATCTTACGTTCGCGTGACAAGCACTATTGAATATTTACATGTAATATTTCATACACTGCATTGCTCGATGAGAATTCAAGCTTATACAGATGTAGCTCCATTTCAATACCGTAACAACTACCAGAGTAATCAAACCGAACAATTTATACATTTTTAATAGAAACTTTATAAGTTTGTAAAAAAAGTCGAACCTAAATAGAAATTTATTTCATTCGCCAAATATTATAGTAAGGCAAGGCCTTTCCTTTAAATACTACGTATATTATCGCGCATTACGTGCATTCTGGCCATTCGCACACTTTCAAATGTTGCATATCTCAACGCATAAATATCTAATCTAGTCATAACCTAATACCGTACTCAAAATCAAGTCAGACAATTCTCGTGCCTCTCAGCCAAGTTTCTTGACTCCGGTTTCTAATCGTCGCTCTCTCACGGGCAACGCTGTGTGGAGCATGGGTTTACCTGTCCGTTTCCACGAGATAAGGTTCAGGCTCTGGGCCGCGCGATAACGGCCGATAGATAAGCGCTGCTCTACCTCGACAGATTAAATCGTAGACGAGCGGGGAAAACTTCTCTACCGCCATGGGTTATCTGTCGTTTATCGTGGTGGACCGTTTCCCGGATTAAAATCTAAAAACCGGCCGAGTTCATGTCCGCTTCGAGAAACATTTCTCCAACCCGGACTCGTACAGAAAATTGAAGCCACGAACTCTAAAACAGCACGATTCCATTTTTGACGCTAGATTACGACCGATATAATTGTTTTCAGCTTGCTTACGCTATTTAGCTATCTAATAACGTTTAAAATAATACAGAAATCTCATCCCTTGACCGTGCTCTTTTTAAATCTTTGTATTTTTAAATAATCTATTGTATCAAGTAATAAAGTTCGATCGTTTCTCTCTCACTGGTATATGCGTTTCGAAGAGTGTCATAAAAATTATTTACAAGAAGGAATTGAAATTTCGTCATAAGAAAAAATAAACAAGATTAATAATGAATAAACTTCAAATTTTGTCGCATTTATGGGAAAATTACATAAAATACAAAAATACGTAATAGAACGTATATAAAGTATAACATCTATCATAATATTTACTAGATAAAAGAGATTCCATATTTCTAATGAAATTCGTAAAAATATGAATTTCCATAAATGTCCGCAGTATAACAACGAATTAAAGAAGATAAATAATAACTGATTTTTGCGAAATATCGATTAGTGAACTTGCGTAGTTTTGGAATTCATAGCGTCGATTATGCTACAGAAATAGTGCGCGTCTAATTAAACGAGCGCGTAACAGAACCGTTGCAAGAGATTGTTCAGAGTTTAATCGCGATCGCGATTAAAAGTCTACTTGGATGTCGATTTCTTTTTAGTCGGTCGCGTACATGGAAACCGCTTGTGTTTATACATATGTACATTCTACGGTTAAAGAGGTTCGATGCGTGGAAGCCGCAAGAGAGAGCTCTCGATTCAATCGCGCGTAACTGAACGTTTCGTTGGTTTTATTGCTCGCGACTATTCATCGACGATCATCGTAATTTCATCCCCGGACACGAGGAGGATGACAGTGATCGAACGCTATGGGATTCATTGTTCTCGGCACACTTCGATCTATCGTTTAATTCTTCTAATAGTTTCATTGCTCGAATTTCTTTTTCTTTCTTTTTGATAATTTAGAGCTAGTTGCGAGATAAAATCGAGCAAGATTGAATATATTCGTTGGGCAAAAGTGTTAGATCAAGTACGTTATTGATCCTGTAACGTCAATTCGATATGAACGTGCAGACTGCTTCTAGATGTTGTTACATAGGATGGGATCTAATTCTTCGGACATTAATTCGCTGAATAGTACTGCGATAAATGGAGTCCTGGCCTAAATCTTGCAGAACACATGTGAAACACATTGAAACATAAATCGAAGAAAGAATCGCAGAAAATGTGAAGGGAGTTTATCAAAAAGTTATTCGGCAGAATTTTAAAAAAATTGTTGCTGTTGAAACTGAAAACGGCACGTACGTTTATCGATTCGTATCAACCTAGTTCAACGTATATTATCTTAACTGAAAACTATGATACTGAATAGACGCAAAGACTTTTATGACTGACTTTCTTTACGGTCCCTATGACGCATTTTTACGAACATGAACAACACAACCATAACTAATCATATCTGAAAAAGAAAACGTAATATTACATCAGCGACTCCGGAAGTGTTAAATTTAAGTTCCCATGCAGTATATGAATGGGAGGTTCTAATTTCCCTGATGTAGCCTGTTTGTGGTATTTAGTCGATTAGCTGGACCGCACAGACCCGCCAGTCGTCGGTCAAAGATACTGATAAGAACGTACGTCTATCAGCGGATGGAATTAACTATGGGGACGAGCTAAGAAAAGACTCGTCGCCACGGAACTTCTTTCGATTTCGTCTGGTCACCTCCTGTCCCCTTTGGAATTAACCGATCTATCTTTCAGAAAAGAAGTAATAAAGAAGCAATCGCTCGTTAGAGCACTCTGTTTCACCGTTCGATCTTTGCAGACGAGGGTATCGACTCGCATTGAACTTGTTAGATTATTCAATCTCCCTCGTTTACTAGTCACGCTTTATCTGTTCGCTCCGAAATGATCTATTTTTACTTTGCTGCAGGTAACTGTATAGTAAATTAATTATACAGTTAGATCAGCTACATAGAATGATACCAAAATTATGTAACGTTAAATGTCGATGTTTGGCAAAGAAAAATATAAATTAATCCTTAGGTAAGTTGCAAACAAAATTTCATTCTTGAATTTGTATTTTTATTGAAATAATCTATCAATAATTAAAGACATCTTATACCCTTTCACCTTAACTCTAACGAAAAATCTCAAAACAATTTACTTGTTCGAGCTACCTATCTTTTGTATTCGTGGCTGACTCCATGTTTCGAAAATCCACTCGTCTCGATGGAATCGTAAAAGCTTGAATTTTGGGTGGATTAAGCCGGAGATCCATCAGCAAGTCAAATTAAGCTATACTAAGCAAAGCATCGCGTATTTTTAATCAGGAGCGATGGGAACGTTTCAGTATAAATGCATCGAAGCAAATGTTTTCAAACTTAGCTGTGCTTATCGTAACTTAGCTTAGTTTGCCGATAGATCTTGGGCTTTACGAGTGGATGCTTGCGAAACACACGCACCTGTGTGTATCCCGCTGCGTGACCGTAAGCGTTCGTATCCTGCACTTCGAGGAGGAGGCTCGCATCGCACAAAAGCGTCGAGGGTAGCGCCGTGAACCCGTCTTCTTCGAAGCAACACGATCAAAGAAGAACGGACACGCGAGAGGACTCGTCAAACCCTTTTTTTTCATCCTCTCCTTCTTACGTACGAACGAAAGCAGAAAGAAACGATTGCGGGAAGAAAGGATGGAGTAAGGCGCACGATGCATTTTAAACACGCGTATCCTGACCTCGAAACAGCGCTGATCTCAGAACCGTCAGCTGTGACTCACTTTCTCGTGCATCCGAAAACTCCTGTTCGTTCTCGCTCCGAGTTAATGAGAATTTTATTCCATCGCAATCCCACGCGTGTTTCGTGAACCAGAAAAGAAAAGAGGTACGGCGGTGACGTACGGGAAATTGGTTTTTTCCTTTCACGATCTTTCTGCGTGATTGTTAGTCCCTGTCGTTCGGTTGTTACCGATTTCGAATATATTGACTGGCTCGGGATCTTGGTTGTATGCCGTCTGGGAATGATTTCTGAATATGAAAGTTACTTGAGAATGAAACTCTTAATGCTTCGTTTCACTGAGGAAATTTGAGGATTCTTAGTCAAATAAATTTGGAAAATTTAACGATCCCGAAAATAAGCACGATTATTCTTGAATCGCTTCTGTCTTATGATCTTTTGTTCAGGATTTCATAGTCATTGTTCGAGTTTAAGAAATTTGTTAACCATAGAAAAATATGACTGGGTCGGTGACTCAAACTGAGTTAAAGAAGTATCAGTTTGCGTATTAAGTTCGCAGTGTTAATTACTGAAAATTCTCAATGCGAGAATGGATTGTAAATTTTAATAAATAAAAAAAAGAGAAAAAAAGTTCGCAGTGTAATATTTAGGACAACGTTCAGCTAGATATTTTGATTAGGTTAATTATCCCAATCCAAATATCTGTCCCTAAATTAATACACAGCAATAACTAGAAAAATTCCGATAATTAAAACCCGATAACACTTTTCGAATATTTCATTTCTCCTCGCGCAAAAGAAATTATCTTCTTCCATTAAATTCTATCTCCAATCGAATTCCATCCTCCATGTCATAAATTCCTCTCCACCACCCTAATCTTTACAATATATTTCTATCTCTTCCTTCGTTTCTCTCTTTATTTAATTCTTTTCTCCACTGAATTTTTCACTTCAATGAACTTTCCCCAATTTCCTCGACATTCAATTGTTTTCCCCGGCAGACCTTAATATTCCAAAGATCTTCCACCATCTGCGTCGCAGAAATCTTCTTTATTTGCCTTTAGTCGATTCAGACGAACGAACACGTCCTTCGAGACCCGTTGTCCGCGCAGTCGGTGCATTCCCCGTCGCGTTGTCCAGAAAATATATCCGCTAACAATAGCAGCCGCTGCTGGAAAGTGTCATACTCTGCCGTGCTTTACAGCCTTTCCCTGACCTGTTCGGAGGCATAGGATACCAAACGTGTGTATATGCGAGCTCATGGGTCTCCGTCTGGCCGGTGATGGGGCAAGAATAGAGGCGAAGGGTCGAGAGCGGACACACCAGTCCTACCAGTCGCGTCTGGGACGTCCATTCTCAGAAACCTGCCAAGTTAATAGCCGATGTAGCCGAGTAGGAAGTCCGTTGGCCTCTCGACGTCTGGCAACGCGATGAATCGCCGCGACCTCACTAATCCGCGAT
This sequence comes from Bombus bifarius, assembly GCF_011952205.1. Taxonomy (NCBI): domain Eukaryota; kingdom Metazoa; phylum Arthropoda; class Insecta; order Hymenoptera; family Apidae; genus Bombus; species Bombus bifarius. The sequence goes on from NW_022884357.1 coordinate 400,344, forward strand.
CATTGGATCCTCGTCTGAGCCACAGGTTTAAAATTAAACCAGTTTCATCGGCATGGACATTTAAAGTTTTTATATCACTTCAAAAGTGCCCTATTTTTATCTTTCGAGATTGGAATGGAAGGAAGATAATTTTTACTTGTTTATCTTCCGATTTCATCTTTTTCCCATGGGCCTCATTTTTTGTGTTTTAAAGTTGCAGTGAGAAAAAAGGCAGGAACTTGTCTTGCTACGAAAGATCCAGGATTCTAAAGCTTTCTACAATTCTCTAAGAACCTCTAGATCTTTGTCGAGTTTTGCAAATTTCTAAATTCTCCGAGAATCTTGAAGTCTTTATCAGACATCAACATTTTTCCACAAATTCCAGGAAAAAATTGGATAACGTCGAGTAGAGTAGGATTTCATCGAAAGAGAGGAAAGCGGGGGTGCAATTATCGTTTGAAGGCGATTCGCGCGACTCGTTCTCTGTAACCGGCTGGGTTTATCGGTCGTAACTTATCGAGATTCATAGAAAGATAACGGTGACCTATAATAACGGGCGCGAAGTGTCGGTATCGCGGTTGAAATCGCGTGGGACCTGTGATCATTGGCCGGAATCGAACTTCCAAATGCCCGTGACGGTTGCGTAATCTTTGTGAAACACGTCGAACGTGTTTCAACTCGTCAATCGATGAAACTTTAGAAAGAGAAACGTAGAAACAGAAAAAAGAGAACACCTTACGAAATACGATCAACGTTTCCGTATAGTAGGATTCATTCATAATCTACGCGGCCAATTAAACGACGACGGTCGCGGTCGTTGGAAAAACGAAAGAGGGAAGAGAATATACGAATACGTGGAACAGGAAGTCGCGGAAACTGGATCTTGTTCGCGGTTAAGCAGCCTCGAGCGAAAGAATGGCCGCTACAAATGGCGAGGGGTAAAGGACAGGACAAGCTGACTGGAGAAAGAATCAAGCGAATGATTTAATTTGTGCATGCCGGCTTTACCCGGTTTGCAATCTGTCGTACGCTGTCTCGTTTCATCGATTGCAACATAAATCTCGGGGCGAAAAGCGTTTTAGCTGAAACGACAGGTTTTCTATGTTGGACAACGATTTATCTGAATGAATCCTAAGGCTTTTGACATTTGTCTGCTTATTCACGTCGATTAGTGGTCGTTTTCGTGTCAGCTATAATTATTGTTAGACTATATGTGTTTGATCATTTATGAGAAATGTAACGATACAAAATATACAGGGAGGTTGGTAACTGGTGGTACAAGCGGAAAGGGGGTGATTCTACGCGAAAAAAGAAGTCGAAAATATAGAATAAATTTTTTTTATTTTTTTTTTTAAATTTTTCCATCGAGACAACGATCTATAGTAAGATCCGTTATAACGTACCGCACGCGTACCGAGCAAAAATTCAAAATCGATTATCTCGAAAACAAAGCCTCAAACGAAAAATCCTTATTCTATGTTTTCGACTTCTTTTTTCGCGCAGAATCGCCTCCTTTCCGCTTGCATCACCAGTTACCAACCACCCTGTATAACATATTTGGAATCAAGTACTTGATATAGGAAGCAATATTCAATCAATGGTAAACATTCAAATTATACAAACTGAAGTACTTCATACACATTAAGACACTTTTAGATGAGCCTTAGTCCCACCTTCTATTCTTGTGTTCATTAAAATATCAATTTATAACGATTCATTTCCAGAAAAAGGTAAATACCTAACGTAAAAAAGAATAGAAAATTTTGACTTAACGAAATGGATCTTGGTTATGCAAATGAGGTGGAATGGCGTAAAGACGTTTGAAATAAAGATGGAGGAGGTTCGTCGCGTCTCGTTCAAAGTTTATTGTTACACAAGACGGCGCGCGTGAATTTCACACACGCGATGGAATTCTTTTTCGATCGAAAGAGACGCGTGACGATCAGTGTCGCGTGAAGTCTGATTCATCGACTGGCACCGGACCGACCAGTACTGTACGGTGTGTATTTTCAATGAAGCTGGTAGTTCCTGTCGATGACGTGCAACCACGAACGCGTCCATTGCAAATGCAACGCCGTATGAGGTCAATTGTCAGTCGACGACTCAACGCCTGTCCAAGGGATCGATATCGAAGACGTAATTCTTTCTCTCTTCACAATTTTCTTCACGTTCTTGTCTACATAGACAGACTACATTGTTAATTACCACGTGAAACAACATAGAATTAAAGAGAATTAAAAAGTTGAAAATCGTAGCGATCGAAGTCAGTCCACTGCCAATTTTCATTTCAATTTTCAACACATTATTTACCGTTTATCATTAGAAAGAGTTGATTATATTTCTAGAAGCCGTGTGAAAATGTATCGTGGCAGGGAATAAAGTTACAGTTTAATTATGAAACTAAAGGAACGATGAAGGGAAATAAATGATTTGAAATTCTTAAAATGTTTTCTTACACCATTACGATTTTCAGTCCAATTGAGCAACGAGAAAGTACAAAACAGCAAGGGCTGGAAAATCGTTTCACTTAGCAGAAAATTGACGATAGCGTATGTTTGCTTTTTGTGGGACGAGAAAGTATAAGATAAATAAAAGCGAACGAAATTGAATCTTAGAGATAAAATACACTGTACAAATATGTTAGGAAGAAAGTAAATCTTCGAGGTGTAGATAGCTTATCGTCGTAGGAAATTAAGCAGATTAACACAGAATTTTCAATCAACTTAAATTAATCTAGAATTTTCTTTTACGCTTTTCAAAATGGTGTCATTCATATGTAAAATTTCAATAGTTGGACACGTTAATTAAATTCTACTGTTGATCATACATCTATATTATTCCACCTATGTAAATATAAGAATAAAAGGAAATATGAACGATGTCACTAAAAATGGCAGAATAGTGAGAGAAATCATCTTCCAATTATTTTTCTACGAAAATAATAGGCATATCTCAGTTCAGGAAACTAAATTCTTTTTATCTTATCATTAGGCGTTCTTTTTCAAATATCGAAATTCAACTGTTGTATTTTTATATAAATTTAGAGGTAGAATGAGCCAAGTACAAAGAATCAAGAATAAAAGTGAAAAGGAAAGGTAGAAAAATCAAAACGGAGGCGCGAGGAGTAAAGAAAGAAAAGCGAAAAGTGAATCGGTAAATGAAAATAATAACAGACTGTCCGTAGAAACGTAAGCGTTCTGTCACGCTCCAAAAAGCAAGCGTCAATTACGCCATTTAATTGGGTGCAACAGGTGGCTGTTGACCGAGCTGATGGCAAGCAACGTCGGTCGGTTGCCCCTTTTTCGAAATAATAAGTTTCCTGGGAACCAGTCGGACGCGCGTACCGAAAACGGAAGTGGCCGGTTCCACTCCGTTGCAGAAGCGCGACTACTCCATCGCTCGTCTACACGACCAGTTTTCCGTTCGCAGAAGACGGTGACCGTCCAGGGGCAATGTTAACATCTTCTCGGCGACTGATGCGACCAATGAGTCATTTATCGCGATGCACCAACGATAACGTCCCTGAGGCGGTGTACATTATGACGTAACGAGGATGCACCGTGATCGATGAATAGCAATCATCGACTTAGAGAAAAGAAAAAGTTCTATTATTGATGCAGAAAATAGCGAAAATTGTCAAGGTTTTCCAAGAGGAATTTCGAGGGAAAACCTTCTAAGCGAAATTTCAGTCATTGGAAAAAATAAATCTGCATGTCTTTGATTCTGTAGATACGTAGTTTTCCCTTTAGTCATACGGAAGATTCAACGAATTCAAAAACATCAAGGCGTCTGAGAAAAAAATTGTATCGCGTCGGTTTCGAGTCTTCGGACGAAAAAATTACAGTGATCTCGCTGGAAGTCGAGCTGTTCCTGGCAACCCTTCATTACGAGCGACGTAGACTCTCCTTTATTTCGTGTTATACGCTCGCAAATTCAGAATCTTCGTCCGTTTTAAACTTGCTCGAAAGAGAAACAAAAGGAGAAAAGGCACGAATCAAAGAGAGAACATAAAAAAGTCGTGAGATTAGCTGAAAACACTCCAAGGAGGATTATCAGGAACGCGAGACACGCTATTGGCGACCTTGTAACGGGTGATTTAAAGAAACTCACGGAGACCGCAATCGTGTCGTCGATGATAAGAGACGGCGCGCAATCTAAGCGCCATTCGAGCTCGTCAGTGTCGGCATTCTTCGCGAATCCCACGAATCTGGTTGCATTCCACTCTAATTAAAACCATCCCGCGCGTTAACGAAGTTTTCGTGTCGCGAAGCACTTAGTCTAACATCGAGAAATCAAGGACGCACGTAAAGCTCGCTTTGTGGCGTCGCGACTCGCTCGATGGTTAATTTCACGTCGTCTGCAGACGATCGTATAGAAGATAAGGGTGCGTGTACGTTGGTAAAATAAAAAGTCCTACACCTGCTCTAATCGTTAACGCCAGCTCGGCTTCTTGCCTTGTAATCGCACGTTAATTCCTTATACGGGTCTGCCGTTGGTTTGCAAACCCTTATTTTTAGCTTGAATATAGAAATTTAAGCGAAGAAGATACATCTATGTATGTATAATGTATGTTTCTTAACTTAAGTATATGCAATCTTATTTTTATATTTCTTTTAATTGTACATGATTATTCTTCCTTTTATTTATACACTTTTGTACGTAACTATTTTCCGTCGAAGATGTTATAAAATCACATTGAGTATTGGTATTTTTACATCGAAATTTATAAGAAAACAAAAGAAAACTATTTGTATACTTATCGAATAATCACAGCATTTTACTAGAAAATTCGTTAATGAAAACATTTTATATATGAAAGCTTCAAAGTGTAAAGCTTACTTAAAAACTTATTGGATTTTACTGGTCAAGGGTTACAAAATTATCTCGAACAGAGCGTAACAAGTTTATCCTATTTCCCGTTAACTTCGGGAAACTGTAATCCCTTGTTTGCAGTTAGCGGTAAACCCGAGACCGTTTCTAGATCAAATCAGCGACACTTTGTTGAACACAGCTTCATCTACGGCCGATCTCTCGTGAAACGTCCTTAGATACTTATTCCACGGACGAATCGTTTCTCCCATCGATTCCAGGTCTCGCTTGAAAAGTCCTGGGAACCAGGGCCGACGCCTTTGTGAAAGGTTGCTACCAATAGCTTCCAAAGAACCACGGACCGAATCAACGAGGAATAGAGAAACCGAAGAATCTCGGGTGTAAACTCACCGAGCACGGAGAGGCTGAGCCCCGAGCCTGGTCTCGGTGATCTGTGCCTGTCTGGGGGCGCCATGGCGTTGCTTCGAGCGGGTTTATGGGGCGCCTTAATCCACTGGTAAACTCGTTTCTTTCATCGTAAAGTCACAAACACAGTCACTCGGTTCGTTCCTCGACACTAGAACGAGAATTCTCGAAATATTAACGCTAACAATTATACACGACTGGCTATTCCTTCAGCAATTCTTTGAAGATTCCTCAATCGAGAGAAACGACGGATCACAAGGATGTTCTTTTCCTTGACACGAATTTCTCATTTTATTTCTTATTTAATACGATCGATTAACGCACTGTAACTGAAACAGTTCCCGCGCGACCACGCCAAAGCAACAAACGTACTGGAAAACGCTCGAGGACAAACGTTATTAACGCGAGTACATGCTCCGAGAACGCTGGTCGAGCACCGACTGGTAGACACGAGCACTCCACCTCGAGCGCCGGTCGACTCGCATGACGCCTGATTGGCTGATTGGTCGACCGGTCGACTGGCTTGACTGGATAGACGCTGGTTATACCCGACGACTTGTCCCGATCCTCACGGTCGTTCTTCCATCGAGCTGCTCCGATGTCTGGTCTCAGCGTGCGCGCATGCGCGTTTCCTTCAATTCTATCGAGTCTTCTGCTTCTTCAAGCAGGCCAGCCTGCGCTCCCGTAGCTCCACACGATCTTTTTCTTCTTGGTCTACGTTTTTCTTTTGGGTCTGCTCCTTTTTTACTTTGGAGGGAATTTTAATTGTGCCACTGAACATATAGGTCGATTCAAATAGGGATATCGGAGTCTGCGGGAGATGAGAATGGTTTCGAGGCTCGGCCTGGTCAAGGACAAGATCGTGCCTCTTCCTGTCATTGCATAAGACGATGTTTCTTTAGGACTGTTCAGAATTTTGCTGTTTATATCTTTTTTCGCTGTCTTTCGAAGTCTTTTCGTTGTAAGAGAAATTTCCATATCCAAGTATACATTCCAAAAATCACACTTCTTAATATCTAGATTCTTAATTGCGCGATACAACACAAATTAATGCAAAATAAATTTTATCTCTAAAAGTCCAACAAAGATACTCCATTCCGTCGTATTCATGAAACTTGCTCACGTAATTTAAATATTATGTTATAACCATTCGAGCGAATGTTAATTGTACATACAGAGATTGAATCCCGGAGATTTAACAGAGCTATTTCATACTTTATACCATCAAACATCGAACACAGCAGACAAACTATGTTTCAGCAGTTCTTTTCCTGAAGCTGAATCATCCGACTGAAGTAACATAGCCATCGAATATAGAAAGTGTTAATTATGCAATGCAGATTGGCTCAAAGCAAATTCAATTCTCCAAGATCGATCAAAAGTATTTTCTTAAAAGGAAAAAGATGTACTTCGTTCTTTGTATTGTTTCTTGTTGAACGAGAAGAAAGCTTGTGCGTTTCCTTCCTTAAAATTCGATGGTGCAACTCTACAAACTGATTCAAAACGAGTTCATACCTCACACTTTGTATCATTAAACATCTAACACGGCAAGAAAATTGCGTTGCTGCCGTTCTTTTCCCGAAGCTCGATCACTCGGCTCGAATTCACGGCGCAGAAAGCGCGCACGCAAGACGATTGCGCAACCACTGGTTTATTTAATAAAACAAAGTTACGGTTAGTATCGAGTGGTAATAGCACGCTGCAGGGAATGCTACTGTTGTTCAACCGTCCAATGCCGAGAAGTTGACACGGCCGCGGCCGCTCGTTTATCCAGCAGGCGTGAACGCATTCAGATCTAGCACGTGTATGCAAAGATTGCAAAGTCCCTCGAAGTCCTTGCACGGTACGCATCGAAAACCAGGACACCTAAAGATCAGTAGTCTATGCACATCGGACAATTACGAGACAGTTGCTGTTATTTGATCCGTGTCTCAGTTTAACCCACGTTAATTCACTTTTTTGGTCCAACTATTCCTCAGCTAAAGGAGACTTACTTAGGTCTGATTGGTTCTAAACGAACCTATATAACTTGTTCCCGAACGAACATACAAACTTTATGAATATTGATTTTCTTATATTTCGTAGATAGTCCTTAAGACAATCATAAAAAAGAAATTGTAGGTATATACATAAAAATTAGATACAGAAAAATCGGCGTAGTGCGAGAAACAATCTCCTAACTGTTTTAAGAAATATATTACTACAATATTTGTGCCGTTTCTGTGTTAGTTTACTAGATGCAAAACACGAAGGAATAATACGAGTTAGACACACACACGAATGGAAATAAATAGCAAAACGCTAAAATATAACGCTAAAAAATACTCTCATTACGTACAAAACTACTATCGGCAACTACCCAATGACTTATAAACAGGGATATACGTAAATGCTACAATTATTAAAAAAGGTTGTAGTAGCAGTAGAAACTCTAGTCCAAGGAGAAGGATGATATGTGATCACGCAACCGCGGATACTCTCGTTCGCCCACCAGAAGGTGCTAACTGCGCGACGTTTAACGGAAGTAGCGTTGAAAGGACGCGTACTCGCGTTCTCCACGCGTTCAATGCTCGTACGCCCACCACCACGTCATGTAACAGCCTGGTCAAAATTCAAAACAACTCGAGGATCAGATACTCAAACAAATCTGAAGCTCAAATAAAATCAAGGATCCGATCGCGAACGTACTAATTTCAAAGTTCTTTCAGTTATTTCCTTAAACCTTAACCAAACAGCATGAACTCAAATTACACGGATTTAAGCGTGAATTTCTGTTAGACCGAATTTTATACTTATATACGATCATGTAAATATATACAATCTCCTTTGACGTCATTTTAAGTACTTATCTATTTCACGACGTCAGTTCATTTAAATGCAAGTTGCTCGATTCGAGTATCTTGTACGAACCCAAGCTTGAATTCAAGCGAGTTGATTAATCAGAACGAATCTTAAAGCAGACACGCCGCAGCTCGATTCACGAAGCAGGTGAAGCTGGTCTAGGATTCAATCTTACATCGTCGTCCTCCCTCTACCACGCCACTTTCTACTTTCTCGTCTGTTCGATATGCACAATATCTGCATAGTACACGTTTGATGTCGAATCGAGGAGGTTTCGAAGAGTGATCCTGCCGACGCCGCGGAGAAGAGGATAAAAAGGTGTTCCAGGAAACGAATCGTCGTCTTGGTTGCATTCAGAATTCTTCTTTATCCTTGCTCTAGTCGGCGATCACGAGAGAGCCTTCGTCGATCCTTTCTCGCCGCCGCCGCGCCGCGTTCGTTCCTTCGAGCGATGCCCCTCTCCCAGGGTGACCCGATCTCTCGTGCGCCACGACGAACAGGTTAAAGTAGCTCCTCCACGTACGTGGAGCGTGTATGTGTCGTATATTGCGTACGTAAGTTCGAGCAGCCCACCACTCAGCCTACCAGCCGTATTATTACGTGTCGCTTTGCGGGTCTTACGACTCCCGTGTGCGCGCATGTAACAGGTTCCAGTCGCACGCAATGGTCGATCCCTCCCGGGGAAAAATGGGAGAGAAGCCACTGTATACATGATCAGACTTTAAACCCAAATGACATATAAGGGGAAAAGAGGTTGGATTTTGTAGAAAAAATATAGGGTGAGGATTAGGACATACATGCTGATTGCGTGAACCACCCTTTCGTTGTGAATCACGTGAACTTATAAAGCACGTTGTATATTTTAGATATTTCAGGTTATCCTTTTTTTCGGCGAAAACATATAACCAGAAGAATAAAGCACCATGTATATACCAATATCACGATTCACGTGCGAAAATATTTCTACGCTCTTTCGATACTTTACCGAGGCTATTCATGAAACTGCCCTTAACGAATAAAAACCCACTTAACTTAAGACTTACTTCCTATCGTTACCATAACTTATTGCTATACCGTATATATTCTTACCGTAATATAAGGGCAACGCTGCGCACATAACTGACGTTGACGAAGCCAAGTCGATAAAAGACCAAGGTTTAAAAAGGGTGAGGTATATAATTGACCATAACTACCTCTGATTTAGGTACTTCTTAGCAGGCATTATCGAAGGAAAAAAGGCCGGTAGTCGAAGAGGGAGCTACGACAAATTAACTACGCATGATCCTGCGATGAGATAGCTGGTATCGATACCGGAGTATAGCGGATCCTGTGTACTGGAAGGCAGGAGGCCGAGAACCCGGTGTGTTGTACCGTGCAAGTCGGTCCTTATACGGGTCTCGACACGAGGTACGCTCTCCCTCGAGCAAAAAGAACCCTCTGCGACGTGGCACACTCTGTAGCATGGTTTCGGTGGCCCGTCGAATACGCATGATACCGTACATCGTGCGTTTTCGTCGAAAATCCATGGGCGATTGAATATTCTCATCGTCTCGCAGATGTATAATAAAACTTCTAAACTAAATCTCGAGTTACGGAGTTTTAAGTTAAAAATGTAATAGGTAATTTTTACAAAACGTATTCGTAATTGAAAAGTTTGGAATTACCACGTGTTCCAGCAAATCTAAGAATCTTGAATTAATAATAGAATTAGTTAAAGATCCTATATACGATATGTATGTAGATACAACTGAGAATGTAGGTAATTTAAAGTAACTTCTTAATAACAACAGGTAAATAGTGCGAAGGAGAGAGAGAGAGAGGAAAGCAACGGTAAGTGGTTGCAGCCGGTTAATTATAGTTGTGCGTTCGATGGGACGCGATAAAGTATCGAGGATGTCGATTCTGAATGCACCATCCGCGCAAAAATGGCGCAACTTCTGCCATCAGGGAACAAATCGTCGCGCGTCGTGTCGGGCAGACCGATTCTCCGTTAAAAACGACGGGTTCGTGGCGAAGTGCTCGTTTAATTACCGATGCTCGTTTCAGCGTGGGCTCTCCGGCTTCGTTGCACCGCCACAAGTCAGATCCCGGTCCGCCCACCCGCATCCGCCACACTGGCCTACGTGGAAAGGTGCGATATACACACCTTTATGCTCGTACGTAGTACATAACCGAGCCGTCGTCCATCGATCCGCTCTTTAGTTTCGCGTTTTTTCGTCAACCACTCGTATGTAAATTTTTTTGTGGAAAAATACGAAAATTGCACGGATGTACAAAGTTTTATAAAGAATATTCAAGAACCATCGATCTTTCTGAAGACTGCTATTGCTTTTGTAGGGACCTCCTCTATTCGTCACTCGTACAGGCAAAACTTAGAGTTTTACAATTAATTAATTAAAAATGCGATATTGTTTCCTGATGTTTGATGTACGTAATTAGAAATGGATTACATATTTAGCGATATAGTCATTTGGGAATATGATTCAATGCAGTTTATTTAATACTTAAAATAATTAATGTGTTAAATTGTCAATTGTAATCAAAGTAACGGTAGCAAGAGGTTCGAGTGAAAACAAGGTGTAATTACACATCGAACGCAAAAGTGTCAAAACTATTTATAGCATGGTTGGCACGATGTCGAACGGCATGCCGAAGGGCCGATGAGAGGAAATTATTCGCGTTACTTCAAGCTCTACCGACGCATTAGGTACAATTGGGTGCGTGGGCAATGTTAAACGTTAAATCGTTCGTTACGATAGGAGACGATGCGACGAGATTGTTCGCCCACGTACGAATTTCCTGCGGCACCGTTGCGGTGTACTTTATTCGGGTCTAGGTACCAGAATCTCTCAATGGCCGCGATTAAATGGTAGTGGAAAGTGTGCCTCGTTTCAACTCAAACTACTCTTCATGCATCTTTATCGCCGATCGTTACGTCGCGGATTTTTACGAATTTATGGAAAATTTGAAGATGCAGTAACGTACAGAATGTAGAATGTGAAAGTAGACTGTTCGTCAGAATTTCTAATGGATAAAGCATGCCTCTACTTAAGTATTATTACTTGTATCCATGAAATATATTACGCAAAATATTACAAAACGATAAAAGACTCGAAAGAAATTTGCCAGCAGACTCGAAGAGAAGATAAAGGGGTCTTGTTATTGGATTTAGGAATAGCAGTTCTTTAAAATACCATATTAGCCTATAAAATACGCTATTTTAGCTGATCGCTAATAAAAATGCAATATATAAAAAAAAAAAAAATGCGCCGACTACTAATAAACGTCTTAGAGGATCTCCAGTCCAAAGATTTCTCCTTGCGTAGGTACTTACTTACCTTATTTTTTTCTTTTTATCGTCTTGAAGCTGTTAATATACGTGAAAGTCGAACGCTGCGGCTCGAGAACCAGTGGACCATTTTCGAGCAGCGAAGTCTCGCGAGCAAGAAAGACAAAGATTCCACTCGTCGTGGAATTTCAGTGGCTGCGTAGAATGGTGCGGATTCCTCGAAGGAATTCGCTCGACGGAGGGGTCGATTCCGTCGTGCGAGGGGGTTAATGACGAGAAAAGGGGAACGAAAAAATGCGGCTCAGCCACGTCATTCGACAGGTAGTTGCCCTGGGAAGATCGTAGACGCCGAGGAATCTTTTCTGTAGGAGCATAGAGACTCCTTTACTCTGGCGTTTTCTCCCCACCAGAATTCATCGAATCGGTTTCATGAGAGAGCTTAAGGTCAGCGGACCGTTGCAACCCGCCACGCTGCGAAGATTCATTTCGGAAGATAGAGCTGAGGTCGGGAGAGAGAAAAGAACCGGTCGTAAATTTCTGTAAATTTCGTGCCCCGAAATATTATCTCCGTTCTCGGTACTGTAACACCACCGAGGAAACACGCTCGGCATCGTACCGTGCTCGTTCAACATATGTATTCACGTGTTGTGCCACGTTCACGCGACTTTTCGTTTAACCCGTTAAGCACCAACGTTCCGTTAACGCAACGTTTCACTTGGAGTTTCTTTTTAATCGATTCGCATTATTTAATTTCGACCTATTTATTTGAATATATAGATATCCATGAATACTGTTAAAATCCAGATTTAACACTTTGAAGAATGTTTCGAATAAATCAAATTTCCAACCTGTCGGACTAAGATATTAACGCGCTAATATAAAAAACAATCAAGCCTGGAAACAGCCTTCGTGAATTTCGCATCGATCTGACTCTTTTCTGACCTGCCAAACGTATTGGCAAATTTTCGCAATTCTTCTCTAAATACGAAATTACGAAACCGTCCCAGGATGTGAGATCAAAAGATACACACAACGGTCTTTCTTAACAAGGAACCACTTAAGGAACCACGACGTACGGTCGAAGCAAAAATAGAAAGAAAGTAAAGAACAAAAAGTTTTAACGCGAAGGAAACGAAGCGCCGCGTGAAAAAGCTTTATTCTACATTTTCAATTTATTTTCACCTGGATTTTGCCGATCGTTGAAGCACTCTGTGTAGATAAGCGTACTTTTTGTGGAGCGTAAAAGGCGTGAAAAGCCAGTCGAAAATACGAGGCAACTAGCAGCGGTAATCTCCAGCGGAACGTATCGTTTCTACGTGTGTCGCATTAATATATCCCTTCGGCTGTTAAATACTAATTACGATTGCCAAACGCGAGGCCTAAGGCACGAGACTAAACGCGAGTTCGACTCGATCATTATACGCTCGTGCGCGCGTGTTTCGCTAAGAAATAACACCTCATCGTTCTTAACGTCAGCCGCGCGAACGGATACGCTCTGTTCGCGCGGCTTGAATTATACCTCTGGCGTTGTGCATGCTAGGAGGATGGTTCGTTGGAACCGATTGAACCAGAAGAAGTCCTACGAAGGGCTTGTTTCGAAGAGAGAAGAAAACATGTCCGACCGACGTGACACGATGCGCCAAATTTATTTAGGCCCTCGCGGGCTACGATCGTTAAACTCTCCTCCGATGCGAGGTTACGATCGATAAAAGTATCCTCGTATCACGTCGGGAAGCCCCGTTTCTTTACGATCGTGAAAGAGGCAATAACTTTATTGTCGGTTGATCTCGTTATGCCTGACATATCTTGTATATTTTTCTGTAGTTTTCTATAGTTTTCTACATTCGTAGATGAAAAAGTCTCGTCGAATGCGGCTACCAGCATCGAACACGGTCACTTATCGCGAGGACCTCGTGAAATACATACCGTCGAATCGGCAGACCAATATTGCGGATACCTAGTCCGCCCACGTGTCCACTTCTACAGGCCAAACGCAAACGCAGACGTACTCGAACACATAGAATTCGATGGAACGAGTATGAGCGTAATTTCGCGCGTCCGTGTAATCGTGGTCCACGGTTGAAATCAAGAAAGCGGCGAGGAGGGGCAGGAACGAAGAAGGAAACGAGACACCGGTTTTCCAGCGGGCTGCATTCATGAAGTCGAATGAACGAACGGCCGTGCACACGCGAACACGAATTAAGCTTGTCCCCGAGCGTAAGCATGCTGCTACGACTACATGAGACCAACATGTCTGCTCGCGATTTACACTGCATGGCACCTTTCACGTGGGTGCAATCGCGTAAACGTCGATACACGTCGGTCGCAACGAATTAAGGAGAAGAGACTCGTGGAAGATGCCGTCGCTCGGATCCAGTTTCACGCAACAACGCTCATGAACTGCTCGTAAGATTCTCACTGAAGCAACAACAAGCGACATTTTGTTGCATATTGTTGCTGTATGTTGCAGATGGTATGCAATAAATATCAATTTGTAAAAATATTTTACACGCACCGAAACGATGTAACCAGGAGAATAATTGGCCTTTGTTTCTTCGAGTTTACTTTGGTTCCTCGTGCACGAACCCGTGAAAACTTGTTCGTTGATCGGTCCTTGAAAATGAGACTTTCACGGCTGCTCTACCGACAAGTCTCATCCGAAACACAATACACGAGGAAGTGCGTGCCCGCTTTTCAATGGCCCTGACTGCGATACACGCGTCAAGCATCTACAATCGACATCGGATCCCTGTTTAACTTTTGGCGACTTCAGAGAACAGTTTTTGGTTATAAGAGACAAGGAATCCAGACAGCACACGATGTCTTAAATCGAGTGGAAGCTGGATGTTTACGGGACTGTCGAGTATTTGTTCTATAGCGATAAGATGGGTCGTCGAAGATGATAAGGATCTACTCTTATCTACTTGGAAAATGAAATTGATGTATATTTTTATATCGTATGTCATATATAAACAACTGATATATATATGTAAACTGTAAACTTCCTGCATAGAAATCCGTGTCATTTCCAAGATCTCGATATTGTCTTCATACACCAAACGTTACCAATTTCCAATGACCAAATGAATTTTAATCGACCGATACAGTTTTAGAACACAGATATACGCCTATTGTCTTCCGGATCGGAGACAGATTGACTCCAGTCGCTTGTATGACATACACGCGTATACTTTTTGTATCTCCCATTAGATATCGACTTAACAGCCTCGATTTCGAATTAATTACAGCGTTGAAAGATCTTAAAAAAATGTATCCACAGACCACCAAAAGCGTAAATTATTCGACGAGTTTACTGCTCGGAGTAACGAAAAGCCGGAGGACGTGGCAGTGTATCGTGCAGATACTCGAACTTGCGGTGTATTCGTGCAACGTACGCAAAAACCGCTCGCAGATACGCGTGCGTTCGCCCACGCCAGCTCCTACACGCCGCAACGACGCTCTTTCCACGCACGCTGGTCCGATACACTCGGCTGTATGCCTCGGTTCATTCAGTCGTTCGAATCCTTCTTTCATTCAAGGCCCGATATACTTCGATCGCGCCACATTCAGCAGGCGGTTCGTGGATGTGGATAGGCACGTGTGTGCACGTGCACTCGTGGAAGAGTGAGCCAGTAGACGCGAGTACTAGCGAAGTAGCGAACCAGTACTTGTTCGTACGGTTGCGCGAATTTGTCTAAAGTTTTGATCCTCAAAGATGTTGCGAAGTATTTTTTCTAGCATTTGTCGAGGTGATTTTTAATTGAACATTTTTTGCATCCATTCATTTTCGTCTTTCAGCTAGTTTTTCTGTATAAAATCGTGGGCAAAATTTATTCCTTGTACAGGTACCATTCTCGGAAGAATATTAGAAGCGGCATCGAAGAAAATGACACACGGAATTGAACATGAATTTAGAAATAACGTTCAATTAGTTTATTTATTTAGATACAAATTTATATCTAAAATAAAATACATTAAAATCATCACTATAACATCGACCTACTGATAACTATTAGTAAATTCTCGATAATAGATTTCATGGAGGTAGATAGAGATAGATAATAACAGATTTCAAACGCACAAAACACGTTCCTGCCACGTGCGACCAAATCTCCGCGAGACACCAAGAATGTCAAACCTCCATAAAAATTCTCTTCACCGTTCATCGCTCGCTATCGATACTTTTCCATAAATATTCACTCGTCCTCGATCATTGTTCCACGCGAAACTATCACTCCCACGATAATAAGTTACTGCTAGGTTTATTGAACTATGTCGTGATAAAGAACGAACGAACCTCGGAAGCGTTGTGTTACACCGCTCGGTTCACGGCAGTTCTTACGAAAGGAATTCCTTTCGTATAAATTAGCTCGGGTAATTACCATGCAATTAAGAGGGGCGATAGTAATAGTTGCCGTGTAATTAATTAACACCGCGCGGAACATGAAATTTCCAAGAAGTTCCTGCCAATTACGTTTCGTCCATACGCTTAGTCCAGTGATCTAGTTTTCGTTCGACGATTATCAGGATTACGCGTTCCTTCCTTTGCTGTTTGCTTGTTCGTTTAAACGAGAAACCGTTCGACGTAATTGCGGATTTTTTGCCAACGATAACATCTAGGTACGTACGGCACGTACCAGCTTACGGCTGTGCCGAACGGTTCGTTCTCTCAATCGGTCGCGAGTATACTATTTGATGGAATCGATACTGCGGGCTTGCAATATAACGCAAAGTTAAGTAGGGTCACCAATTGATCTTTAATCGTAACTTTAGATCTACATGCATTCTACACGCACGTAGGCGCTTATGCTACCGTTCAGCAGTATCCGAACTCGCTGTTTACTTCTGACACGATGTATTTTAATTAGAGAATTGCGAATAAAAATGAAATTGCAGCGAGTTACACGCGTCACGAGGGCAATACCAGAGGAGAGAAAATCGGACCAGTACAGCGCGCGTAAAAAATTCAGAAGCGTGTCACGCACAAGCTGCCGAGCAAATTGATCGCTGTTTCGTATCGGTTGAAAGATCTATAACAATAACGGTTTCGATTACGTTTTACAACACGTGTACGGTGGCTTTATCGCGCGACGAGGTGTCGGTACAGACACAGGGACCGACCGATAAATGCACCGACAACACAGGTTGGGCAATACACTGCTGGATCGGCCTGGGGCGAGATTGGTGCAACTGTTCGCGAAGAGTAACAAGTAGAAAAGCGAGAGTCGAAGAGAGGATCGAGGCGAGACGTTAACGCTATTGACGCGAATTAACCGTGCAAATGGTATATAATTTTCAGATAATTAGTGGCCCCGCGGCTATCCATTACGGAACACTCGTCATAGTCCACTTGCTCGTTAATTAAATTTTACAATCGCTCGACCTCGCGGCAACATAGGGCACTGACGTCCAAGAATGTTCGCTAAGAGTAGATGACGAGGCATAGGTACACTCTTCGAGGATTTCGAAATAATTGTTATTGATCGTAAGTAGTTCTGCGTTTTTAAGTACTATACTATATATTGCTCGAAGGAACACAACTCAACGATGTCAAATTAATGGGGAAACTTTTAAATTATATGAACTTGCTCGAATATTGTGCCAGGTGTATCGGACCCAGTATACTATATATGTTTGCTTTTCTAAGTGCGACTTTATTATATATGTACTTACATATTGTCGGTTCGCTTTAGGCTTCGAGGATAGCTAGTAAGATATCGTTCATCCATTCTTACTATTCCATTGCTTACTATTCGACGAAAGATTACGACCTTATTTTATGTTGCAACGTTATTCTTGTTAGATGGTACAACTTTCTTCGATATTGCGACATTTCATCCCTATTAAATATTTGAATTTGAGAATTAACGTTTGAAGGTTTTACAGACTTTTATGATCTAAAGGAAGAAGTGCTGGAAATTGTTTACGATGCATTACGTACGTACAATACGTACAGTCCATTTTATCCAGGCGCGATCTTCTGGCTTGAAAGAGACGAAATATCGTTCGCCTTGAAACAGTATGAAGTTACTTTCACGATTTTCGTCGCGCTCGCGGCGACCTAATTAACGAAGAAGAGAAATCTTTCCGATTAACCCCACGAGCCACTTCATATATCAACTATATCAACTTCCAAAATTACTTTTCTACCGAAAACCACCATCAAACTCAGGGGGTCGGGAAGGTTCCAGAACTAATTGTTAATAACTGCTATATAATGCTTCTGAGTGAAACAGTTACGAAGAGCCAGTGAAACAGTTAAAAAGGTTCTGGTCGATATCAAATCCGGCTACAATTCCGATATTGATTCTATTCCGTGGTCCTAAATTCCTGGTACAATTGAAATCAAAGCTCAATTTCGTAGCTCGAAATAAGATGAAAATCCATCTTTACCACAAATTTACAGCGTATATTTAAACACACCTATATCACGAAATCAAAACTTTAACCTGCCTATTCCGCGACGAGTTCTCAGTTTACCACAGAAATGCAGTAAGCTCGAAATGCCAGGCGTATCGCTGTAGATTCCCACGAAAAAAGAAAAACCCCTGGGATCGGCTCGTTACGATCGGCGGTCGTCGGTGCACCACGACAACCAACGTCACGAACGACCATCATTCTACGCGATTACCATCTCTCCAACTCGTACACGTTCGAAGTCGATCGCTCTACACGCACTAAGCCGCTCCTAGGCGTTTTTTCGCCGAGGGGATTCTACGTGCTCGAGATCGTGGACCTGACGAGGGCGCTGAAAGCCACGGCCCCACGGAGTTTTATGCCGCCACAATACGTACGTGGCATGCGTCCGCTACGTGTCCAGCATGAAATCGGTCGAGATAATACGCGATTGGTAAGATATTCTTGTCGCAAATCGCGAACGTTGCTCGCGAAATTGTTCGCCACTGTCGCGCGCCCTTAAAGCTTCGCTCAGACACGGCTAGTAATTTAGTCGAGTGGCAAGTAACTCAGTATGTTACCGCGTGGATACTGAAATCCAGTCGAGTAGTTTAGTTCCGTTTCATCAGATTTTTCTATTCGGCTAGGGTTTATTAGTACGGATACTCGTCACTTGACTGAACTGGACCTGTCTGTACGAGCCTTTGGCGTATACACGAGCCGCTTGTCTCGTTTTCGGCTCTTTGAGATCTCGTTCATTGAGTAACACGGCCCTGTTTCACGCGTTTCTGCCACGATACGATTTATATCGCTTACGCAACCACCGGTTACGATCCACGATGTGGAAAGCGTCCGTTGGGGAATTACGTCGTGCGACCGTGGAGACAGTATGTATGTACGTATGTATGAATACGTATTGTTCGAGAGGACGATGATGCATTTCTGTTCTCGATCTCCGAGTTAATTCAATGGAGGCTGAAGCTAGTAGGATGATAGCACGAGGAGAGAAAACTGGAAGCGTCGAGCGAGAAAATCGTGGGTTAAACCCTTAAGTGGGAGACGAATTTTGCATGTTATTTGTTAAAGCGATAGTTTACGACATGGCGATATATGAGATATTAAACAGTTCTTGTTCTACTGTTCAGAATAATGGAACATCGCATTAACGATCGATCAGTTTAACAATCGACGGTACAAATAATTGCACGCAACTATTCAAATTAAAACACGAAAAATGTTTTGTCCTGACGATAACAGATGGATTCTCTCCATCGCATGGGTAAATTACGATCATTTAGGAGTTAGGAAGTAAGTTTATCAAACTTCTTATCTGCATCCGGATGCCGTGCAGATTCGGATTACCCAGAGACGAAGAAGAAATCTTTTACTCAATAACCAGTGAAAAGAACATTGTGACGCACGAGCCGAGATATACTCGTACTCGCGAAGAGGGAGGAAGACGCTACAGAGAAAGCACGGCTGTAACTGCCAGTGGGATCGTAATTAAACTAAACCGACGTTTCCTCGCGCCTTGGTGCGGTTACTTTCTCCATCGTGCAGGAAATCGATCGTAAAACTCGGCCTTTTGCACTCATCTAACAGAGCCAATTTATGCTTCCTTCTCGCCTATGAACACTACCGTTCATAAGCATTTGAATACTTGCAATTAGCGTAATTCGATCAAGAGGTTGATACGCAACTATGATAGAAAAATGCTACTGTATCTTTGATTCTTTACCTCTTGCTATAACGTTTCATTTCTTACTTTTCTACTAAAAGGCAATAATAAAATTGTGAAATTAATAAGATCGCTAGACGGCGCCAGTTTCAGATAATGGTTATCGACGAGTATTGAATAGTCGCGGACGATCTTTCCTTAGGGTGTGCACCAGCTTCTGGTGTCTATACCTATAACTCAGTTAACGCCTCTTATCAAACTCGTCGGACAAATACCGATTATCGGCGCAAAACGATACATATTCCTGCGGCAACAATAAACGTATATAATTCCAGAGATACTCTTTCGACGCCTATTGATACTAATTTACTGTAAATACAGCACTGTGTCATCGATTGCGATAAAATCGCGACGTCGTCTAAGAAATAGAAACGGGTATCTTAGATCCTTGAAATAATATCGGAGAGATATAAATTCTCGATAACGTTAATTATCACACACATTGCTAGAACATATAGATTTGCTATTATTATATAGTCATATATATGCAGGGTGGTTGGTAACTGGTGGTACAAGCGAAAGGGGGTGATTCTACGCGAAAAAAGAAGTCGAAAATATAGAATAAAAATTTTTCTTTTTTTTTTTTAAATTTTTCCATTTTCTGTTATAAAATTCAAAGTCGATTTTCTCGAAAACAAAGCCTCAAACGAAAAATTTTTATTCTATATTTTCGACTTCTTTTTTCGCGTAGAATCACCCCCTTTCCGCTTGTACCACCAGTTACCAACCACCCTGTATATATATATAGGTATATAATATTAGGTATATAATATCGAGTCATCCCTTCTCCAACAATTTCTATCTATTCAAAGAAATTTGTTTTCAGAGAAAGAGGCAGATTATTCGATACTCGAGTTTGGCGCTCGTGTTAATTTCTTGAGTTTCGAAGAAGATAAGAATCGACGATTAAACGATATTGTTTCAGGTGAACGTGTTATAATTGCCAAAAACGGAGGCTGACGCGTCTGGCTCTCTGGTATATTGCGTACATGCGGTACGCCCCCGTCTATCCTACGTGCATTATAACCGCGAAGTTCGAATTCGGAAGTCGTGTAGGTGTGCTCTGACTCAGAGCGGTTGAGTCTTCGCTCTCGCTTCGTTTTCCAATCGCATCCGGCTTGACTTGGTCAGGAATATCCGTGTTCGGTTAGCGTGGAATTTTAATAAGGAAAAATGTCCCATCTAGTTAGCGGCATTCTGGTACGCCGTGGAATGTGCCTTACATTTTATATGGTGGTGGTTCCGAGTGACACGAAACGACACCTTGAAACGCATCGAATCTCCTTTTTCTAATCGGTTTAATCGTTCTTTCTTTATCATTGTCGTTTTGATTTTCGCGTATGAAGATTACATGGAAGCACACGATAAGGAAAAATTCACAATCAGTGGAAAACACGTTCGGTGGAATGGTTCTCGTTTAACTTAGAATTAAATAAAAGAACATTATGGAGATTAATTCACAACGTAATGAATCTTTAGTTTTTATTCGACTTTCCATTTGACGTAAGTAACGTTGACTATGGTAAACTCGAATCGTAGATACGCGCGATTCAATGTTACCGATTGATTCATGACGCGAGATGAACCGAAACGCGTAAAAGTTCGTCGTAAAACGCTTTTAAACATCATCAGACAATACGAAACATCGGAAACTGGATAGGAGAATCGTTTTATCGGTGTTGATGAGACGAATGTTCAATTTTTATTCCATTTTTCATTTGATACAAGTAATCATCGAGTATGACAAACTCGAATTGTTTACGGAGATACACGGCATTCAATGTTACCGATTGATTCATGACGCGAGATGAACCGGAACGCATAAAAATTTGTCGTAAAACGCTACTAAACACCATCAGGCAACGTTAAACATCGCAGTCTAGATAAGAGGATTCTTTTGTCTGTGTTAATGAGATTCGCTGCATGAGCATGTTCGAGGAGGCCACTAACCTCCCCTCGTTATATCATAAAGAACTCTACCGAGATATTCGAGGATTTCGCTTACCGATCGTTGGTAAAAATATCGATTATTCTACCGGTGCATTTCATAAACGTTTTACGAAATATAAGCTCCTGCTTAATTAAAAACTCGTATCTGCCATTTTTAGTTTTATTATTTTTCTGCTATCATATTTTTCTTTGTGCAACTTAAAATATTCAGTGATTATTTCGTAACAGACTTTATACAGTCTATGATATAGGTAATTATGCTGAATGTTTATACAAACTCATGTTTTCATAAATTAAAGGAAAGGAATTAGATTTAACCGTAGATTTCATTCACCCATAAAATATTATATTTATAATACTATGTGTACTTTGCCATGTACATTTTTGTAACTTCAGAAATGCATAAACATCCGCAATCTAAATATAACTCTGCTTAAAAGATACGAAGAACTTCGAGTATATTCACGTATATTGAAAACTAAAAAGAATGTAAGATAAGATTATCTTGACTAAAGAAAGCAGACACGTATGAAACATTTTGATAAAAACTCACCATTGTTGTAGACTTCCGCGTTAACCAGCGTTTCCTCGTCATCCGTATCCGGTCCGAGAGACACTGGAGTGTACACGATCGAGTCTCGCGCTCTCATCGTGTCCAATTTTAAATAAACGATGCTTCTTCTTTATGATACATTCGCGAACGAGCTGAAACAAAAATCAAACAAATTTTAAGGAAATAAAGCTGAATGCTTAGTGTGCTACATGGGCGTGTCAGAGGTTTGTTTTAGTTATTTTAAAGCTTACTTTCTAGGTGTGTAAAAGATGCACGAGATAGATAAAGAAAAAAGATGCAAAAGTTCAAAGAATTTGACGAAGTAAAAGAAGAAATAACGATACACTGACTTACGCGGTAGAATTCAAAGCTTGCTAGGCGGCTGCGCAACTACGCAGTGACTCAGAATCCCAAATATAGTGTTTGTTCGAATTTCTTTACATTTTTGACAAAAATAAATTCCTACTCTTCAAACTTATTCCATTCAGCCAATTAAATTAACAAAAACTGACGAATTGCAGTCAGTCAAAGTTGCTCTTGTTAGAGTGATTCTGGTCGCCATATTGGATCGCTAAATACCTTACATTTAGCGTTTACTATTAAAGTTATATTTCGAATTGTTATCGAATATTGTTGAAAACGTGATATTGTTCTTATTAGATAGTACTTACTATTTTATTAAATAATCATGACGTATAAAAACGACGAACGATCGCAGGTCAGACCGTAGATTATTTTTCGTAACACTGATTTCACCACGTAGCGAGGCACGTTTCTGACAACCAGAACATACTATCAGCTACAAAATTGACAAATTTCACAAGAAACATTTCTGTTAGAAGGTAACAATTTCCATTGCATAGCTGTATCGATAGCGAGTAAGCAAAGCACGGTGAAATTGAAATCAAACATAACTCCCGTCAACCATAAACCTACTATCCGTTTTATGGAAATTATAAATAACACGGTAGGAACTCGTTAATACCGTTACTCGATGCATTACGAGTGCGTGTAAGCATTGCGTTATCAAAACAGAAAAAATTCGAACGCGCGTAGCGATATTTTATCCGCGAGAAACCTCTTGGAGCATGTAACCGTTCGCCATTTGCACGTCCGATGACATTCTTGGAATTAAAATTATGTTTTTCACTCGTCGACCGTAACCAATTCGATATTTTTTACGCATGTTTAGGGGTGAATTTAAAGAAACCGGAAGAATAATTCAGAGGTTACTAGGAAGTTTCTTCAGGTAATAATGGTCTGGTTTATTTATCTGTTAGCCCCTTCGATGGCCGTGCAAACATCGTGCGTTGTCCCATATGTTACTCGTGCACTCTTTCGACCGACATGTGTGCGTCCTTGTACCAAAAATGGCAACCCCTCCTTGATAAAAGTCAAATAACCCGACTTCTGTTTCACATTTTGTGTATTTAAAATAGTTTTCGGGAAAACATTTCGTTATCATTATCAGGGATGCGTTGGCCAACTGAATCGTCCTTGAAAAGTTATCAATTAATTACAATTTTTCTAATAAACATTGTCAACGGTTATTAAAAACGAAATATGGTATGAAATCTTTCAGTAGTTTTGTCGATCGGTAAAGACGGAATTTAGAAAAATCTCCAATACTGCACTAGTACGCAACTGAATCTCTGAGCTATAGGAATTGGAAGATTAATATTTCTTTCTAGATGCGTTTCTGGATCCTTTCGCTTGTATGTTTCACGTTACACCGTAAAATGCGTCGAGTTCGACCGGCTTGGAATTTTCTTCATTAATAAACCTATCGAAACGAGCGATTCGTTTTTCCCCTAGCAACCGGTTTCCTCGTGGTTGTGTTCACGAGTCGTCTTCGTATACGGGATCTATTTCGGGTAAGACGACCGCCGTCGTCTCGACGCACCAGTAGACGTCATTCTTCCGAGATGCGATCACCACGTACCAACGAACGCCGTCGTTATGTCTAAGAATGTACCAGCTGTCGGTACATGACTTCATTGCAAACAAGTTCAAACAACTTTGCGCCGCTGTGAAATGCAAATATCATAACTCGTCAAGGTTCTGCATATTATCTACATAAATTACAAAAGATACATCATATCCCTTTGCTATGCAATTTAAAAACCGGAAGTACTCCACTGGTAATTCTAATTCGTCCTACGATTTATAATTTTGATTCTTTGCTCACATTGTAACATAATGATTCGTTGATTCTTCTCGTTATCCCGTTAAATAATAGGAATTCGCGCTCAAACAAATTAATTCGATAGCTGAAAATTGAATTAGGCGAGAGTCAACTAAAATATCGCTCCAATGGACGTAACTCGGACAAAGTTCTACCGTATTTCCTTTTGATGGTTAATTTAAGCGCATAATTTCTCTTTCCTTCTTTGTATGGCGGAACAGCGGATGCACGTGTATACACGAACACAGATCGGTGGTTGTAACCACGCCTTTAGGTTCGCGGGGGGTCTGGCTGCCGCGGTATACATGGAACAAAGAAAAGGAAGAGAGGACTAAATATCTCGCTGCTCGATTTCTGCGAACCGTTCCAGGAATTGATATTTTTAAACCGTTGCATTTAGGACCGTCTGTGACCTCGACGTCACTGAAGCGTCTGGTTCAAAAGTAACATGGAAGTTTCGACGCAGTCAGAATTATGGATCAGTTTCCGCGAATTGTTTTCCTCAGGTGTATACTTAAAGACATAGAAACTCCCTCGATAATTGCATGAGGGAAGGACAAGGCGAGGAAAAAGAATTTTTCTATTCTTAGGAGATACTCTCCCCACCCGAAACTACGCTCTTTCTTCTCCTTCCGTTTCATGCCGAGGCCAAAGGAAATCATCGATTTTATCTTTCTTCTTTGCTCTATCTCCTTTCAAGTTTCTTTCTTTGCCACAGTTGCATTAACTAGACGACGGGCCCTCGGGTAAAATGAAATCGCGCTGCAAGCGTTCAATGAAATTACTATAAATCGCAGACATATACTTTTCAGAGGAAAACAATTTTAGCGTGAGATTTGCTGCTAAAATTAAATTGACGAGACAATGCCTGGCTAACGTCATCCATTCTTGAAAGAGACGCGACAATTATCTGATACACAGTGTAAACACGAGACGGTGGAATAATTCAGTCGGTGTGGAAACGAACTAATTCGTGCGATCGCACGCGATTGTTGTAATTGATGTGCAACCATGCTAACGACAGGATGCGTCCGTTTGCATTCGTTTCACTCTAGATCCTGTCAATGAGTTCTCACGAAATGTGTTCGTTTTATTCCTCTTGGAAATTGTATTGTTTATTGTCGTACATTAACGATGATTTCCAATGTAATATTTCCTTTTAGTCGAAATGCTCATATATCATTTGGAATCTGAAGAATAGTGGATTCGTAAAGTCCATGGTCTGATATATAAAGTCCAATAGATCTCAAAGCTTTTCAACAGCGGAGCATCTCTCTGCAGCTCTCGACTCTCTCGAGTTGAACGAACTTGCACAGCCTGTGCACGGACTTCAACGACACCCTTGACGCCTCAGACGCCACTTACTAATTCTCTGCCCTTTGCACCCACGCACGCACGTGCCTGCAGGCTAATGCAATAACGCGGTCGGAACTTTCTGTCAGGGGCTTAGCCTTGCTACCACGTGGTTTATGCGCGTGCTGAGCCTAGAAGGTGACGAGAACATACGTAAATTGCCTACCGACATTACTTCCTGGTTATATTTAGGCTCTCCTAACTCCAAGATCGAATTTCTTATGGGGACGACCCCACGAAGAATCCGCGATAAACTGGCTGGAATGGTTCAATTAGCACTCAAGTTCAGAGTTTATGGGCGGTCACTACTAAGATCGTAGTGCTGTAGTAAAGATTTGTAATATTTTTAATTAATACAAAAATCGGAATTATATTCTCAAATACCGATTTTTAACGTGGCTTCTTCACCTGATACGTACGTATTAATTTACCTAAAATTAATGTTAAATAATTAAAGTTGCAACAAGAAACACCGAATTAGGGTGTTTACGAGTCGTAATTGATCGATGCATTTTGATCGACCAACCGCCCGAATTTCGAACAGAGAATAAATATAGACCGAATGTTCAGGTATCCCCTATTTTCAGCAGTTCCTCCCAATCGTCTCATCTACTCTTTTTTATTTAATGCATTCCCTAAAATGGCTGCTTCCCCTTATTTTCAAGACTTCCCTATGGTACACGTTAATGTGGGGCACGCGCGCCTGCGAGACGACGGACACGTGCGCGTCTGTGTATGAATTGTCAAACCTACTTGCGTCGGACAACATCGGGCAGCCGTTTGATACTTGTTGGCGTGATTAATACGAGTTCGAAGGTTGTATAAAAATGAAACGTATGTGGCTATGTTATGGAACAAACACACGAAATTTCTATAACGCATCCTTCGTTTGTATTGTCAAAAGTATAAAATAACTTATGTAATTTTAATAATCTTGTGACTCGTTAGCGACAATATCACTACTGTTCAATTAACCAATCCAATCCAAGATCCAAATTAACTATATTTTATATTCTATTTCTGAATAAAAAGAAGGCTCCGAAATATATAACGTTCGCGTCTTGACATCCATAACACATTCGTCTATATTTCGTCCTTTTGCGACGTTCAGAATACTATTTTATATATATATATACGTCATATATGAACGTCACAAAAGAACGAAATATAGACGAATGTGTTATAGATGTCAAGAAGCGAACGTTTCATAGCATATCTACCGCTTCTATCGTCAAAGAACTCAATAAGCCTCCGTATTATTGCACGATAATAAAAGAAATTACGCCTGCAATACCATTAGGTTTTTGACCCAGAAGAAAAGCATTCCGAGTAGTCGTCCCACATTTCGTGTCGTAATTCTTACCCGTTGACTTTTCGTCGCGTTCACGGGTATTCTTATCGAGCCGTTCGTCATTTTTTCTTGAGAACAGGCAGGTCTAATGACTGGAGCGAGCCCAGGCACGCGCCCGCAAGAAGAATCGAGGGTATCGAGACGCGAGTCGCCAGCCTCCGGCTGCTCGCAAGAGGGTGCCTACTAGTAACTGTTGGGCGCCGACAAAAATAGCGCCCCGATGCCGTTGTACCTACGGATGCAACGAGCATTACCATCGACAGCGTGAGGGAAGAAGGGAGATGCCGGGATTTAGACGTGACGGTTGCCCTTCGGCACGCAAAAGGGACGTTGTTCCACGTTCGAACGGGGGATCATCGCGCCTCGTAGAGGAAGCTTTATTTCCGGTCTGCATTCGATGCCCCGGTGGCACTGTGATCGTTCTACGATAGCTCTACGATATCTTCACGTTCGCGTGACGTCGATAGAACGTCTGCAAGAATTTGTCTACTTTTCTAGTAAACACAGTGGGAAACTCTTAATAAACAAAAACTCGTAACCGTGAATTTCCCGAGATTTTCCATGGAGCTATGATAAAAATACGCGATAGCTATAATAAATCAACATCGGTCTAGCGGTCAGCTGATCGAAAGTGGAAGCTGATCGAGACTTCCTTGAGAATGATACATTTTGGGAATAACGATCGGTCGAGTCATGCCTTCAATGAAAACAAACTAACGAACGATCGTACATGTGTCTTTGATGTTTAACAACGAGTCAACGCATAACAGGAAGAGCAATAGATTTCGTGGCATCATTTCATTCTGATATAAAAAGATTGAATGTGTAAGATGACTAGGTTTTCGCTTTTTCTATAGAAGGTGCAATTTTGGAGAACAGAGATAAACGTCTCCTTCGTAAAGATGCTGGGAACGCGGTCGAGCTTGGAATCTCGCGAAAGGGACTCTCAAACGCATCTCCCTTTTTTCGTGCGAACTGTCGATCAAACGGCCGGAAACCCGCCAGTTATGCACTGTGAATTCGGGAAAAGAAACTAGTCGGCGGTGAGACTATCGAACAAAAGCTTACCGATGTGTTTCAGCCTCGAAATAGCAGCGTCGGGACGTCGACTCTCAGCTATCTCGCGTTCCACGGAGCAACGACACTTTTCCTTCTTTCTGCTCTTCTTCTTCGTCTTCTCCTCAAGCTTTCACTCGATCCTCGCGAAACGATCCTTGCGAAGAATCTCTTTCTCGCGTGTTAATTCAAATATAAATATACTTATTCAATTTTCTTTTCGATTAGTTAAGAGGTTCTATATGAACGATATGTGTTTAAGGATTCAAATAAATATTATAAATAAATTACAAGGTAGGTAGAACGTCAATTCGAGCGTCGACGTGAACCCTGTTCCGCCCCCGATCCTCCATTCAGAGGAACACCGAACCAGCCGACGCGTTTTCGACGACTGCACCACGTTGCCCTCGTTCTCCCCGAGTCACGGCAAAGCTCTCATTTGTCCAGAAGCTTTTTTCTTCTTCGCTTTCCCCACCAGTCGCTTCGCGTCTTTCCCCTACTATTTCCTTGCTCCAGGGTGGAAGCTGACGGAGGGTATTTCGATAGCGCTCTTCGTGACCTTTTCGAACGTCATTCATCCAATCTCTAATTGATTTCCCCGTATATTTCAAATTTTTGAACATTTACCTAATTTCCAGTCCAATTTAATTTGTATTTAATTTAGATGAATAATATAGTAACCGAGATAAACTTTTCAAAGTCTCCTCATTCTTAATTTCACGGTATGGAATTCTTTTTCTTTGTGAAATTGCAGGGAATTGAGATGAAGTAGAGGAAGATCGTACTGGCAATGAGCGATAAGTCTGCCCATAACGGAAGAATTCACTTAAACGCTTCGAGAGGTACGGACAGAGAAAGGTACAGAGGTATGTTTTGTGAAAATACGGATCAATTTGGAATTTGATCAGCTATTAGCGTCTAAAAAATATGAGGCAGTTTGATGTAATATATGTTCAGACCTTCAGCTTGGCCGACGAATACCGCCAGCTGTATTTTTCGAGTTCTTTGTCTTTGTCTCCTCGCGTTTTGCATATCCGCCGGAACTAGCGGTGTACTTTTTTCAGTTTTATCTGTCGTTGAGCCTTGGATTACTACTCTTTTCTCTTCAAAGGGAAATCGTTCGGAAACGACAAAAGAATACATTTTGAGTCTTTTAATTATTATTTTTTCTTTTGCTATTACGTCAGTGTAACGAAGAACAAAATGTTTGAGTAGAATTATTCCTTTATTTGTTTCATTGCTGCTAAAAAAATGATGCGATTAATTATAGAAAAGTTGTGATTTTCAGTGTAACTTCTTGAAAGTACGTTTCCGAGATCATTTTGAAGAATTATATTTAGCAAATGTGCATGTCAATGAAATTCTGTTTGTTTTTGTATACCGGTCCCCAGGAACCGTACTTGTCGTTCTTGTTCGCCGACTGTTGTTGGGATTGTTGCTGATGCTCTGACGATGCATTTTTATCTTTCCTACATGTGCAAAGTTAAAAGAAAAAATGAAAAGTTATTAGCTGTTTAGATATGAATAGTATTCATAAAATATAATAATATAATAATATAATATTAAAAGACTAAAAAATGTAAATTGCAAACATACTTAACACCCTCGAAAGGTCCTTTGATGGTAGTATCATTGATATTAGCGTACACCATTTTAATCCTTTTGCCTCTCCTCGAATATAATTATACTCTTTTCTTCCGCCTCTTTCTATCGGTTTAACCCAATTAAAACCAATATGTCGATCGATTTTCCAGATCTATCAGATAACGTTCTCACCGCCAATAGTAGAGTATTTTCTTCTTTTTCTACTTACGAAAACAATGATTAATTCGTAATAATTGGGTCTGATTTAAGTTTTCTTATCTTTTTTCAGCTTTTTAGTTATAGAGGATACTTACTTTATGGCACGTGATGCAAATGAACCAGAACTAGCAGTTCTAAACGATTTCCAACATTAGCACGTCGACTCCCCTTGCGAGTTCGAAGATTTTTAGCGAGCCTGCATAAATATATATAATATATAAAAATATAATAACAATTCATAGCTACAAAACCCTTTATAATCTTCCTTTTACACTATTGTTGGTTTAACCTTCAAACTATTATTTAATATTTTAAAATACAGGTCTAGAAAGTTATTTATGGTCGTGTGAAGGAAATGCAAATATTTTCGAAATTTTTCCCGTCCATCTTACATTAGTAGTTTTGTGTCATACATCGCTAAATTACCGTAGAACTACGATTATCGAAACATCGATTGATAGAACGATCAATTGTACTGTAGTTTTCAACATTTTTCCATTAAGTCTTTGATAAAGTATATAAATAAAGGGATTTCCCTCGTATTATGTATCTTTTCCTACACTTTTCTCTTGGTACAAGTTTTATACACTGGTAGTTCTAGTATTAGAAGCTAACATACAGTAACAAGGTTTTACTGTACACAATAAATTTATTTGACGCGGTTTTTGGTATCAAAATGGCACACTAGGATCGAAGTGCAAGTAGAAAACCTGTTTTCGTATTTCTGCACTTACCTAACACTGGGTAAGAACGTTGGGGAGTTGCCTTGACAGTCCAAGACTTTGCACCTCATCGACACATAGGTGTTCTCGATTGCCACGAGATACTATTGTGATTCCCGTTGATTCCAACTTTCCTCGCATCCACTCGGACCGATAATTATTCGCTCTTTTTGTTCTTTCTCTAATGAGCTGAATGAGCAAGGAATTTTTAAATGGACGTAAACTCGAGGTCGCTAGAAAGACTGCAGGTTCTCTGGCGATTCTGTCGCCTCTTACATAGCCTGCGAGTGTCCCCTTCTTCGCATATTCAGCTTTGATATCGAGTGGGGATTGATCTTGATTCCTTCGAACCATCAATGACAGAATTTTTAATAGATCGGTATTTTACATTACCAGTAAGCTTGTTGATAATGTGCATGAATTAATGGAGATCAAATTACTATTCATACAGGAAAAACTGTGAAAAATTTCCTGAGTTATACGCGACCGTGAATCAGACGTATGATATCTTTAACTTTTAGATGACGTCATTATTTTTTAAGAAAAAATACCTAAATTTTATGAAAATGATATTTTATCGCATAATGTAGGACAAATTCAAGAAAGTACGTTTGAAGCATACAGTTTTAAGGTGATAATTCTTTTTGATCGTAGAAGTATTATTATTCGTATTATTATAAATATGGAACTATTATCATTCGTCTTAAAACAAATCGCACGTTGCTCTTGGAGCTAAAAAGATTCGATGGACGAGGCCTCGTAGCTGCTGAACTAACTTTAGGCTGAAGAACGGGATACGTTACTGATTGTAAAGTGCCGCTAGTCGTTTTCTCGTAAATCAACGTATTGATCAGCGCATCGATCTTTTTCAGGCCAAAGTTAATCCTTCGATGAAGGTGTTCTCAAAGAATAAATTTAATTACGGAAAATTCTTCTAATTCTTCCAGTTAATGATTAACTACCGCTGTGCAATTTAGAAATAGAATCATCGTCAACACGCATTTCGACGACATAAATTATACATTCAGGGAAAAATAAAAAATAACGCAAACAATTTGCATCTACATAAAAACTAGAATCTGATGCAACATCGATCCTTGGTGTCATCATATTGTTGATTCGAAACCACCGAAACTTTTCGAAAGCAAATATCAATGAGAAAAAGCTTGGAAATTTCGGGTGTTTTCGCTTTGAGTAGATTTTTAATAATATGTAAATACGAGCTGTGATTAATAAATATCTTTCTAACAGATCTTAGGGAAGGAATCGTTAACGCGTGTCTGAAATCGACGAAGTATCAAACCTATTTTCTGATCACGTTCTGATTTAATAATGTTAAATTAATTTATCAAGTATATCTTAACGGTAATAAAAATTCCATTTTATATATAGATGTGTTATTTACAGCAAATATACAATTTATACGACATAAGTAGGATATTTTTTACTCTATATATAATAATCCTATTTTCTGAATGTGAACAATGTATAAATTTTGTTAAAATTAAAATTATTCTTATTTTACATAATCTATCTAGCTTCCACTACGCTAGGTTGTTTTCCTGGATTCAAATTAATCAAACGATTTGAATTTTCTACTAGTTCGGTAATGCTGACTCTACCGCGTTGTCTGACAAATTTTGCCACAGCTTCCAGCTCCTCCTGAGATATGTAAATAAATTTCCCTCTATCGTCGATAACTCCAGTCAAATTTTCATGCGCCTGCAGATCCTGAATTCTTTCTACTACGCTTGATGTTTTTAAACCAAAGCGTGCTGCCAAATCTTCTAGAATTACTACTTTGTTTTGCTTAATGTATAGAACAAATTCTTCTAATAAATTTTCTTCGTCTTCTTTGTCATCCTGATCATAGCCCTCTTCTTCTATGCTAAATGCTTCTTTCATTTTTAAATATTCTTCGTATTCTCTCTTTTCTTTCTCCTCTCTGGCTTTCCTTTCTGCCTCCTCTTGTCTTAATTCTTCTGCCCTCTCTTTTTCAGATTGTTTATCTCTTTCTTCTTGAAGAAGTTGTTCTCTTTTCTTACGTTCTTCTCTTTCTCTTTCAATAACTTCTCTTTGTGCCCTTTTCTCTGATTTAGCTGCCAACTTGGCCCTTTTCTTTGCACCCATTTTGAAATCAGGCATGGCTGGCTTCTCATCTGCTTCGTCGTTAGCTTCGTTTCCAGATCCATCGTCATCTTCCTCAATTTGCTGACTGGCAGTCGCTTGCATACGACGTCTAGCAATTCTTTGACCCGCTGCTCGCCTTATTGGTCTACCTTGTGCAACTCTTTCGGCTACATTTGCTTGTTTTTTCTTTGCTATAACATTCGTAAAACAAACATTCGACGGTTTTTCGAAATATCAAACATTCAAGGGATCTAAGTGACTGATTTAAGTACCAGTTTCTATCAAACGCAAGGAAAGATTAATTCAATGTTCATGAAAATTGTCAAAACATCTGTTTCAAAACAAACAAACAAATAGGTTAGGGATGTATTTGGTTATCTTACAGAAGATACTCTAATAATAACACAAAAAATATTTTGCATAGAAACATACCTGATTTTTTACTGGAAAATACCGTAATACCGATAATCAATGCAATAATTAAAACAGCGAAAGAAGCTAACAACGTAACGTCCATTTTTTGTTTCTGTTATTTTCCTAGGTGAGTTTAGTTTCCGATTATCGAGAAAGTAGATATCGATAATGCTCACTAGCGCCACGTACGTGAACTTCACTGTTGTTTTCGAAGGTGACGTGTGCTTCATTCTGTATCACATAGAATTTTATTCGTAATTTAAGCTCCGCCGTGCTACTAAAAGCACTGCATATCAAAAATCATGTTAAGACACAGTGGTATATTCTTTATATTCTTATGCGTTTTCGAATATGGTACTGGACTTTATTTTCACATCGCCGAGACTGAAAGAAAGTGTTTCATCGAGGAAATTCCAGATGAAACGACCGTTTTAGGTACGTGAAATGTATGTTAATAAAGTGAATTATTTTTACAGTTAATAATTCGATTTCTCTGTGACTCTCATTGAAACTTTTCATTTTTTTTCCTATAGTACATTACAAAGTTGAGTTATATGATCCGAGAACTGGTGGATTTGCTCCGAGCAGTGTCGGGATGGGAATGCACGTGGAAGTTAGGGATCCAGATGATAAAATGATTCTCTCCAGAGTGTATAGTTCAGAGGGAAGAATTTCATTTACTTCTCATACGCCTGGTGAACATGTGATTTGTTTGTACTCTAATAGCAGTTCTTGGTTCAGTGGTGCTCAACTGGTAACATATCTAATTGTAAACAAAATAATAATTGTTTATAGCGTTTGACGTAACTAAATTCATTTTATTATATAGAGAGTACACTTGGACATTCAAGTTGGAGAACATACTATCGATTATGCCAATACAGCTCAGAAGGAAAAGTTCACCGAGTTGCAGTTGAGGATACGTCAGCTTCTCGATCAAGTGGAACAAATAACAAAGGAACAAAATTACCAAAGGGTATTTATCTTACGTTTAGCTCCGAATTGCTTTGCTTAGAATTTGAACTATGTCCTTATATTATGTATTTGCAGTATCGTGAAGAACGTTTCAGACAAACATCTGAAAGTACACACCGTCGGGTATTCTGGTGGTCCCTCGCCCAATCTGTTATTTTATTGATCATGGGTGCATGGCAAATCAGACATTTGAAGAGTTTCTTCGAAGCAAAGAAACTAGTATAAGATTGAAATTAACAATTCCAGAAAATGTTAGTCATCCGAGGAACATTTTTTTATCATCATGGGAAATCTCCGTTGTAATATATTTTAAAAAAAAAGAAAAATGAGGAAAAACCGGTTTTAACGTAAAGAGATTCGTTTTCAATTATTTGTATTTATCGTACATAATCAGTTTAAACGCGCTTACACTTATTTTGTGGTAAACATTTGTAAAATTTATTCTTAAACGGAATGAAAAGCTGTGTATGAATTTTCATTGGAATAAAATATTCATTTTACAAAAAATCTCTGTTTATTTTTCCTTCTCTTGTAACACTATGAAATACAAATTACTGTAATATAACTGGGCTAACGAGTCTAAAAATGTTAGTAAAGCAGTTGACAGTTTCAAAAAGTATAACTTTTAGGTATCTATGTAAATGAATAATTGGTAAGAACTAATTCATGAAACCATTGTAACACTCGCGATATTAGATACATAATGGTATTCTAATAAAACAAACTAGTCTCGTTTCTCGACACTTCTGCACCGAAAACAGAGAGAAAATTCCCTCCCTATCGAAAGCATAGAAGCAACCGTACAAAAAATTGAGTTATGAAAAATCAACATGGAAGGTAGAAAGTTTTTCTTTCTGTGCATGCGTGGTATGCTATGAATATCGACACTCTATACATTTCGGATAAGCCATGTACTGCCATCTATCCTCGCATACTCTAAGTTGCTGTTCCTTACATCTTCAATAGATGGCAGTACGTGACTCGTCCGACACTCGTTCACGTACAATTTACAGTTTAATTTGTTCACTAATATTTTATTTATATTCGGAATGTAAACAAAGAAAAATTTTCGATCGATTTTTCGTTCTTCCGCCTGTTTGCTTTGGTCTTCAAAATCTATCTATATTTCCGATGTAATTTTTCAAAGTTCACAAATGACTAGGAAGAAAAATTGGAGGGGGAAGAGTTAAGGAGCGTTTGGCCGATCAATATTATTGTCAATATTAAAAGTTTTCGACATTATGGCACGTAAGAGATCCTCTAGACGATCAACATAATATTGTCAATACAACGTTGAGAAGCTTAAATATTGACAGTGATATCGACTGTCTGCACGCTTCTTTCAAGGTAAATGATCAAATAGTTGAATTACCTTTACACGGTAATTTACATTAATTTGTACAAGTTTAATGTTTTACCAACTAAGAATAAATACAATTTAATTTTCTTTTTTCGTAACTAACAAGATTTTTAAGAGAAATTGCTTATTCCCTTCGGTATTCGACTTGCATTCTCCTTTCTTTAACCTCGTTTCCACGTAAAACTCGCATTGTTATGCCGCGTATAGGCCGATGCCGGATAGAACGAGCTATAACATCCGAAACGTTAATCCATTCGGTGCGCGTCGTCTCCTTTGCGACGCCGATAAATCACAATATTCCGGAATACATTCGGAGAGGCAGAGGCCGGTGGCCCGAATTCATCGTTTTGAAAAAAAGAAGGACCAAGTCGATGTCAAGTTTCCGCGAGTATGTCTTTGTCGTGCCAAAAGTTTCTTCCCATGTTATCCTGAACATTTCCACTGTCTTTATCCTTTCCCTTTTCAGTTTTTCAAAGTTCCTGCTTCTCAGATCGCTGTCTTAGAAAGCAACTGGGTGACTAGTTGCTTGTTATCTCTGAATTTCATTTAGTTGCGCGGTTGCGCTGCAGATTAAAGGGGATTGCAAGATTTCAGGTTGTAGCATATCCGGTCCGGTAGAACCCGACCTGCGAAATGTTAAATATAATCGTGGCAATTATTTCAAGAATACATTAACGTACATTAAAGTTCTTGCGATCTCTTTCTGCCTAATTAAACCGAAACGAACGATATAATTAAGACGATCATTTGAATCGTTCGTAAAGGAACGTAAAGCACAATATTAAATCTTTTTTCAACAGCACCCGTTTCATAGAAATGAGGCTGATGGAAGGAGAGTGAGAGAGTGCGTTTCGTCCCGGGACTACCGGTGGACTCGTCAGTAAGGCTATGCCCGGTAGTCCCTGCCTTAGACGTAGAGGGAGTCTCGCTAGGTGCGGTATTTCTATCAATCGCTCGTATATTCAACCCGCTAGCGAGTTAGACAGACAGACTCGTTGTCGTCGTAGCCCTCTAGTGTTGGCGGTTGGTACCCGCGGATCGCCCGGGAGGTGTTGCGCCGCGTTGATGCCTCGACCTGTCGGCGTCCTGTTGATACCGATCCGCCACAGAAATTTCTGCAAAAGGTAGAATCATCAGGGAAACGCGCAAAATTTTCACTCACGTATCTTCCTTAAACGTTTCACCAGAGAACTACGAATCGGCACGGGTTACTTAATTCGATTGAAATTAGAGAGCAGCGCAAAAAACAACCGGTATAAGACAAAGCCATATATCGGATATTTGACTGACCGGTGATTGTACTCCATTCCCTCTTAACCGACATTAATTAATTTGCACGATAAGATCGTTTTATCTACATTTACTGGAACCATTTCTTCATAGTCTACGGGCCAGTAATGCTTTTCCATACTTTTTCCTACACTTTCCGCTCTTCCGGTAAAAAAAATGATAAGCAACGGGCAGGACACGTTTTGCTTTCACTTATCCGCTTTATACGCAGCCAGCGTGTTGCGTCGACTAACAAGAAACATTTTAATTTGTTCATTTTTCAGCAGAGTAAATTACTTCGTCACGTGTAATTCCTACGATACGTATCGATCGGGAACAACTTTTCTCATAGGTCGCCGGTGAACGTAAAAAAGAAGGAAAAAGAGAAAAGAAACGATATAAACACTTTCCAAAAGCGTTCGTTACGACGCGTGTAACGACCCAGAATAGTTACGTATGATCCAGTCGGTCGATTAATCCATTATCCTCCGGTTCTCGGCGATTAAAGCGTCGTTGATTGCCATATTTAAGCAAAATGCATCTATTACGCTATTAATCGGTGTTGAGGAAAAGATTCGCTTCGCTAATTGTATCCACCGACTAGTTATGGGAAAAGAAGTGGATTTTCTCACGTACGAAAAGGAATTTAAGTAATCGTGTTAATATTTGAACTACAGGCGGTTTAAAAAGCGCGTAAAGCGGCGCGTTAAAGCTTCCGCGAACCGGAAACGATGGAAAACAGCATACGATTTTTAGGGAAAACGATCGTCTTCTCGACGATTAATCAAAGCGTCTATTTAACGCGTTATGCGATAGGATTATGAAAACGTACACATTGTAGATTCAAATGTTGCTTTCGTCCTTACGAAATAATATTATACATATCGTGCTCGTAATATTTCGTTATACGTAGCAATCCTTCAAGTTATTTTACAGGAATACAAACGATTTTAATTGGTTGGAACACTTTCATGCTATAGAAATAATAATTATCGTCCAGTTAGGGAGTCGTTCATTTTTGTACACGCATTTTGTACACGCCAATTATTGTACGATAGAGATCTAAGAAGTACGTTTAAGGATATCGTGATACGTAGTTTAACGAAAGTTTTGAAATATATTTTTCGAATAACGATGATTCTCACACAGGCAATTGATGTATATTTTATGGCAGCTAAACAACGATATTATTAGTACGTGACTGAATCGTAGCGAGTTTAAAGGCTAACGTAATTTAATTATCATCAATCCTTCCACGTCAAGCTAGTTTTGCAGAAAAACATCGGTGTAACGGATTATAGCGTGCTAGGAATCTCGCGAGACGAGAAAAATAACATAAAGTTATCTCGAATGTCGTCAATCAATGAGCGAAAGAACTCGATTTGTCACGAGATCTGGTGTAGCAGGTATCCATGTAATCTATAGAATGTTACGAAACTACGATACCGTGATAATTTCTTCTACTTGTCGTATAAATTCTAAGAGCCGATTGTTTCGAAAAATGAGCATAAAACAGACAAATATTTCATATGGTATCGTCAATGAAATTTTCCCCGGATTATAAGTAAATTTCTATAGATTGTTAATCCGCGATTCAGAGTATTCGTTTATTTTGAAACAACTCATTCGTTCAAAATTATCTTGCTATTCGAAAAATGAAATTTCGCACTTATTTTTATGGACGCGAGGTAAAAAAAAAAAAAAAAACAAAGGGAATATAAGGCGTAACACTGGCCTGTCGAACCGAAACTCCATAGAGGAACGGAATTTCACAGCGACTCGACGCAAAGGAAAAAGCGATACGCGAAAGGACAGAGCGTGGTTGAAGGAAGAAGAGCCGCGTCGATCGCGAAGAACCCGGAAGGAACAGGTCATCTCATCTGTCTTGTGCGGTGGATTTACGCTGGTCAGGTGAGCACAGGTAAATACACCCGGTCCAGTGCACGGCTGGCCGTCGACTCGGTAGGTAGTTGGTGCTTCGGCAGACGGGGAAGAAGGATCGAGTGCGTTCAACCCGTGGATCGCGCGTGATCCACGCCGGTCGGCCTTGACACCGCGAGATCTACCCGTGGGGAAGCCATTATCGTAGCCATGTGACCGGGACGATCCTGCCGGAGGACGCTTCCTGTCGGTACGTGCACCCATACGATCCTTCTTAAGTCGTCTTCCTGCTGTTCCACTCGGCCGAGATCGGACGATCCTCGTCGGCCCGCGAAATAGTTTATTTTACGCGAACGGTGGAAGGACCGTCGAGGCGACGATCGAAATTATTCGACAGACTCGGAAAGCGGGTTACCAGGTTATCGATAGTTTACGAAGCACGATCATCGGCGAAAAGACGGGTAAAGGAACGGCCACGGGGATATTTATTCCGCGAGCGATCGAGCGTGCAAACGCCGCTTGAATTTCAAATCGAGATTCGCTCGTGAGCCGACGTCTTGTTGTTGGAAAGGACGATGGCTGTTTTGACGATCGTTCAAACAGCATTTGCTGATTTTTAGGTTGAATCGATCGGTGAAGTAGAAGAGGAGTTTGTTAGGGTTTCATGAAATTCGCGTTATGGTTCTTTAAAAATCCAACCTGCTGTTTCCACGAAATCACGCTGCGCGAAAACGTGGTTCGATCAGTTTAGGCTTTACGTCGAGTGGGTGGAACGTAGTTAGGTCCTCAGTGAAAAGAATTTTCCATGTGGGCTGAATCGTTGCCTCGAAATGGCATTCGTGAAACGCAAATCACCTTAGGATCGTGAGAACGCTTCCGTAGCTTTGCGAAAGGAACGAAAGCTGATCGGAGGTGGCTGCGAACTCGTGGCCGATCGACACGATCTATTCGATCGACTCGCTTCTTT
Source organism: Bombus bifarius (assembly GCF_011952205.1). Lineage (NCBI taxonomy): Eukaryota > Metazoa > Arthropoda > Insecta > Hymenoptera > Apidae > Bombus > Bombus bifarius. The sequence continues at coordinate 439,791 of NW_022884357.1, forward strand.
CGGCGTCGATTAACAGAACGTAATCGCGCCTCATTTCGCTCTAATTATTCGCGCAAAAATAGGCTGCTTTTTTCCCCGGTATGCTCACCTGGATTACGCAAATAAATCTCGTTATCGTAAGACGATTAAGCGTTTAAAAGATTTCGTAGAGTATCAATCAGACACGGTTGAGAATGTTTGTTTAAGCGGATGTTTATAATTATAACGCACGGCGTCGAGCGCGGATCGAGTTAATATGTTTAGAGAGATTACGAGTTTTCTTGTGTGCAATTCTCGAGCTGTTTTAATGGTAGGCGATGTACATTGCGAAATATCTCAAGTACGTTTCACGCCACAGGAAGTAACCGATGCGTTGCTTTTCATGAAACCGTACAATCAGAATCTCACTTGCGAAAAATCACAGTCATCCTTGGATGTATTAATATCGCTTATAGTAGACATCCGTGCATATATATATATATATATATGCGTATCTTTCTTTCAGCTTTACGTTGTACGATCTTCTCAGGATCTGTGATAACTTTGAAGTCTAACTCTCACGTCTTAATTATTAGAATATTTGTTTCATTAATTTGTACTTTAAATACAAAGTATGGAATGTAAAAGGACGAAGAATTTTAGTAGAGATGCTGTTCACACGCAAATATACAGTGGCTATACGAAATATTTGCACATGCCCGTATCTTCCAATGAAATGATTTTTTATCAACTTTTTGCCTTCTATCGCGATCCTTGAAATCGCGCTCTGACCTTTCCTCGGAAAAGTATTTTATCTCTTGTCTTTAGAGAAAATATCATCCGCAAAACTATCCTTAAGAAATATGAAAAAAGAATAAAAAGGGACGCTCGTGGGAATCTCCAGTGAAATCTCGGCTTTTCAGCAGACGGGCGAGCGCGTAACGCGCGCACGAGTTACACGCAATTTTCGTAACGTTCGTAGTCGATCCGCAAGCGGATAATCGCCTCGAATTCCGGTGTTTCTGGCGGATACGAAATAATCGTACCGGGTAACAAGTATTGCATCGTCTCCCTATGACTGAAGCGTGGTGCAAGGGGTCAGCGATGGCACTAGTAGTACCGTTTAATCTGTTTATTCGGCGTGCTAGCTAGTTCATGCTGCATCGGCTACATGTTTAAAGGGGCATAATGTCACGGAACGCATCGAGTAATTACTTACACGCGTATGCATGTGAATCGAGAAATTTATGCGAGCAACGATTGCGAGTAACTCTGGCCAGACGTAGGATTAATATTGATTATGAGAGATTGAAATATGTGGACAATTAGAGGCTCTCGGTTGTACGCGAGCAAGGACGCGCGAAATTTGATTGATGAACTCGGTTTCGAAAACATATTATTCTGGCGTTGTATTGCTCCAATGGGTAAGAAATATTGCGATAAAATTGAAAATGCAGGATTATTGGAACAAGAAATGGAAATCAGCATCTGGTGAGAGTAAGCGTGTATATAATTAAAAATAGATTTTGCACGTAAATTGTACGAGTATACGTCGGAAGGTAACGTGCATAATGGAATTCAATCAGCAATGCGATATTTTAGTCTGAAATATGATAATTCAGTGATAATTACTACAAAATGACCGTTTGTTATTAACAGAATGCACCGTTAACAGAATATAATGGAAAAAAATAAAAGGCAATTGCAAAAGTACACGTACATGGGCATAAAGAGGCGTAAAGTCGTGTTTGAAACAGTTAAATTAGTACTGAACGATCAGACAATGACTCTGTCGAATGTACAAGACGTCAAAAGCAAAAGTCCCTAACGTTCGAGTTGTGTGAACATCCCACGATCAGTCACAAGTGTCATTTACATTTACGATAGGAGCAGTTTCTCATTAATCATGCTGTCACACATGAAACGGTCTCCTGTTCTCAATTTCAGACTCCCGTTTCCCGCAAAATCAGCTGCGACCATCGAAAATTACGTAATTTTGTACTCGATTGCAAGGTATCGTTACGTAAAGGGGAAACACAGCGAATCATTCGTGAAAAAGTACCATCGGCCGTGAACAATCGCTCACAGCAACTTGCTACTTTGCTCTCCACCTCCACTTTGCTTCGGTTCGGTTACATTCGCTATCACTGTAGAGTATTGCCCGTCTCTGACAGCTAGGTTAGTAAATAAAAAAATGAAATCTACAGCTATGTGTAGATAGAAGTTCGTTATGCAATTAAAAGATCATCAAAATACCTTGCTTATCGAAACATGTGCGTTATTGCGTACATAGACGAATGTATTAACAGGAAAATGCTTGCAAAATATCGTATAGATTGTTTGTAAAAGAATATCAGCAAAGCCTTACGGTAGAATACAAATTCACAGTTGGATTAGGCGCGTACAGTAGAATATGAAGTCACAGTGGAATAAGGACTCTGGTATTCATCACGCGCAGTTGATCTTCGACATTCTACACTTAACGCGCACCGAAAGTTTTTACAAGTTTCATATTCTTCGGACGAATAAATGTATCTAACGACTTGGTTGTTAGTATTTTTAAAGATATAAATTTAAACCGAGATTAAAGAAGGTCTATCATTTTTAATATTCAACAGGTCTTTCGTTGTTTTGATTAAACGCATTGTCGAACTTGTTAACAGCGTTATGACCGTTCCGAAGTCGAGCAACGCTCGAATAACTGGCGGAACTAGCCTGAGAATTAATTGCAACGCGTAACCAGTTCTGCGGTGCGTTAAGAACCGCTTTAGCAGACGCATTCCTCGCGAAAGGCCACGTGTGCGCGCTGCATTTTTTCAGTCATGGGATCTGAGACTGGTGGCGGTTAAACGAATGGTGTTAGCGTACTGGTAACCATCGCATAACGTGTTACGTTTGTAGCTCGGTTCCTGCTTAATGTCGTACATCGTGAAACCATGTTACGCGGGAACACGGTTTCATGTAAATTACATGTAAATGGAAATTGTATCGTAGAAATATACACTGTATTATTTGTATCATTGTATCTTAGACAAAGATGATGATCACGGGGGAAATAAAGGATAACTGCAACAGCTGACAGGCGTTTTCTATAGCGGACTTTAGAATAAATAGTACAATAATAAATAATAGTAATAATAAAAAAAACAAATAGCAATGTATACGCACCGAGTACAATAAAATGGATCCTACTCATAATTAGCGACTCGCAAGTTGAACAACGGATAAGTGAAAAAACTCTCTCTTCGTTTGGCGCTTCACTCGCAGAACGGAAACACGAAATAGTTTGGAACTTTTGCCAGAACGTTTCGTTTGGCTCGTATGGATCATATCCTGAATACTAAAGGAGCGTTGCACGTTTGTAGCGTAGTAAAAATCGTTGAATAAAACTGCTCGAGATATATTCGTGCGAACATTTTTTTAGACGAGTAATCGAGATTCGCTCGTTTTATCGCGATAGAAAAATGTGGTATACATGTATTAGGAAATTATAATACCTCTTCGGGTTTATAAACTGGAAATTAAAGATCCGAAGCAAAATGAACTAACGAGACTTTTTCATCCAACGTGCTATTAATTACGTTTTAAAGTATATTACGATTGATGCATCAGTTTGCAGAAAGCTTGAAAAATATGGTAAAATATTAATCGTTCCATATTTCTAAAATTTCTTTTTTCTATTTCCAAGTTAGCGTATACATGTACATGTATAAGATTATTCAACGATCGAAGAAAGATTTTTTTGATAAACTTCAATTTCTGTAAAATCTTCTTGGAGATCGCATGCTGTATAATTATATTCTAAGATATTAATATACGTTAGTAGTATTTGTAAGAAATGTAATAAACGTCATTTTCAGGATAAAAAGTTTCAACAAGTGGGGGATGAGAACACGAGGGAATACGTTGATATTTAAAATGAATTAATTTAGGGTGTGACACACTTTCAGAAATCACCTTGCGCATAATGTTGTCTATGGTCTTAATTCCTGACGGAGTATGTCGTTTGCCGGCATTAAATTTTGGACTTGACCCACTTGTGCTTCGAGTCCTTCAATTTTATAGAACTTGAGGCACTCGTATCTATCGTGTTTCTTTTGATAATGGCGCGACATTAAGCGTAAAATATTTTTATTATTGCATTAACGGCGTATCTTGCCACATTAAAAAACATGAATTTTTCTTTTCTAATTACGAATTTCAAATTAATACCGATTAACACTTTTCTCGTTCCTAATGCTTCTTTTATTTTTTATCGTGAGAACTTTGTATAGTTGAAAAAAGAAAAAAAAATACATAGAATCCAATATGTATATTTAATAATATTTATGTTTATAAATGTACAATTATACTTATTTTTATTAAATTTGTTACGATCAATTTTAGATCGAAAGACCGTCATACCTTCTACTACAGCAGGAAACAGTTGTCGTGCATTCGTATCACAATAATTTTGTTTTTACGTCCCTAGGAGCAGATTTCAATAGCGAGCATTCCGACATTGTAGCCATATTTGCGAGTATTTCATGCAATAAAACTCCGTAGAAAGAAAAGGAGAACAGTTTTCATGAACGAACAGATCCCAGGACCTACTTACTTTGAATTCTCTTGACCATTCCCGGCAACATTGATACGATTCCGTGTCATTCGGTCAAACCTCGAATATTCGAAGATTTCTCGGTCGACGATCCCTCCTCTGCCATAGATCGACGCTCTGATCGTACACCATAAAGCCCATAAACGTTGATCGATACGGTTGATTTTATGGCGGTGAAACGAATATAGTTAACACGATTTATACACTTTAGGCTGGCCGATCGAAGCAACTTTCTCTAATATTCCGCGAAACTGCGTCTATCAACGACGATTAAACGATCGTGTCCGCGAAATTATGAAACTAATAACGATCATGTAAAATTACGAAATTCGGTGATCCCCAACGAATGGATTAATACGATTTCTCGGCGGCCTGATCGATTCTGTTACATCGAGAACAACGAGACCACGACGAGAAGGCTGAGAAAACACGATAAGCGATCGAATCGATTGCAGAGTTTCCGTTTAAACGTTGGCCATTGAAATGTTGCAAGAAAGATGTCTATAAGGTGGACCATAAATCGTTTCGGAAAATTACCAGATTGCCTTGTTCTTTTATGAGTTTGAGCAAGAACTTGGTTATGAGTAAGACGGTTAATATGTAGCACGGTGGAAGATAATCGTGTGTAAGTTGGAGATTTTATGGTCAGTGGATTGGTTACTGTTATGTAGTTATTGGTTTTTATTTGAGAAGGGGTTGATGCGTTCAGCATGTTAGTCGATTGTGCTAGGTATGAGGAAAACTTGATGGATTTTCGTTGCGTGGAATTTAAGAAATTTCTTATGTTTTTTCGTGGCGAAGAAAATAATTACGTGTTCTATTTCTTGCGAAATATTTAATGACGTACATTAATTATTAAATGTCCAGATACTTTGGTCTATTTCTGGTACAGTGGTACTAAACTACGTAAATTAACGACAAATTAATGACCGAAGATAATATTATCGTCTTTTGACCAAGTTAACAGATTATACATTTAAATTATTTTAATATATCACAATACTACAGTATTACAATGATCAAATATACCTGTTTATCGTCGGTTTCATATATATCTTTACTTCGAATTAAATGCACGTGAACTGAATAATTCTTAACGTAATTTGTTTAACTATTTCGCTTTTTTCAATATTCATTCCCTAGAATTAGAAATTACTACGAGCCTTAACGTTTTTCCACAAATATTCCACAGATACGCGTTATTTCGGAATAAATTTATTTTTCGAGGTATCTGAATCGAATGTTCGATTATCGAATACGATCGTCAGATTCGTTTTACCAGGTACGGCACGAGACGCGATGCGACGTCCTGCTACGGCTGACAAAACAATGATTACCGGAGCGATGATCTGCTCGACGATCGTCGCTCGACCGTGCTACGTTTGCGCAACGCTCGAACTATCATCGATTGCTCGATCCCGAGAAGGTTCGATATCCGCTTCACGGTGTTTTCCAGACGAATATTCTTCTTTATTGGACGAATATGAACGTGATACAAACGCGAGCACGAGCACCGTACGATTTATTACTTGGACGGTGAGTGGTGTAGACAGCTTTGCGACAGGGACAGATGCCAACCAGGCGACGTTCAACAACAAGTAATTGCTCGACGGTTGCGTCGATTGGTTGATTTTCGTTTTCTAGCTCGTAAATTCACATCGAAGAATATTCTGATTGATTTAGAGACTTTGCGCGTGAAACTTTAATTTATTCGATGGGAAGAATGCAGCGTGATTTAGATGAAAGCGTACTTTTCAAAGCGATCTTAATTATAAATTAACAGCGATTCGTAACTGTGCGAGCATGAGATACGTTACAATTGCATCGCTTCGATCGTGCGTAAATCCACGAAAGCGACAAAAGCTGTTCAATTTCGCGGGGCAAGGTTAATTTTTCACTCCGTCGTCTTCCGAATTATCCTAGTAGTTCGATCGTCCAGCAACGAGCATGTCGTCGATGCACGATGCTCTTTCGCGTGTCGACCTTGCCCTTCTTTGCGATTCCCAGCTCGACGAGGCTTCAGCTTGCACAATACAAGGTTCGTACACTCGTTCCGTGTTGGACGCCGTTATAATACGTATAATGTCCACTTAGACGCGGCTATGCTACTCGGAAAGCAAGGAACAGCGGACGTAAAGGAGAAAAGTAAATTCGTAATTACCAAGAGTTTCCGGCCAGTTGCCGTTTTAGTTCCGTTTTCGAGGGGGTAAACTGAGATGAATCTTGGATAATGCCGGATTAAAGTATAAGGAGACGACAACGGAGAGGCACGATCGAGGAAAAGGCTCTTTCTACCTACGAGCCTAGCCGAGGGACTGTTCGTTCATAGGTCAAGGAAATGGAACTGTTCGAAGAAATAAATCGATCTGAAATGATGCTTTTTCTAATTATTTCGTCATTGAAAATAGATAAGTAGATTTTACCGATATTATTCGATATAGCGTTTCGCAATGGTATCCATTGTATCATATATCTATTTATTATTCTATTATCTACTAATCAGAGTTTCCAATGCCGACAAATATTTTATAAACATTCCTTGCCAGTCCATAAACTTTGCTTCTTTTATCAGCTTAAAGCCAAAGGCCTCTTCCTGCACTTTCATTTCTTCGAATTTGAAACTGTACATTGCATTCGCTGTATTCTGTGTCAAGCGACGTCTCTAGTTGCTATGCAGGACGGAAGCCCGCGGAAACGCGAAAGAAACCAGAGGGCAAAGCACTTTCCTCAGCGGCGATTTAGCGGAGGTCGTGAGCGGTCTGCGTATCCGGTGAAGTCGGCCATCTGCTTTTTCCCTAGCGATGTGACGCTTCATGCACTTTAAAATCTATCGGAATCTGCGAAGAGAGCGACCGACCGCTAATTCCAGCCGGTTTTTCACTTTTCCACTCGAACACGGCCAGTTTCCAGCGCTTATCATCCGAAAAGCGATTCGATGTACATACTTAGCGCGCTTCTTTCCCCCATAAAACGGAATACTCTCCAATTTTTCGACTTTTGTCCTTAATGAATACCATTTAGATTGATTTTTAATTTTTTAATTTAAAAATTAGACTCTGTATTTAATCAGGGTATTTATCTTCTCCTCGGATAACTAAAATTCTCTCTATTTTTCAAGCTTCTAAATAACACGCGATGATAATCGTTACACATAGCTATAAATCTAGCTTGTCAGGTTAATCTCCGATTAGTTGATCGCAGATTATCGGAATAACTTAAGACAAATCTGGATTAAGTTGTTTAATTAGGATTTATATTCTATACGTGTATATCTATACTATATCGTACGCGGAGCAGAAAGATTTATCAAATCTTACGAAGAAATACAAATAGTGTGAAGAAGGACCGCGGTTTATTCTTCCGGTGGATTTTTCCGCGAACGAAACATCGCTAGGGCGATATTTCCCCGGCGTTTGCAGCGCGTAGCCCGCGATTAACGCAATCCGCGTCGACCTTAATAAGCGATAATTCTCGACTGCACACGCTGGCGCGCGCGAGAACGAAAGTTACAGAACGCGCACGCGACACGGGGCGGAAGTTTCGCTGTAACCGATGTTATTACGCGCCTCTTCGCAATCTGAAGCGATTTATCGGTTAGCTGAGGCGAGTGCAACACGGACGACCATACGGTTTTCTATGCTGATGTACCGTTAGAGTCTATTATTAACATTAAAGCTTCGCGGTCCGTGTGTTCGATACAATAGACTAGAAATGCTAAAATTCATCTGCTGGTTATTTGTGATACACGATGCTCCTACGAGTGTGCGAGCCTGGACTGTAGAATGCGAGGGATGGCGATTCTTTGAGGATGGTAATTCTTTAGGGACGGCTCTTCGGGTATATTCTATGGATATTCTTTTAGAATAGCAATTCTTTGAGGATGCTGACTCTTTGAGGATATTCACCGACGATTGTGATTCTTCGAAGATATTCTCTGAGAAAGAACATTGTTTAATACGATGATATTTTCGGAGATGTTTTTCGCATTAAATAGAGAAATGAATTTCGCTAGTAAGGAAAATTCCTGGAAAGAACAGACACTATTTTACAAATCAATTTCAAACTCTCACCATCGTACGAAAAAGAAGAAAGAAACCAAACATGTTTCATTTACGTACATATGTATATGAAACCGAACAACTTTCAACGATGAAAATGTCGGTCGTTGCATTGGAACACACGAAGCGCGTGTCTTATGTACATAATACAACATGAAAAACTAAGAAAGAGAAATAGCGAAGGAAAAAGTGGTTCATAAGTATTCCCGTGGCGAAAATTCCATGGAAAGTGTATCGAAATCGATGTTTATTCTTTGGCTTTTCCCTTTTTATCCAGCGATCTAGTTGATACCGTGCCATCGATCTCATGTCCTGTACCTTCCGTTTCTCGAATAAATTCGCCGACATATTCGCAAAGACATCTTCTGTTCAATATAGAACGGTACAAGTACAAATTCGAAGCCAAATGACAAGAGTCATGTGCAAAAGGTTCAAAATTTTATTTCTTGACGCTTATAGACTTAAAGGAATAATTTTCCTTTGTAGTTCCGTTCGAAGGAACGTCCACGAGAATAGTAACGATTTCCATGCTCGATCAAAATCGAAAAGGATCTCTTGATCGTGAGAGTAAACACGCTTCGCGCGTATCGAATGCAAAATAGTGGCCGAGTGCAAAATGTATGCTCATTTCGTAGAGGACGCACGGAGAATTTAATGGGCCGGAAAAAGTGACCGCAAAACGGGAAGTTATTCCGGCAGGGTGAGCTTGGGTAAAAGTAATTACCATCTTTGATGGTCGTTGGCTATAGATATGAATGCGCTATTGTTTTCATCGTCCGTGTCTTTTTTTGTAATTCGAAGAATCGTTATCGTTTACACGCGTAGCTTGATAAAAATGTTGAAATCAAGCAGAAGGACAGCAAGTTGTAAGTACGTAAAGTACGCGATTACGCTACTATGACAGCTTCCTAGAGAAAGAAATTAATACTCTACTACTCAATAAAGTGTTAAAACGTAATAATACGTTAAATTTTCGCCAAACTTCCTGCTTAGGGTCAGTATTTTTCTTTTTAATTAACGTGTTTTATTTCGATTCGAGGCGTGGGGCTCTGTTTCCTTTATCGACTCGCTCCTCAACGTCCATCGTGGCAGGTGTGTTGAACCGAGGTCGTCGTCGGCAGGGGAATCTAATATTGAAAGCCGAAACACAGACGCGAGGAACCGTAACGAGGATGTAAAAGATTCTTGACCTCCTTCCACCGTGGCAGTGTCGTACTTCACGCTTTACGTTTCCACGTAATAATCGGCAGACACGAAAGGACAGATGCTTTTAACGAGTTCCTGTGCATTTCTTCGCGAGTACCGCGCCTGTCTGCACGAGCTACGTCGACGAGGAATACACCGAGCTCGAGCAACCCCTTTGATAACGCGACACGACTGATGCGAACACAATGGAAATTTTCATTTCGAAACGGGCCGAAGAAGGAGGCGAACCACCAGGGATACGATGCGCCGATTGTTTTTCTTCAAGCTGCGGAACGTCGCCGAGGAAACAGGTTTTCGCGAGGGTGCTTTTGTGTTGGGTGGTCGAAGTGATGTTGTTTGGTACCTGGGATTGATTAAAATCATTCCGCAGTCGATATATAAAATATATTTGCATAGATGTATATTCGACTTGTATTCTATAAGGAGTCTGTTTTATTTTCTTGATACGAGTTCTTTGTAATCGTGTGCACGTTTCCTTGAACTTACCGCATTAAAGATATAACGTAATAATAAAATTCCCACGGGACTTGTCAAACACGTAAAAATATTTATTCCATGGAATTTACGTATCCTGCTCAATATCGTGCTTTTGCAATTATTGTTCAAATAATCCTACGACGTGCTACAAATTTATGCAATTACTGTACGTACAAACAAGTCATTAGTAGTAGTCGATACATTACATTTTGATCTATTCAACCATGACTTACTCCTATCTACCCTATATTTCTTAGCTGAAGCTACACTTTAATTACGATTATGAAATCGACAGTTTCCCGTTTTTTGCTATATAATTTCTGCATCACAATTAAAAGTGGTCAAGGTTCGATTCATGGAATTTTCATTGCAAAAAAATTGGTATGCATTTCATCAAAGACGAAAGTCTAAGGAAAAGAATAGAAAGATAATATTCATAACATTTATCCTTGCAGTAATAATTTCGTAAGAATAATTTCTTAATGAATCTCAAGAATCTCACTTTCTTTCCATAGTAATAAAAACAAACGTAGAAACTAAATCTTACGTTTATTACATAAAAACTTCCTGTCACAATTACGCGAGAAATTACACAAAGCTGCGTCATTAAGTAAAACAATGAAGTAAATGTTACAAATTCCAACGTACACAGTTCGTTTAACCCATTAACGCTATTTCCCAGTGTTTTAATTCTCGTTCGAACTGTTTCTTTTCTATTCGCTTTTCTATTTAGCCTCGAACCTCTTTCTCTGCGTGTGTCCTTTCCTTTTGCCATTTCCAATATATTATTCGTATATTCGTATATTCGTAGATAGACACGCGTCGTGTTAAAAACATTGTTTATCAGTACGTCCCTACGATTCCAGTCTCTTTACGATTTCATTGCATGGAGGTCGTGAATAAAAAGGAAGACGCGCTTGTCTTTAGACAAGATGGCACCGATCGTAGCTATTCCTTCGCCGCGTGATGGCCCTTTATCGTTCGTAATAACGTTCATGGAGTCTTTCAGAATATTTGACGGAATACTTGATAAGCATGCGAAATATAAGACGCTTCAAAGAAAGAGTATCATTGATCAGGTTGTAACATGAACAGAGATTCGAGTGGGCCTTGAACCAAATTGATTTCGCTCGAGTTATTGACCAGCGTGCACCAATTAATTACATTTTTGCGAGTTTCTTGAGTCCTCAACACACACGAACGAAGCCCAAATTCGAAAAAACAAAATTTTAATGTTTTAAAGACGCTGTTAAATATTAAAAAGAATAGCAATTATTTCATGTATCTGATCTACGAAAAATTGTTCGGAAAACGATTAATTTTGTGAGGAATTTTTCACTCGAAGGTTCGTTAAGAACGAATTACGATTGAAAAGTAAACGAGGACGCTATAAATCATTCGTTATCTCCAGGCGGAATATCTAATGCCGCGTAAATGTTAATGATGAAACTGCTTTGCATCAATCGCGAAAAGCTCGCTCCGCCGATGAATAAATTCCACGACAGTTCGATGAAACCCGTATTCAATTACGATTATTCGATCAGACTATGACACATTGTTCAATATTTTAAGAAACTTCCTGAATAATCTTTGTTCAGGCACCAAAGACACCATTATCGGGAAGATTAACTATATCGCTAATTAATTTCTTTGGAACGAACCTCTTAACTTTGACCTCTTAAATCTTCGGAAGAAGTTGTTAAAGAAGTAACAGTTTGAAAAATTGCCTTTCTCGTATAAGAGGAATGTTCGAAATATGCTTTCAAGTAATCGAAACGCTGGAGAAAGGGGAGAAATGCACATAGTGCTCCTCGGATAAATCAAAACGAAGTCGGCTCGAAGGAGATGTGTGTGCTTCGTGTAAACAATAAATTTTAAATACGAAATCGTTCCCACGTATTTGCTCTGCGGTGAAGATGAATGAATTTGGAAATTTGATTTATCGCAGGATTTATGGAATGCGTTAAAGATCTTCCACGATACTATCTTAATTTGAAAATTTGAAAAATTACAACAGATTATCGAAAGAAGCCTAATTTCTTACATTATCGCAGGAAACAATTTCTTTTTACATTTTTCGGAGAACAATCAAGCAACTATAATATAACTATCGGATTAAACTTTCCATCTTCAAATAAAAAAATAGCTCATCAGTGTCTCAAATCAGCATAAAACGGTCGAGTATCGTGAAATTGAAAGAACAAAAGTACGAAGAAATCGATCTTATGCTATTGCTCAACAATAATCAGCGCTTTCGACGCTAATTTGATAGGGTAACACCTGTTTTTCTTCAATGTTGCGGTCAATAAGTTGTTTTTACGTCGATTGTGGAAACACACATTTTCTCTTTGTTAACGTGGCTTTATTGCTTGCCACAAAAACAATCGCGCCTTGCTGTTCTCCGCTTATTTGCATGATTCTGTCCGTGGTACATTCACTTTTCCTCGCTTAATTTGACCAATTACCTTGGAAGGTTCTTGCTTACCGACAAACTGATGTATAGATTGCAATCCCAACTATCGTTCTGTCTGAAATTCTTCCGGATCGACGCAATTCGCCTAACTATATTTATCGAAAATCGATATAGTAATCACGCGGTTCGTATTAATAGGATACATTCACCAAAAGTGGTACAAACTGAGAAGAGCTATATACGATGACGAACGAAAGTGTGGTAAGTCTGTAAAATATAGAGATCAAGATTAGATGTAAGATTTCGATTAGCGTTAAAAAAGTATTTACGATTAATTCAATGAAATATTTTCTATAGAAAGTATTCGCTATCGAAAGTGTAAAAAAATCTTTTTATCGTAACAATATGTTAAACGAATCGAATATTTCAAGTAAAGTACCGATGCGTTGAAACGCGATTCAGAGTTCTGGTGTTTCGTCAGTATTGCGTGTAATTCCATTAAGGAGCCAAACTCCGCACGAATCCTAATTGCATTAATGCGCGTCGATGCATCCTGCGAGTTTTAATAACGTTAGCTGGAATACTGTGGAGATCTCGGAATAGATTTCGACAAGGATCTGTTAGGAACCGAGCGTAGTATCAACCGTAACAACCTTGGCCCTGAAAGTCTGAGAAATCTTATTCGTCGCATAGGATTACAGCGCGGGCTTGAAATTTTCCTCGCGTAACGCCATCGCTGTGAGCCTGCACGCGTGTCCTTGCGATAGTTAGAGAATATTTTTGATTGTCAACGATAGAAACCTCGATTGAAACGAACGTACGTACTTACTTTCAACGAAGAAAAGTAAAGAATGGAAAATTCTGAGAGCAAAGCTTGAAACGAACGTGTGTGGCATAGCAAATGGAAAGGAAAGCGATCTTTACAGCAAGCACGAGGTTTACTAACATAATTTTTGTTGCATGATCTTTGCAATTGCGAGTAATTTTTTATGAAATCTCACGAGTTTGAAACGTTTTAAGCATTTAACTTCCAGAAACTGAATATTAAAGAGATGCAGGAACAGCGTTTTACGAGGAACGGTGTGATCGTTATCACGATTAGACGTAATGAACGCTATTACACAAAAACTTTCTTGAAACAAGCCTTTCAACCGAAGATGAATGAAAGGAGTCCAATGATATTACAGTTTCACTTGAAAGTTGATAACCAATAAGGAACTGCGTCTTATTGTACATTATGGCTTCCGCCTTTTGTCTAAATGTACGAATAAGTGGAGTACTTCTTGTTAAATTATATTTTAGTAAAACGTATAATACACGCGATCGATATCGATGATCGCTTTCAACCATTTTACTTTCAAAATTTGCTATCGTTGGTATCTATAAAACGATCCTTCAACGTTGGCTATAGTTAACATAAACGAATAATATATTTCACCATACGCAAGTTTATAAAATTATCATTTATCGTTAGCACCAAAGATATCTATTGTTTTCATCTCTGGCATAGAGTGCCTTTCGACCCTCGTTCTACTTCCAAACTTTTTGTCTGTCAGTACGTTTCCGTCATTCTGTATTCATCCATCGCTGGAAAACTTGGACCATTTCTCATTTTTACGATCATGTTTCATTTCAACCCAAGACCCAGGATTAATCTTATCAAAGACGAGTAACGGAGCACAGGTGAGGCATTTGCTTGTCAGCGTAGTGCGCGATGGTCGCTGCGATGGTCAGTGGCCGCTGAAAGCGAAAGGACGAGCGTGGTTCGCGCGTAAAAGAGGGGTGAATGCTGGATATACGAACGGCGGTGTACGCGCGCGAACCACTTGCCCGTTCCTTGGCCGGGACAACGTGGACGAAGTCGGTAGCGCGAGCGAACAGGACACGAGCGATCCGACTAGTCGCGCGTATCCGACTCGTAGGCAAAGTCGAAAGTATTACTCGTGGGGAACCTCGTGGACCGAAAGTGGTGGACGCACGGCCGCCGTCCGACCGCGGCCAATGCCAGTCACCAGTGAAACGTGAAACGCGAAACTGGGCGAAAGTTTTGTCCTGATCGCTGGTCGAGGAGGGAGACCACGATTTGTCGCGAATTCGTACCGATTCTTTATTAGAGCTCGTCCACACCATCCGGACAGCTCATTCGGGTAACGAGTGTCGCGTGCTGTCCTCGCACCTGTTGTGTTCGCATACCTTGTTCGGTTACAGTACTCTGTTATTTGTTTAGAGTACTTTGATCGTGGAAGAGGAAGTGCAGTCGTGGTCGAAGGAAGGTTGGTATACCAGACAACTGATGGGATTGTTTGGTAGTGTCGGGTATCGTTGAAGCAAGATGCGAGCGATGAGTGATAAGTTTGATGGCATGTTGAATGGTTGTGGATGCAGTTCGTACGGCCAGGTTGATCACCTCGCATAATTCTGAACCAGATTTAAGACGCTGGTTTTCAGTCGAATTACTCGGTTTAAGATGCAGGATACGCTTAGTAACCGAAGATTCGTTTTGTTTCTTCCAGTAATGGTATGTTTGATTAAACGATATCGTGCGATTACATAGTTAGGCGATCTAGCGTTGGTAACTATAAATGCAACAGGACTTAAGGTTGCGTATGAGATTTTGAAATATGAATATTCCGGAAATATGAATCGGGATGGTAGAAGATCGAATGGAAGAAGTTTCAGAACTTCTGTTTTTATATTTTTACCAAGTGAAACCTAATTAGTCGAGCAAAATTGTGTTATTTCTCGCTCAAGGTATTTCTTCGAAATTAAGATCCTATGAAAAAGAGCTCGATCTTCGTTCAATTTCGATAAATTCTTCTACGCTTTAATAAATAGAAACAGAGTGGAAAACGATGTCAGGGAAAATAAACCACTGTTGTTTTCATACATTTTCTACGCGGTCGTAGCGAGTAAAAAGTTTCGAGTGATTCATTGGAGGAGAACTTCATTTGAGTAATTGCTCGGGAATTTACTCGTACCAGCTCTAACGTAAATATATGTAATTCAGATAACGAATTAGAGAATAAGCGGGGCGAATAGAATTACGGAAGCGATGAAAGTCGATTTTTATAGCATTTCAAATACGCAGTACGTAGTTGACAGTATATATTTAATAGATCGATGTTCCTGAACTCATGGATGCATTTACATCTCTGAAAAGGTTAAAGATCCACGTTGCAAAATCTCAATCACTAATCGATAAATTTTTCAGACGAAACGACCACCACCCTAACCTAAATACCTTCGTACCTCAATAGACGATTTATTTCTGATAAGATTGCAGAGTAGAACGCGGTCCGGTTCTGGATGATAACGCTGAAGGTGCGTGCTTGCACCATTAAGACAGATACCGTTCACTCGCGCAACACGAAACACGTAATTGAGCGAAAGTTTTGCTGCGCGGTTGTGGGGTACACGGACCGGAAGTATCATTACGCCGTTTACGAGCTTCTTATTAAGCGCTTCTTTGTCTGCGGCGTGGTTTTCTTCGGATCGTCGAGTTACTGCGGCGCGTCGGGTCACAGGGAACCACGGATCATTTGCATGTTGCTCGACCAAGTTCGAGGCTGTTGTCGGAATGGCGGAAGTTTGCGACTGATCGAGATCGGTCACTTCTATGTATCAGCGAGGATTTTTCAGCCATGCAACGTTAAGTAGAAAGAGACAAGTATGGTCGGGCGATTTGGAACTTTTGATCTTTCGCTGATAAACTGAAGCATTATAATTACGGACACGTTAATTTCTTAAATTGCTGTTGATCTCGTAGGAAATGTTATAATTAATTCTTTGTACACTACCGGAGAAACCATTAAAAGGACAGAATCTGAATACGACTCGTAGAATTATTTATATATATTATTTAGTATATTTAAAATGTTCGAAACGGTCGGTGTAAGATAAATGTCTCCGGGATCACGTTAAAACTTTTATCGTTTCTATCCCGGAACAAACAGCGATAGCAGGGATAATAATGCCGAGAATTCGGTTAAAACGATGAATCCGATCGCCCAGCCACTTCCACGATCCCTCTAATCGGATCGTCCTTCTACGAGAAAACGGTGCGCTGCGTCCTTGCACTTGGAACGCCTGGAAATTTATACGGCTTTCATCCGTTCGCTACTTTAAAGTAGGTTCACTGTTTCACTTGTGCTCGAGTTTAACTCTCGGCTCGTGCTTCCGTTCCTCTCGAGCACTGTCTTAGCGTTTCGCTCTTCCACGAGTTCTTCTAGACTTACGCTTCATCAAGGTCGAACTTCGTGATCCGTGAGTGTATACGCATTTGCATAGCTGTGCAGTTAGTTTGTGCATCGGTAAGGCAACACGCAGGCTGTTTATGGGTATACCGTTCCTTTCTTCGGCATAGACGTAGTATGCTGATTCCGTTAGCGAGTCGGTCAGGAAAGTAGGAAAATATAGCGACGCCACGATTTTCTTTTTCGTAGCAAAAGGCGCGAGAAATATCCTTTTCTTTTGAAAACTACAAATTACTTGGAATTGATATTTATTTACGACGAATAATCTTATGGAAATAAATTAATTTCTTCTTTAAAAGTCGACTCTAAGCACGTTCGTAGTCGATAAAATTGAATATTTACGAAGAGTAGAGTTATCAGTTTGAGATCTGAGAAACTTGTGAAATTTGGCAGAGTTGTTTTTGTTATGAATGGATTAAGAAGTTTATTATATTACGTAGATAATAATTATTTACGTATATGTGCTTTTAGATCCCATATGAATATGACTTATCCAAGAGAAACTTTATTTTAGTTACTTTTATCGTGGAAGGAAGTAGCTAAGTACACAGTAATATATCGTTTAGTGATTCTCAAATTGCTGGTATGTCCAAACGACAAACGTTATAATTATAAGAGCGTTTCCTAATATCAAAGTAACAAGTTTAATTATTGTGATTACTCGTTGTAGGAAATACACTTCCAGATTCTTTCCTTCGTATATGAAATTATGACAGAGGTATAGTTCTCTCTATATACATATGATACATGCACGCATTTTGTTATGTAAATATTTTATAAATCATTCTCTTAATTATTTTAGTAAAAGAAAAAGAGCTTACCGTTTGCACGAAGTAAAATAGTAAAATTGAACTGTCGGATTACAGTCTGATAAAAGCAACGATGAAAAAAGAAATCAGATTTCTTTTTCAAAGCGGTAGCGATCGTCGCGAACTACTCTATTCATCCTAAGATCCCCCGGAGTATGTCGAGTTGATTGACAGCCTCGATTCGCGTAATGCCAATTTGTTCGAGTTACGGTCACTAACATCGTCGAAAGTGAAATCGTGGCGTGCAAAAACGCCGACACAGATCTTCGTGATAATTTGTCGTCGACTTCTTAACATTCTTCCTATGTCATTGTCATTGTAACCTTACCAGTCGAAACGTGTCTGTCTGACTTATTTAATACATTATGATATATAAATTCAAATTTGTATTTTTATCGTTTAAACGTTCTAATTGAATTATTTACCGATTCATTCGTTACTCGAAGCATTTTCTTCTTTGCATATAATGCAATTCACTAGAATAGTAATCGTTGGAAACCTGTCAAACGAGCTCGATAATTAATATTTTTCGCATTAATTGTGTTCAACCATGATTTAATTTTGCAAGTAACTCGAAACGATGCATCGTAGGTACGTGGGAGAAACATTTCGATATTCGAATTCTTCCTCAACCAAATAATCGCATCTTCTTCCCAATCGATTGAAATCCAAATGAACCTTGCACCAGTGTCATCCTCCCGTTACGTCAATTTGTCATCATTCTCGATTTCATTCTCACTCGTTCCATCGAATTTTCCCCGACATCGTGCGTTTCACACCGTAGTCCGTGTCCAATTTACACAATTTCACCGCGGGAACAATTACACGATCCTACCGCGCGAATGTATTACGCCGGTGCTTTCTCTTTAACTTGAACTTAATTGCACGGTGAACACCGAGAACCTGGTCGCTTCCCTCTCGACGTTGGTACGCTCCTAGTCTAGGTTACATCGTTTTCTAGCTATCTGACCAGCATAGTCCATCCAACGATATCTCGCCACGTGTCTCTAAAACTTGACCCATTCAAGCATTCCTAACATTCGCCCCACCCACACATCTATAGCACTTGAAACGCAGTCATTCGCAATGCATAACCGCCCAAAATGCACAGCAATATATAAGCGATATAAGCGATATATAAAAGATAAATGCCACGATACTGATCACTCTGTTTTCCTTATTTCCCCGCTGCATCGTTGAAAAGGCTACACCTTTCGTTATAAATGCGAAGAAGACTCCCTTCCACCAGCGATCACAAGCCTAATTGCTCTACGGAACGTCCGATTCCCCCGGTCGCAACAAAAGACGCCAAGATAATTCAGGTGCAGCCGTCTTTTCCAAGCGAGCAATCGTGATCGTGTACATCGAGCGAACGTTGCATCTTTAGTGTGATCGGCGAAGATGCAACGTCATAGAGCTCGACAGTGTGTGCCAGGTGACGAATCATCGTGAATAATTTGCAGACATGCACGAGGGTAAGCTGTGACCAAGCTGAAGAAGAAGAGGACCAAACATGATGCGATCAGGGGAAAAGCTTCCTTCGATTTCGTCGGTACTCCGCTGGTTTACCTTGGCGACGTTCCTGGTGGTCGTCGACCGTCTTGATCTTGCGACAGGTATGTTAAACAATATTTCATGGCTGCGTGTGTTTTAGAACGGTGGTTCTCAAACAGTATGTTGTGTCACGCCACAATGTTGAGAATTATAGTAGTGTAGGATTGTATAATAATTCAAAGTGTTACAAAGATTTAATAGACTAATATTTAACAAAATCGAACTTTCTCGAAGTTATCCAGAAGTATCCTATTAAACCAGATATAAAATTACAATAGTCATTTGTGCTTGAAATGTTCCGAAACTTGAGAATATCGGTGCAACGATAAGACAGCGTAAAATCGCCAAATAAAAGTCATATTGTATTCGGCACACGATATTTAATTCAACAGATTCGCCGCACCATTCTGACCGATATAATTTAGTTCTCAGGGATGGGATTTTATCTGTACTCTTGAACGCTGTACGACCAAGTTTCTGTAGAAATCTACGTGCAAGCTTTTATCACGTAATATTCTGTCACTGCGGATAACAAACAACCCCGTTATTTCTCTCGAATGTAATATTATTTCTACGATATATTATAGTATCGATGGACGCCAATGTTGCTCTTTAATACGATTTAACTGGTCGATGATATTTCATATTATTGAATTATTATGCACTTTTAAGAAATATTCGTTTTTAAATAAATATCTATTACTAATGAAAATTTAACGCGTCGTTACTGTTTAAATAATTCTCCGAAGATTTATAAAATGAATACAAAATTTGCTAATAGAAGAATAAGTTTATAGCAAGATTGCACCTTTCTTTTTAACATACCGAACTTTTTATCGTGCAAAGTAGTTTTGAATAAATACTGTTCTCACATATGAAATAACCAAATTTTTTTACGCTTTGAACTTGGCCTTCGAGAGGCGCTAGAATTTAAACCAAAATGAAGCAGACTTGATCAAACATATCGCAACTTTTCATTCATCTGAGACTCTCTCCAACCAACCGAGTTATTAAAGCGGAAAGAACAGTTCGTAATGTGGCAACCGTTCTTGCTCTCCAATAAAGAAAACGAAAAATAACAACTGTTCGTAACGTCGATTCCTTGTTCACGCATAACATGAGGAGGAAGAGAGAGAGAGAGAGAGAAAGAGAAAATAATAAAAATATTCTGTGCGGTGTATGATTCTTTTCACGCGTAAAGTGCAAGGCGAATGCACCTAGATAAATCTATTCCTGACCTACTATCGCCCGCGACACTTTGAGAAACGCTGTTCCTTCGCTAAAATGGATCGTTGATTCTCATCGTTACCATTTCAGATCGTGAGATCGAGGTCTCGTTCGTATTGAAACTGCAATTTGATGCTCGTTAATGAACCTTCACCTATGCTTTGATCGTGTGCAAATGAATTAATTAAATCGGTGCTTGGTTGGGTTTGGCATATTAGCCTAGTCGATTTTAGGATCGAAAATGAAAAATACGGAAGAAAAGTGAATTGTTGGGTATTTAGCTAGTTGCTAGATATCGTTGCCATTTTGCGCCGTCTATTCCAATTATTCGTTTCGATTATTTAGGTAAATTACACTACAGATTAGTTTTCTGGGATTTCACTTCTTTTTGTCTTGTAATGTTGCTATATGTTCTCTTTGTAAATTTTTTTTTTAATAACGTGTCTTTTTCAATGTCATTCTGTTCCAAGTTTTGGTTCAGTGAGACGTATTTTTGTTTGATATATTATTCCTTCCTGCGCTCTATAGAAATAATCTCTTTGACAGCACTCCAAAAGTAAAAGTTTCCTACTTTCTTAGTGTTCGTGTGTT
The DNA here is from genome assembly GCF_011952205.1 of Bombus bifarius. Taxonomy (NCBI): domain Eukaryota; kingdom Metazoa; phylum Arthropoda; class Insecta; order Hymenoptera; family Apidae; genus Bombus; species Bombus bifarius. Next base: position 460,934 of record NW_022884357.1, read on the forward strand.
CATGCTCTTCACCTCGGCGCTTTTAATTATTTTCACGGCGTATTCATGTATTCGTACATACATACGAATGCTGAGGTCATGCCTACTCATATATACAGTGTCGGAAAAAATTCAAGGTTTTATAGAGATGTTTACAAGATATTTGTAAGAGCGCGGGAACGAAAAATATTTTGATAAAAATTCTTTTTCCCAATAACGCGAGAAATAAAATTGTACTTTTTTGTATCATGAATTTATACGTTAATTTAACGAAGAGTATTATACGAATTTATATCAATAATTTCCCAAATCAGAATTACGTCGGATCATGTCTTATCTATTAGAAAACAAAGTTTTTATGGGATTCAAGATTTACAGATTAAGATAAAATTTTAACGTTTCAGGATTAAGTTAGGACAAGCATTCGCTATAAAATAACCAGATAAAAGTTACATCGATCGATTGATTCTTCTTTTAAAAACATTTACCCCGAGAAAATTATCCGCAAATCCTCTTAGATGTCGTATTTTAAATGTAGATGATCGAGGCCGCAACGGATCTTCAGTCGCGAGCGTAACGAGTGTTTAGTTCCGCCTTCGGCTCCGGAATTTCGAGCTGTGCTTTTTCATCCTCGGATTAACGGGGACATTCTCGAAGGGAAGGAGACGGGAAGGGCTGGAATTCAACTGACAATATACTGTTGCATAAACTGACGGATCTATTTAAATATACGTACACTGGCGCAACTTTGAGATCAGCTTTCGGAAAATTCGAGACGGACCGTTTTTTCGTTGTGACTTTAAGTTTTATACTGCGTCCATTTACAAACAAAATTCTCGAGAAAGTTTGACTACCCTAATGATTTTTGTAAATGGAACAACTATAGTTCTGCAATGTGTGTGTGTACCTAAATATGTATGTATATTACACGTATATACATTTTCGTAATCAAAGAGGTATGGCGAGGATACAGGAACACTGATCGAATAGAAATCTGAAAATATCTATCCATTGGATTTTAGTGCTTGGCAGTGTAGTTCAAGGAAATACAAAATCGATTCTAGACACTTGGATAACGTCTCTCGTTAGTTGTTTGCTAGGTCAAATATTCTGAAATACTATGTACCGCATATTACACTAGTTTACTACTGTATCTCTTCCAGAAGGGAATAATTCTACATTTTCATTTTCTTAGTTTCTATCAATTTTTTTATTATTTCTAATCGTTCCTCGTTAAACAAGAAATTGTCAAATTCTATGATTTTTTATGTACATACGTAGAGGTATATTATAAGCAGGTATATTAAACTTTGTATTTCTTCTCGCTTTGTCAAAATAGTAGCTTTTAAATTACAATAACACGATTCTATGCAACCAGCTTTATTAGTCCAACAGAAAGTATTACAGCGTGGGCGGAACCCTGCAGTTTATATCCATGCATTTTCTTCAATGGCTGTTTTATACAGCGCTTAAAGCAATTAGGCAAAACACATTTTTAATTAAAACAAGCGGATGAAACTTTGCGATGACGAAAATATTAATGCAATAACTTTTTCCATAGAAACGTATTAGTGTGTTAAGAAACTTTCTCGTCAAATGTTTCGTTTAATGGTTAGGTTTTATTTTTAATATAAAACATCGTATCGTTAAAATAAACTTGACTATGATTAAAAAGATCGTTATCTAGTATTTGGTCTTCTAGTATGTAGTATCTGGTATTTAACCCGATCATTAATTTTCGAAGTAATTACATTTTCTTCATCGTTCCTTGACCTCCTCAAACTATGCATTTGCTATGACAGACTATAAAACGACGGGTTACACGCATCGCGAAGATCGAGGTATTACTTAACACACTTTTCATTTTATAGAAAGGTACGAATGATGAAGTGAAATATGATTTCTCAGTACCCGTTTATATACAACAGATGAAGGAAAATTAATAATAATATACACCTGAAATATTACTTTCGATTCAGTCGCACTTCAAGAAGCTAGAAGAACAAATATTAAATCGATAATTTTACAAAAATAATTACCCGACATATTTCACTGAAATAGATATGAAACAGATATTCGTTCCTTTAAATAATCATACGATAATCGACTTTAAATATTTATTCGCTATTTACCTTTACATAGACTTTCCTTCCCGAGTTTGGACGAATTTCTGATTTCACGTTATATCACTGCCTTCGATTATCATTTCGTTTTTAAAATCTTCACTTCGCTTCAAATACAATCCATAAAGAGATTTTGAATACCTATTTCGCAAAAATAAATATATTTCATTTTTCCAAACGATCAAACGCCAATCATTAAAGATCTTTATCGTCCACAAAGAAGATTCTCGACCTAATCTTCTTCCCAGCGAGCCAAACGAAATCAATTTATTCTGGAAACAAGCAAACGTAATCCGCCAACACACATTCTCCAGTACATTATTTTATGGTCCGAGCGTTCGTATAGAAGGATAATCGAGATGGCGAATTTTTAAGCATAGTAGAGTTTAGCTCGGGCAGGAGCACCCTAAAACATAACGACAACGATGAAGAACTTCTGGGACATATGGACGGTGATGTATGAGCAATGAGCATGTCCAGCGATATTCGCTGGTGTCCGCGACGTCGAAGCGATGGAAGTGCGGAAACGTGCAAAAAGCTGGCCGACCTTGTCCCACTTCCTGGGAAGCTTTAGGGAACGAGCTTACTTGTGTAAATGCTACACAACATATGCACCAGCCGCGGCCGGTAGCGCACAACCGAGTCATTTCGTTATGTAATCGTTTCGTTATGTGTACCGGCCGTTTCAGAATTGTCGCCGTTTGTAGTTGAAGTGTTTCGATGTTGCCACCGGTAAGGGACAATCTGTTCCCTGTTACGTGCAACTTAATTGACGCTAGAGACACGATTTTGGATTTTAATTCTCATACACAGATTCTCCTCTTTCGCAGATGTTTTAAAAGCAGGTGTCTTTTTAGATCTTTTAATGGATTTTGGTTTACTTTAAAAAACGTCGGATGGGATTTTTGAAACGTTAAATTCTATATGAAATATCTGTTTGAACACTTTAGATTCTTTGGATCGTATCAAAAAGTATATAATAATAAAATCAATTAACAGGTTCCGATCACTAATAATAGACAAGTCTTCAGGTGAAAATTCTACTTTACGAAGAACTGACATTTCGATGGTACGTGATTCAAAGTTCATTCTTATAGAGAATTGGAGCAACATTTCTTTTAATGGGGACACATCTATCTATAGAATATCTGAAGCCTGAGTATCATTATATAAATATAATGGTGGAAATAATAATGACGCTGATAATGGAAAAATAATGACTCTATAAATCTTGAATTTTATATCAACAAATTAGAATATATTTAATCTTTTATCCTATTCACTTTTCTATGAACTTACCAAGAAGATAATTCTAGGTAATAATTGTATTATTAGCCTGGACATTTTCTCAGGTATGAAGAAAATATAAATTTAGCTGGCACAAATAAATATTTAAAAACGATACGTCAACTACTTGTCTCGATCTATGTTGAAGTAAAATTAGGATGTACGAAACAAAGTTACCGAGAAAGGAAATATCTTAAGCACTTAGGAATATTTATGCGAAATTTTACATATCCGATCTTCTGATTAATTAAACAGTTTCCTAAAAATGGAATCGAATTTTCAAACTTCAATATGCTTTCAATAATGCGTAATTCAAATATATCTAAGTATATATGTATGTCATAGCGTACATATTTTACAGCACTTACATCAATACACAAATATCGTGAAATATTTTTGTAACTTTAACATAGTTTATTGCATCGAGTCAATTTAAAATGTCCGGATTTTTATAAACAGTACTATAATACTTAAGTACACGATTAACGATCAATTTAAAAAAAGACGAATGATTTAATTTTACAAGTTCATTTACCGCAAAGAAACAACATAATTAATGAAATATAATTTATAATTCTAAGGTAGACTTTAAAAAGTAATGTTGGTAACATTGCTCCTTTTCTTTACCTCCCAATTTTGCAGTTGACAAATGTAACTTCCGAGTAGTTCGTATAAGTACGTACGTAATTTCAGATCTCTGAATAGTAATAATATCGTAACATTTTTCTGTCTTCCTAAAAGTACTCAAAGTTACAATCTAAACGTTTGAACCACTCTATACAAGCGTATCATATACATGAAAATATATAAATACACGATATGGCTGTGCATCTATTGCGGTATCCAGTGGAGAACGCGCCTCCGACGTTCCATCTTGCCGCCTCTGAAAAGTAATTCTGCTCGAATCGACTCGTGGCAGGAAGACAAAAGCGTGGTTCTAGAAAGAGAAGAAAGAGAAGGGAAGAGACAAACGCGGAAAGAAAGAGATCGCGAGAACAAGGAAAGGAAGAAAACAGGAAAAGAGTGGAAGGAAAACGGACGAAGGTTGAACGAGAAAGAAGTAGAGAGAACCTTTGGAACAGAAAGATAGTTCCTCTGTCTATTTGAGGTCCTTAAAGAGCGCGCTTCCAAGTGATTTGACGGTTCCTACGGGCGGAATTTTGCGGATTATGCACGGTTCGAAACTTTTTCCGGATGATCGATGAAAAGAATCGAGTAACGATTGCTTCCACTAACGAACCTAATTCGGCTTTCGCCGAGCTTAGCTGCGCGTTTTCGTCAGTCCGATCGCTCCTGGCTTTCGTTTCTGGAAACGAATCCCCAATCTGACCGAAGGAGTATTTTCAAATTTGTGATTGGAGTACTTTTTAATTCGATTTTCTGATCTAAAAGGAATTCATTTATATTATATTGGTAACTTGTTTCGACTGGAATTTTCAATCGAATCAAACGTACCTGTACAATAACGCAATAACAGTACAAGACGTTTGTGACGTACGATCGATAATCGTGACTGGAAAAACCTGAAAAGAATTGATCGACCGTGTACCGCGATGCGTGTCCGAGTGCGAGTATTAGCTTCGAATGGAGCATGTGATCGGGTGAAAGTACTTTGCAATACATATATTCTCGGGGAACACCTGCGAAGATATAGAAACGCCGACAACGCGAATAACGAATCTTTAGCTCGAGAAACATGCAAATAATAATGGTCGAACCTGGCTCGTTTATTTGCGCTGAAAATAAAAAAAGTGACTTTTCGGTTATAATTTTCATTTCCAGTTCTGTCAGATCGTTTCACATTTTCGTCGCATTTTCATTATTTATTTCCAAAGAAATATAATTCCGAGTTCTCAGGTTGATATTATCCGGGACTGACTGAAAAAACTGCGGAAGACACCGGACAATATCGTGTAAGATGGCCAGATTGACGCGATGATCGCAGCCCCGAATAAATTAAGATAAAATCTGGCACGGTGGGACGCGAACTTCCTCCTGCTTGCCAGTGTATCGTCCCTCCGATCTTTCCCCTTTCGCAGTCGGAAACAATGTTTTACGCTGGCGTCCAGTCTGGAGCGAGCTAATTAGTCGGCTTGCTGGCGAACTGGATTCAACGCATCCACTTGAAATATAAATACCGCGCTTTGTACGTCCACGTGAACGAAAGCGCGATACCGCCGCCAGGGTTTCACGCAGTTAAACATTTCTGCAGTTTGTAATCGGAGAAAACGAACGATAGAAATTAATCCGTATATTATGGTTTTTAAGTTGTATTAATGTAAATAATATCCAATTAGGGAGCCTAGATATTCACTTGTAAAGCGTGGCATATTTAATGCTTCTGTTTTGATACTCGACTTTTTATTCTTTTAAACATAATTTTGTTGAAAAATTTCAATCATTCTACTTCATCAATTAGTTACACAGAAATGCAGCTTACTTAATAAAAGAAGTTTATTTAATAATAAATTGATATTTATCTTTCGACCATGAGTAGCTCTGAAAATATTGCTTTTATTAATTACGTGTATAAGTATATTCGTAATAAATTAAAGAAAAATTCGTCTCCTCGGCATTTGTCCAAAAACTAATTCTCTCGTTTGGAAAAAAATTTGTAACCAATTTTTGTACGCAGATTTGCACGAGATTTAGTTTCTTGTAGAAAAGAACTTGACCCTCTTTCCAAGACTGACGAGCATACATTTTTTACTCCTTTTCTTTTCACCTTGTGCCACGTTCGTACAAGTTTCACACTTCGTATGTAATTGATTTGCACTCAATCGATGAGATAACGACTTACACAATTATTATTGAATAACTATAGTCACCGTTGAACGCTAGAGCATAAACAACGAGGCATGTAAGAAAGATAGAAGAGCCTATTAACATAATTAGTACGGTTGCAATTAATTACCACATTTAACTTTTCAATATAAGATTAGATATAAGAATATTTTATTCACGATAAGTATTGAATAGGTCGTAAAATGTTCCACGTTTTCTTTCTTGCGTTTCAAAGAATGGAATTGAGGCGTAGTATAACACGCGATTAAAGCATAAAATTTAAATAAATCTATATTTGAAATATAAAGAATTCCTTCTTCAAGGAAATAAAGAGATACCTGTGTGATCGAAATCAAAACACACAGTGCATTTCACGTTAATATCCTTAATTCTTGGTAAGGATAGAATGTTTATCAAAATAACCAAAAATTGTTATATTAACTAATTGATAGATTAACTCGACTAGATTCGCTATTTTCGACTAGATTCGATATTTGTTTCATAGAAAAAAAGAAAAAAGGATGGAAGGAGGAAGAGAAGAAAAATCCAGTTACACAGGATTAAGTTATCAATTCTCTGTCAAACATCGGGCAAGAAACGTGTCATTACCTTTTACCCTCGTAAGAAAAACTTCAATGATCTTCTCGAGACATTCTACTAAGACGAAAGACTGGATGAGTTTCTAGAGTCTACAGTTTAGAATCTACACGGATAACCGACGACCTTTCGGACGCTTCCTGGACGGCAAGAAAACTTGATTACGTTGCCTCGCGTTATGGTACATTGAACCTATCCTCGAGAAATGACGGCCGTAGCACATTCGATTTTGTCGAGAAAGGCGGCAAAAACCACGTTATCGAACAAGGCGCGATTTTTTTCCTCGATGGAAAAATGTCGTGGACTTGTTCTCGCTCGTGCTCGACAGTCGCCGACATTTGCAACAAAATGCAGGCGCCGATTTGAAGGAAACGCGTGCCATTTAATTGCAACTGCGCAACGCTTGTAACATGCGTTGGTGGCGAGTTTCGTAACGTTGATAGTATCGTAAAAGTAGAGCTGTTTCAGGGTAACTTTGAATTTGGATTCTTCGTATTTTTTGTAATTTTGGTTTGTTCGTCTTTTTAGGACGATTTGTTCTTGCGGTTACTGTGTTAAATTGTTGCATAATAAATATCGTTTCGAGATATGTAAATGGTACCAATGGGCAATCTAACTTGTTTTAGAACGTAAATTTGTATTCAGAGTACGAACCCTCTGAACCGCGTAATATCTTTTTTGCAACTGTGTTGGATCGTTGTATAATAATTTATCTATTTATTGATTTATGGATTGATATGAAAATGAAAATACGAAAAACACGTAAACAAAGGCAGGCTGGGATGAAACTTAGAATATATTGGAGGAGAAACTGGGAATGGATAATGTATTTCTAAAGAATTCAATATTTATGGAATCAAATACTCTCAGATTAGGTTTCGTTTTCGAGAAATCAGGTTGCGAAAGTATTAACGCGAGGAAATTTCATTTATATTTAACATGCGAATATAAACGCTAGGATAAATATTAGAAACTCAACGAATTTGGTTTATTCATAACCTTTGATAAACCTTTAGAATCCTAGTAACTGAAACACCAAGTTTTCAAATTCATATTAAGCCTCAGACACGATTTCTGTACAGATTGTTTTATTGTTTCGACGAGTAAACTTATTAGCACGTAAACATATTTATGCACGAGTTTTACATTAACGAGCAAGCTCTATTTAATTACTTTCTCGCTGCATTTACTATGCATCACGTGTTTCTAGTTCTTAATGAAGCATTATATAATCAAGCATTATGTATAAATAAGCAAATACTGTAAAGCATATGCAACGTGAAACTTGTTACTTCGGTTTCTTATAGCGTAACATAATTTTCAAAGCTCGACATTTCGATCTTATAACGAATTAACAGCAATTATCAGCTAAAGAACGATAATTATTTTTCAAACCGTTCATTTATTTCAGTTTGTTCGTTAATATATAAAGTTACTTATATGTAAACCTATAAAATTTGAAATGAACGTCTTAGAAGTGATAAAATTAGAATTACCTTGGGTATACGAAAGTCCCTTTTCCAGCAGCGTATGTACTTCTAAAAAATGGAAAAATTAGATCAAATTGTAAGGCGTACCGCGTCAAACCTGTCCGCCACGGTCCATGAGCTTTAATCATGATAATGATCGATAGCCAAATTAACCGTATCAACATGCAAATTCCGTCGACGTCCTTTCACTTGCTCAAATGGACTTTATATTTTCCAGAGTTTTCGTACGAAACGTGTTACTATTACTAATATAGATAGGTACAAACGGCGTCATTTCGTGTTCGGCGATTAACATTTTCGATGTGAACATTTGGTTTATTGGAAGTAAAAAGAATCGTAACGGATAGGCAAGGAAAAAGTAAAACATTTATAGGAATCAGTCGCAGGAAATGGGAAAGTACGATTGGGAATTACTGTTAGAAAGTATTTGATTAGTTCTGGGTTCCTATTTTAAACCGTGAAAACGGATACTTAAATATTACTCTACACATTGTCGCGAATTGGGTTAAGATATTCGTGGTTTATAAAATATTTTCTAATCTCGGCAAGACTGTTGATGGTTTCACTAAATTATCGTCCAATAGTAAACTATAGAAGATGACATCTATCGTGGTAAATGAACATAAAAAATTCTTATAATATGTATGTATATAATGTGTATCAAAATATTACAATTTACGTAAAATTCTGTTAAATATTGTATCTATAAAATTTCCTGTTCTGTCTCTTATTTATTTTTAAAATTACCGTTGCTTTCTACTTGCAATTGAAATTCAATCGACATCAGTGGTAATAATTTTATTACACTCCGCATATTAGCGAAGCATAATCGTATTTATAGCTACAAGTAAATATGAAAATCTGAAATCCTAATGATTTCCAATAAAACTTCATTGAAAGAATCATGAAAATCATTTATTTCAAATCGAATTATCAATAATTTATTCATTGCCTGTTACGTATGTTTACAGGGTGCCAGTTTTATCCAATAGGAGAGTATCTGAAGTTTGTCAGAGTACCGGAAAATCTGGCTAAAGGCACGGAAATTCTATCGCTAGAAGCTCATCCGAGAAATCATATTTCAATAATGCCAGTCGATAAAGTAAGCATTTCATTTTTACCTTTTGTTTAATTCATCGATCGTATCAACTTCTTGATTGTATAATATGTCGTATAATTGTTAATTGTCTTCGTAATCGTGGCACATTGGTGTGACAGTATTTCTGAAGAAGTAAACTACTTACGACATAATATACGCTATATTCTAACTTCGTTTCTTGATTCGATACTGCGTATTTTGTTTAAACAGTTACTTCGGGAATAATTCCTTAAAAATACAGATATTGACATGTACACTTTTTCGAATTATGTACCACTTTGTCAATGTCTAAGACGAAAACTTCCGCCTGCGTTTAGAAACGTAAAAGTGCGAAGAACGATCGTAAGGTATAGTTTCAGTAACGAAGGAAGCGATGATGCTTCAGTGTCGCGTTTACCGTTGAACATCGCTGCTAAATGAACCACGAATGGAATAATTATACCCAAATGCTGTGTTTACCGTTGGACGAGCATGTGCTATCGCGTAATATGAGTCGTAACTGTTACAGGACGAAGACGCTCGTTTCTTCACGCACAGGGAGACCAATAGGACGCACGTCTCTCTAGTGCTGGCCCAGTCTTTGGAAGACCTGGTGGACGCGGAGATGCCTAGAAATCTGCTCAAGTTCCGCGTCGTCTGCGATTACTCCGATGGCGGCGATTCCTTGGTAAATTGTGGAAAGTATTCTACGAACGTCCGATTAATTTAGCTGCTCTTAGAATATTATGGAAACATCTTTATTACCGTTTCACGGTTCGTTTTCTTCACGAATGTAATTAGACTGTAATGAAATCATCAGACGAGCCGCGTATTAATCCTTGATCGGTATCGTTTGATCGCAGGTGATATAAGAGAGTTTGAGTTTCGAAAGATGGGTTTTATGCATCTCGTATTTTTTACCAAGAAGGAAACATAATTTTCTATGTATCGAAAAGAGAAAAAATTAAGATTATTGCAACAATTTTTTCCCTGTAATCATCACCTATACATTCTTTTCTATTCAATTTCATTTTTTACTATATATTCTACGTAATAAATATTACCAAAACAAGCTTTACCGTATAAAATACAAAATGCAGATTTAACTTAAGTATCCTAAAATAAAGTGACGTAATAATTAGAGTCTAATCTAACTACTGTCATCATCTGTGAACTAACGGTACCGGTTCTGGGTTAATAATAAATCACTGAAAAATACGAGTGGCTTCTGGTTCTCTTAACTAATTCAAAAGTCCCTAGACATATTCTACTTTTTCTCTACGGATCTAGTTCTTTCGCCTAACGCGCGGCGCATGCAAGAGTAACTAGAGCGTGCAGGTACCGGTCTCGATACGACGGACGGACCCTTGCTACCGGTTTTGTAGTTCTGTCACGTGCTAATAAGCGTTTATGTAACTATTTCGTCGAAATACCGCCAATCGGAGAAACCGTTACGATATTGATTACGATTTTTACCGAGCCGCGAAATTTAATTATTCTCGAGGTGTATACTGTTAGCGTTTGTTTCGCGATCGTTCCGCAAAACAGAACCTTCACGGTCGCTTCTTTTTAACAAAATTCCGCTGTTTGTTTTCCTTAATTTCAATAACGTAGTTGTATGAAATTCGTCGAAATATCTACGTATGTATAAGGAAGAATCCTATGCCTTTAGCTTTATAATTTAGAGTAGTAGATTATTATTACTGCTGTCAACGAGGCGTGGAAACGTAACGTCTTTAGAATTCTTTAGATTAGATCTTTTTAGATAAAGATAAGATCAGAAAATTATAGTCACGTTTGGTACGAAGGTACAACACTAGAAAAATGATAATTATTCCTTATTAATGAAGAACCTCGCGTACTGTTAAAGTTAAAGACAGAGGAAAGGGAAACATTTTGCTGCTCTTCTTAATCCTTAGATGCGAGTTTCGTTTGCCATCTTCGCCTGTGTCGCGAATCTCCAACTAGACTTTTAACCAACTTCGAAACTTTGCGTTTGCCCGTCGGTGATTACACGTAAACGTGTTTCATCGAGGTAACACGGTCGCGCGGCGTTTCCCCTCGAAATTGATCCGCTAATTTTGAAAACGGTCTTTGTACTTCGCGAGTTCGCCGTTTTCGAGTATGCAATAAAACTGGAAGTACGCACATCGGAATATTGTACCGTTGTTATGCAAAATTGAACGATCTTCTTTTCCTTTTTCGTTATTCGCCAACGATCAGATGGGACGTTTTCATGCGTTAATGCAATTTCGGGAAATATGTCTCCTCCTGGTTGGTGATATTAAATATCGAAGAGAATCGGACAGGAAAAGGGAAGCGAGTGCCAGAGAGAACAGAAAGGGGAATATGAAAATCGATCCAACGTGCAGCACTAAAGGATACCATAAAGTCGAGAACAGTTTTTCTCCTATCTCCTAACTATCTATCTGTTATTCATCTCTTACGTTTCTTCCATTTTGTAAGGAATGATATATCTACTTGATAACTTCTTCCATTTGTATGGTTTTCCAAGCCTGTTTTTTTACTCTTTTTCTATTCTCTTCGATTCGGGCAATATGACGGAAATACGAGAAACAGAACTCAGTCGAAATGAAATGTATATTATTAAATATAATAAAAAAGGTAGAGCGACATTGGCGTACAAATATTTGAGCGAGAAGTTTGTAAGAAAGCGAGTGTAAGGAGAATCAGACAGTCTGTATTCAGACGCAGTGCCCAATCGATACAACGCTATGCGATATGCACTATGTATTTAATAATTATTTTGCGAATCGTTCGAAGCAAAATTACGAAGATTGACAAAATCTGTAAAAACAATTTTAAACTAATTTTTTAAAGCGCTTGTTTTAACATTGAATCTGGATGTATACGTATACCTATGGATATTAAGATATTTAATCCAGTAAAATCTATTCCACTCCGCGATAGAGTTATAAATTTTACGTTTTATCGTACAAGTCTAAGAAAATTTAGAATATAAAGTGAAATTAAATATCCTGATATAAATGGTAATTACACAGGATGCAACGATATCAATTAAGGATAGCAATACGTTTGCACATACAATGTTATTTTCGCACCCAACGTTCGCTAATTAATTCATTCCTGTCTCAATTAGTTCGAGAATATTACACGTACCAACAGGAACAACGGAACATGAAAAGTTAAAATTGAAAGAAATTCCTTACCTTACCGGATCCTCTTTCAAGATATAGCGCTTTCCAGGCACAACCTGTACCCGGCAAATAACATCGATACATTTAACGTTTGTGCTTGTAGGTGACGTCGCACCTGTCAGTGACGGTCTACGTGGAAGACATAAACGATCATGCTCCACAATTTGTCGATGCGCCTTATCACGTAACCGTGGACGAGCTTACTCCAGTTGGTGAGATATATCGTATACGAACTAGCATATAAGAAATTGCTGCACGAAGACTGTCGCATGGAAATTCAATTTTGTAAGAAAATGAGTTCCGAAAAAATTTCGGAGCTTTTCTGTTTTATGAAAATATCGTTTCCCTTTTTAATCCAAATTTAAACTTCTTAGTCTTAGTTACCGTAAGAAAGAGAAAGGATCTTTTAGAGCGTTTTTTATGATATATAGCATAGAATTGGTACACCTTGTTTGTTTGTAAGAGTTACTTGAAGTATTTTAAAGACCTAGATTTAGATAAATTTCACGCAGCTACGATACTATGTAATTTATACCGTAATAGTCGTAAACGCGGTGTAATACTACGGGGAAAGTAAAATGTCCTTTCTAAAACACTCGTACTTTTGGAGACTGTCACTTTTGTGTAAACTCGTTATTAAACTTTCATATCAAAATCTCACCGAGTAAAAGAAGTAACTAAAAAATGTATTTCAATGGGAAACTTTTCTGAAATCTTAATACAAATTTCTAAACGTTTCACGCGAAAAAAACATAATTACAAAATCGTTATTAATCAACAACTTTCACGGTGTTTTGTCAAAACTCGCGAAGCATCGTCAGTAGACCGCAGATTTTTATACGGATTATATCTTCACGAACACGGTCAAAGAAGTGGAAGCTAAACAGACATTTATGTCACCCGATATATATTATAACGAATATCGAATATTCCGTGTATTTTTACGTATGATCCATATTCTATGCGTTTTTGCGCCTTTAAATTTCGTACGAATGCATAGAAATTGGTAGTTTAGTCGTCAGATTATTTTAACGAACAAAATTTCTGTCGTTTAATTACAGGCGTGACGATATTTCGTGGGATTCACGCAGTCGACGGGGACAAGCCGAACACGCCGAACAGCGACGTGCACTACGCGATAGTGAAAGGCAACGAGCAGGGCAAATTTTCACTAGAATCCGGCCACAGAACCGCTCTCATACTCCGTAAACCGGTAGACTACGACAACGGTGACCGCGAGTTCACGTTGGTTATCGCGGCTACGGTGAGTACGGTGCGCGATATCATATGCAGCGAATATATCCCGTCCATAGACTAAACACGTTAGCGCGTGAATGTTGTGTTCGTGGTGAAAGTCGTCCGACGTTGATATTACTGAGATAATTACCAGTCTCATTGCCGGCTCGTCTGCCCCGTCTGTTTCAGGATCGAGGAGTGCCAGCTAGGAGTACCAACACGACCGTCAAAATCACGATATTGGACAACGATGATCTGGATCCTAAGTTCACCAGGGACGTGTACAAAGCAAAGATTTACGAGTTCTATCCGATGCCCGTAAGTATTTTGTGGATTTATTGTTATTACAAAGGGCGTTTTTCTTATTCGAATACGAAGTAAGTGTAAGAAATGACATATAAGATAAAGAATTCGCTTATAAATTTTCAAACCTCTATGAATAAAGTAGACTGTAGTCAAACGTAACGAGACTAATATTTCGACGTATATTATATTATAACCATCGACGAAAGTATGAAGGCATTGACATTGGTCATGTGACAGTTATAAATCTTTAAATTATACGATAATAATAATTAGATTTCTCAAACAGCAAAATATTCAATTAACACATATGCCTACGATTCTCTATATTCGTGGAAGACGTTAATATATGTTCTGCGAATTACATGTGTAAATCATTCTACTTATTAGAGTAATTGCTATAGGATAAGAAATGTTTCAAATGTATGTAACTGCACGATACAAAGAACGCAAAATACGCGTGGTATAATTATTACACTCTCACAATCACTGATAGTCATCTAAAATCGTGAAATCTCTTCGTCGTCCAAGAGTTAATCAGTTTCTTTCACCTAAAGAATCTAACGTTCTTAAAGCAACTCTTGTCCAGTATCCAAGCGAGTTATCTAACGCGTCACGAAATCGAAAATTCGTAAAAGTATTGAAAAACGGTAATCAGCTGATTGCGCCGGTATGGCGTAATTGTATGGAACAGTGTGTAATTTCGCGGTAGAAAGCATCACGGTGTAACTATATAAAACCAATCATAATTAACCAGTGACGGGAATTATTTTGTTACGCAATCGTAAAATGGCGTTACTGTGTGTTTATACCACTGTCCATAAAAATCAAGACGCTTCCACTTTTTATCAAAATGTACGGATTAATAACAAGTTAATAATTCCAAGCGGTATTTACTACTCTCTTGAATCGAGCAGATTTTATTCGAAATGCGGATTGTAAATACCGGTTTGAAAGAAAATCTCTCAGAAAGCGTTATTATATCGCAACCTGCATCCACGCCTACCGAAACCTGTAGCGAACTCTTAAAAATCAATTCCTTCGCCAGCAGACAGCGTACAACAGATGTGATTGTGATGGCAATTCGTTCGGAAAACCTTTGTTTAGAAATATCGTTGGCTATCGATATGGCGGGTGTTTAACGACGCTGTTCGTCGCGACGAATGGACCCGTTTATCGTTTGTGTTACACGCGACGCTCGCAATCTAGGCTGTGCCACATTGCGGGAATGTCAGAGGTTAACAGTTTTCTGCACGGGGAACCTTGAGGTATAAATTTCGTTGCGAAGGGAAACACGATCGTGCAGCAACGTACGCCGCGATATTTATCGCGACTTGTTCGACTTTCGAGCAATGCGCGCTGCTGCGAGTCGTTTGCCGAGATTCATTCGGCGCGATTTCAACTCTCAGGCTTGATGACGTAGAGTATCAGACTCGCGAAAGCGCGTTTGATCGGTATATGAACTTTCCTTCCCGATTTATGCATATATATTACATCGACGCGTTTCGAGTTAGTTGGTCAAACTCATCTCTATATTACGTAGCTTCTCGGAAGTTTCTAATAATAATTCTCTATGCGTATGATCGATGCACGTACGACGATCGGTATACGAAGAAGCTGGTAGACAAGTGGCTAAAGGTTAATCGCGGGCTGAGAAGGTTTATACAATAAGTTATTGAGCTTACTTCCGAGAGTTTCTAACGTGAATTTTTGGATGGGCGAAGTCACATACAGGCTGTCTTGGTATTTTTCTGCGAAACGATGAATTTGCTAAATAATTGTTTTACGCGCAAAGTCTTTCATTCTTCAATAGTCTATATATTTCTAGGAATACCCGATCTTCAAACAGATCAACTTCTCCACACCGATCCAAGCTACCGACTGCGACAGGAACATAAACATGTCTGTGCGGTATGACATAATATCTGGCAACGAACGCGGTTTCTTTCACTTGGATCCAAAGAACGCTACCCTGTACCTCAAACGTCCGATCGATCTGGACGCCGAACGAAATCTACCATCCAACACTTTCGTTCTACAAATTCATGCTTCCCAAGTGGACAACCCCCTGAAGACAGCGGGTGCTCGCGTCGAGGTGGAAGTTCTAGACCTAAACGACAATCTTCCCGAATTCGAGGTGGACCTGTATAATATCAGCATCGTAGAGAATCTGCCGAATGGCTTCAGTGTGTTGCAAGTGATTGCGCGTGACAAGGACCAAGACGAGAATGGACAGTTCGATTACGAACTTCGAGATCCATCCGGTGCGTTCTCAGTCGACGCTAAATCCGGTTGGTTAACGGTGAAGGACCAGTCGGTTCTCGATCGAGAGAAGCGCGATCATCTACGAATGAAGGTCGTGGCGATCGAGAGAAAACCTAGCGTCGTTTTACGCAACGGGTCGCGGAAAATGGATGGTTCTTCCGTGGACGTCGAGGTGACATTGCTCGACGCCAATGACAACAATCCGATCTTCGTGCCTGGCAATCTCTACGAGTTGGTTGCTAAAACGGACTATAAAGTGGGCACGGTGCTTGGCCAGGTGTACGCGGTCGACGACGACCTGGGTCCCAATGGCATGGTAAGATACAGATTGCAGAAACCGGGGAACTCGACGACTCGCACACCACCGTTTATGGTGGATGAAATCACCGGTATGATTACGGTCGCCGAGAGTCCGATCCTCGAGGGAAGGCACGCGATCTTCGTCGAGGCGGCGGATCAACCGGCGAATCCGAGCGAGAGGAGATTCTCCCTAGCTGTGGTTACTGTGGATGTTTTCAGATCGAATGGTGAGCTTTATTTGTTCGTAACGTGTAGCAAACTTGGGCATCATCGACTGGGCGAGTATCGACTAATCGAAACGAGATTAGGAGCTAAATCAAATTATTAATCAAAATTTTAACGTATTTCCTTAAACGAACGCTCCTAATCGAACAAATTAAACTGATTCTCGCAACTAACCGTATACACACTTGGACTTTATTTTAGATCTTTTACTTTTTATCCAAATCACGAAAATCTACCAATATTTCAAGAAACGCGCTTCATCGATCGTAGAAAAGCTACGCTTCGTATTAGAAGAATATTCTCCAAATGTCACACAAATATTTCCCATACGTCACAATCGATCATACTTTTGCCACGCGTGACAAAGGAAATCACGAAATATTTTCGTGCGGACCGTTCCACGCTATGCTTCCAAGGTTTCAGGAAACTTTTATCGCGGCCGAAACGATTGGCGCCAATTTCCAGCGCAAACACGCATCCCGCCGATCGTTGCACGTTTTCAGCGCGATTTGTCAAAAAATACAAAGTCCTCTTACACGTTTCTTCTTCGTTTTAGGGCCGGAATCGCTCGAGCCGGACTTCGTGGGGGCTCCTTATGAATTTTGGGTCGGTGCCAATGTGGCAGTCGGTACTAGCGTCGGTCAGATACGTTTGAACGACGCCGTAAAGACCAACGACCTGATCTACGATCTTTTACACAGCTACGAGGAGGGTGGTACGTATTTCGAAGAAATTAATTAATCAACAGGTGCGTTATTCGATGGTTCTCTCGCATTTTATATTTGTAAAATTAGATTTTCACTCTTGTTCTTATCCTTCTTTTTACTCTGTTAAACGGATACATTTTTTGGCTTTTAAAGTGTTAAAATTAAACGACGAGAAATAATTGAATTTCGATATTATTTATATGGAACGTTTTTTCAGTTCGTATCCGAAAAAGATCTTCTTCCCATTACGATATAATCCTTTCAACAAAAATAATGAAATATCAGTAGGAATATTGATACATCGATTCAACCAAAAATACATTACTAACCACTTAGCCACCGCTCTGTGTCCATTAATTCTCCGCTTTTGCATTCGACATCAACCAGCACTTAATAGCCCATCTCGAATCAATACCTTCCCCCGAATATTTCCAATATACCGAGAGTATCTGCAAACTTCCTTCTAGAATATCCAGAGGCGGTATAAAATTCGCGTTACGAAGAGTTAAAGCCGATAACTTTGATCTCGCCTAACGCCTAACGATCCAATAAGCTTCGCCTAACACGAAACGAAAGAGGACTGTTCCTCTCAGCCTAATACGCAACACATAGCGCATACATTCATGGAATTTTAGTCCCGTTTGCCGTGGAGGAGCGTTCGGGAACGATCACCGTGGTCGAGGAGATCGAACGATTCGATAGATTGACCTACGACTTCGAAGCGATCGTCACGGACGAGAGAGACCTCATGTTGATTACTAACGTGTCCATCCACGTGGTAGACCCTAACGACGAACGAGGCATCTTTACGAAGTAAGTAAAATTCTTCTGGTATATACGGATGACTTTTTAACGAGCCTCGAACGAAATGTAGGTTGGAATTTGGTTTTGTTTCCACGTAACGAGGAGGAACGGAGATTTGCAGTGTTGATAGCGGATATACGTACAAACTTGCATTCGTTGTTCGTAACTTATTGGCAGACAGTTTTTTAGAACCGAGCAGTCAGTACGGTAAAGTATCGGAAGCGAAGATTCTCAATAGAAATATAAAACGTAATTCCGATACTTGAAAGCTGTGGATTTAGAAAAATTAATTAGATTTATTTAGCTTTTAACTCCAGTCTTGTCTGCATTCACGACCAGACATCTGTCTCGCGCTAGTCCTACGATTTAAACTGAATCGTTCAAATTTATTGGGAAATTCTACGCTATGTTTTAGATACTAGGACTTACTCTACGAAACGAAAGAATTTTTCATTTTAAACGTTCCTGTCCTCGCCAGGAACAGTGGCAAACTATCGATATTCCAACTTTGCCGTTTCGCAACATTTGCCTTCACAAAAATTCCAAAATAGAGTTAAAATCTCTATCACCCTAAAGAATCTAAATTTTCTCTCTTCTAATTATTAAGAACAACATTCTCAAGCATTTATACGTATCAGGATGATGCACCCCTTTAAAAATCATCAACGAATTTCAACCGATAGACGAAAAAAGTGTCGTCTTTCGATTTTACTCGTTCCATTTCCAAGTTTAAAAGGGCAAAAGTCGTTGGCTCCGTGGATTTCTGTTTGCTTGTCGAAAAGTCGTCGACCGTTGATTGCAGGGGAACGACCACCGCTCCTTTGGTGTTCCACGCGAAGGAGAACGTAGCTGGTGCGTACATCGGGCAAGTGCTTCCCCAGAATGGAACCGGCGCGGCCACTGCTGGCACTCGGTTCTTTATCGTCAATCAGCAGGATGTACCCGACATCTCGATCACGGAGGATGGCGCCCTGTACGCGCCCAAGGGTCTCGATCGCGAGACGAGGCAGAATTACAGCATCACTGTGATTGCAGAGAGTCCACGCGGCGTCGGCGTCTTCCAAGTAAGTTCCCTCTTAGTAATTAATTTTACGTTCCAAGTTCCGTGGATGTTTAATATGGCGTAGAAGTGAGATTGTATGGCAGTGGCGCGTGGTTGTCGGCAAATGGCACTTAGCGAGATTTCTTGCGGATAGAGAATGTGAAAGGGAAGAAAGTGTCTTTGGTAGTTTAGTTAGAAATGTTTGCGTAGGATGATTGGTTTGGCTGAACATTTCCATAGGGTCAGCGAGTTTTTTGGGTGTTTTAGCGAGGAATTTTTGGCAAGTAGACATTCTTTACAGTTATGATAGTAACATAGCAATTTTTATAGAGTTTAGTCTCAAACAGCATAGAATATTATAGATTTTTATGCATTTATGGGAAATTGAAACGTACGAAGAGCGCATAGAATGTATAACATCAAAAAATATTTAAAATGTCAAAAGTAAAATACATATTACGATATTTAGGAGGGTGAAAAAACGAATTTGCAGGGGTTTATCTTTACCTCGTTCCATACCTGGCGAGGCTATAAAATCGATTCTCGTCTACTCTCCGGCAGGTGCTCAGAATGTCACCCTCGAACCGTAATATGTTTGCGGATTCAACTTTTGGAATATTCGCTCGTGAAAGTTAATAGAAGTTCCAAGGACGTGGAGATGATGTTCAACAATTTTTAATTTAAAAATTCGAACGAAGGTCGCGTTTATGCGCTTGGTCCAAGGATCATTTTGTTGCAGATATATTTGGTGTTTCGTTTCATACACCATCGAGGACCTTCCAAATATTTAACGCAACGGGAGACAAATAAAATTTAAGCACTTATTTGCGCGACCTCTTTTATGTTTAGTACGAATATTAACATTTATTCAGTTAGCGCGACGCATGCTGTACGAGTATTTAAATTCAAAGTACTACTTGCTTCGCTATTGTCCCGTGTTTCTGACACATAAATTAAAATCGCTTCCAAGGATAACGTTTATAACGCCTGTTTGTCGAACATATAAATTACGGTTTGTACATTTTCAACAAGAATTCCGTAAATGCGGAGTTTCTAATTTCGCTGATGTGAAATCGTAGGAAATATCAAATACGGCTGAGACAGAATTATTTGCAGTTTCCGATTAATCTTGATAAATCGATTCAATCGTATTCTTAGATTATTTAATATTCGCAAGTAAGGTAGTAGCAAGGCTATTAACAACGTGTTATTAATCTCTTTGTGACTTTTACAAGCGAACTTTGTGCGAATTCGTGGAACTTTATAATTCTTTGAAAAATGTAAGAAGAAGAATATCTTTTGAAGAAATTTGTTATATGGAAATGTTTAACATAGCGAATTTTACTGCAGGTCAGCGTGATCGTCCTCGACGAGAACGATCATGCGCCAGAATTCACAATGCCACTGTACGAGGGTCGAATTCTGGAGAACAGTCCAGCCGGAACAAAAGTGAACTTATCGATACCTATCGCGGCTACTGACAAAGACGAAGGCGTCAATCGGAACTTTGTCTTTAGCCTTCACGGCGAGGGAAGCGAACTGTTTAGAATCCATCCAACTACGGGTTTAGTGTACTTCGAAGGAATCGATGACCGCACGCTAGACAGGGAAGTGAAAGCAAACTATAGTTTCACGATCGTTGCTAAAGACAGTGGTAAGTTTTCTTTTCTGCTAATAGCGAACGCAGAACTTAGAGCTTAGGAAAATTCAAAGAGATACAAACGAGAATTCTAAATATGTTTTTAACGTAGAAGGAAATTCTTGCGCTACTCGAACGTTATAGCTTTTAAGATTGTAAATCGTAGAAATCTAATAATAATCTTAGAAACTCCTTTTAGGAACGTGTATGGTATTTAGTTAAAGTTTTAGACTAAAATTGGCAAACCGTGTTCCACAGAAATTTACATTCGATCCTACAATCTTCGCATAATCGAAGACGTCAGTATCGTCGGTCGTCAAAATTCGCAAAAAGTAAAAGAACTTTCACTTACAAACATTTTTCAAACTTTATCGAGACTACGTATTTAACAAACGAAAAGAATAGCGAATTTCTCTGAAACTTTCATGCAAAAATAATACTTATCGAACATTCAAAAAAGATCGTGAGAATAATATTCCATTCTTCCTGCCTATTCATTTGATTTTTGCAGGCGGTTTAACATCCGAAGCGCGGCTGAAGATAATAGTAACCGACGTGAACGACAATCCTCCGAGTTTTATCCGAATGATCGTGCTCCCCGATCAAGGTGTTCGCGTGTCGAGCGAACCCGATACCGAGGCATCGTTCGAGGGGAACGACGTGCTTGATACGAGCGAGCCCGGTGCCGGAAGTCAGCCACCGAACAGCCGTCGTTCGCCTCTTCTTCTCGTGCCAGAGAATGCGACCATCGGCGCGCCGATAATACGCCTGCTCGCGGAGGACAAGGACGAGGGAACAAACGCCGCGATAACGTACAGCCTGGGGAACGAGACGACTTCCGGAGACGACGTAAAGTCACGACGATTCGACACCACCAACCGTAGATACTTTCATTTGGATCTAAGGTCGGCTGAAATATCAGTGGCCAGAGGACTTCCAGCTGAGAAGAGCATTCGTTTGTTCGTCCTAGCGAAAGATTCTGGACAACTATCTGACAATATCACCATAAGGATCCACGTGGTAGACGTGAACGATCATGCGCCGATCTTTGACAAGTCTTGGTATACTTTTGACGTGCCAGAAGGAAGTTACACTGGCTACAATTTGGGCGCTGTTCGAGCCATTGATGCAGATTTTGGAGTCAATGCAAACGTCAGTTACGAAGCTGTCTCCGGTAATGAGAACCTGGAGGATCCTGCGAACGTGTCTAGGATCTTTAACGTTGCTCCTTACGAAGGAATAATTAGAGTCACTGGAGTTTTGG
The DNA here is from genome assembly GCF_011952205.1 of Bombus bifarius. Lineage (NCBI taxonomy): Eukaryota > Metazoa > Arthropoda > Insecta > Hymenoptera > Apidae > Bombus > Bombus bifarius. Next base: position 483,236 of record NW_022884357.1, read on the forward strand.
ACAGGGAGACTGCAGCTACTCATCGTTTCGTGGTCATGGCTCGTGATAATGGCTCTCCAAGATTAAGTTCTACCGTGGAGGTAGAAGTGAACGTATTGGATGTCAATGACAATCCACCTATGTTCTACAATTATCACGAAATCGAGAAGAATGAAAATGGAGATCTCGTACCGGTCTACCACGCATCGATCTTTGAAAACAGTCCTATTGGCAGTCAAGTGATCAAGGTATACGCTAATGATTCGGATTTTGCTGGAAATGGAAATGGGTTGATCCTCTTCGACTTGAGTCATCAAGGACAGCCTGAGAAGCAGTATTTTGCTATCGATAGTAAAGAAGGTGTCATCACGACGATTGCTAATCTGGATTACGAGACTAGGAAGAGTCATAGATTACTGGTCACTGCTAGTGATTTAGGGTCTCCGGTCAGTCTGACATCCACCGCAGTCGTGATTGTTACCGTGTTGAATGTGGACGACGACGAGGAAGATGCGGAGAACGAGGTGCAGAAAACACCCTCTTTTAGACATCGGTATTACGAAGTAGAAATCGAGGAGAACGTTCCGGTGCCGATTTTGGTCGCACAATTGGATCTAGCCGATGGTCAGCAAAGCGAACATATAAGGTATGCTAGTAGAACACAACAGCGTATTTTTAAGCGTCAGGTACTCGCGAAGTGAATAATGCAAGGCTACCTTCCAGCGAGAAGGCTGTAAGGAACAGACCCCTATCTACCCTAAAGCTTCAAAATCACGTGCTAGCTCGAGCGATTCGACCACGTAGTATTCCATTACAGCCGATTATTAAAATTTCCAACAGATACAGCATCGTCGCAGATGACACGAAGGCGCGAGAACACTTCTCGATCGACCCAAAGAACGGCTCGTTGTACCTGATGACAGACGTGGACAGAGAGGTGAACGATCGATACGAGGCGAAGGTCAGGGTCGACAGGGTGAAGATAGGTCGCGGGATGTCCGTGATGATTTACCCGGTTGTTGGCGAAAGACTGAATGGTCTAGCACCTAACGAGGCCAGGGTCGTTGTCAGGGTGAAGGATGTTAACGACAATGCGCCCAGATTCAAATCAAAGGGTCGACCCATCCTCGCCGCGATACCTACCACTGCCCATTATGGGTATGAGGTTGTCAAAGTGGAGGTACGTCTACACGCGTGTTGTGTCCCATTGTGTGTGGTTCCGCTGTGAGCCTCCGTCGCTTTTGACTTCATTTCGCTTCTCTCTCTCTCTCTCTACTTTGCTTTTCATACACGTCGCGGAAGACGCCGCTTTCTTGTCCTTTAGCGTATCACGCTTTCTTTTGTTCTCCGGTCGTTTCGTTAATTTTTCTCTTCTTATTTATGCTTCTTTTGAAAGATCATTTTGTAAGGCATTGAACACAGAAGAGGGTCTCGGTGATAAGAAAGTTCCCGAATTTAGATAGTGCATTTGACAATGTCGATATACATCTTTTTTCCAACGATCGACGACATTCTGATGTTCCAAATTAATTCGACTACATATGTCCGATCCTTTTTGCGATGCTTTACAAAATAATATCATTTTCGGAACGACAGTGTCCTTCTATTCCTCCCTCCGTAAGCTCTCACGCCATCAGGAACATTCGAATAACAGATGCATAAGAAAAGTCGAATAAACCGATTAATCACTCGGCCAGGCAGAAGACCCGGACGAGGGAGCAAACGCCGAGATCCGGTATCAAATTCTCGGACGGGAGGACGCGCCACGATTTGCCATTGACCCACTGAGCGGTCAAGTACGATCCGTGGCGAGCTTTGGCCGTGACACTGGACGCGTTTTCGGCTTCGACGTGAAGGCCACCGACAGAAGGGGCGCCGAAAATGGTCGCAGCAGTATCGCCAATGTCTTTGTAAGTCTTGCTCTTTCTCTCTCTCTTGTGCTTTGGCATTGCGTTCCATCCGACTCTCTTAATTATCCGTCGTTGAAATTCGAGGTACAGCAAAAGTTAATTTCCCCGTGAAGAAGACGGGGTTTCCCTGTCTCGAATTGTTCAAAACTCGTCTGTCTCCTGTCGCGTTATCTAACCGTATGGTTTGTTCCAAGGTGTACGTGTTGGATGATCAAAAACAAGTCGTGATGGTTGTTGGTCGGAGACCCATTGATATCGAGCCGCAATTGGAGAACATCACCTCGTGAGTATTTATACATGTATTTACTGTAAAAAAGTTGAAGCGTTTGTTATCGAATAACGATTTTCTTGTGATTTATCGTGTTCCCGAAAACGAGGGTGTCCCGAGAAGAGTAGGAGGAATGGCCACTGCTGCAGTAACGCTTGCTTAAATTCTAATAAATCAGGATACCGATTGTAATTGATCATGAAACACGCAGTAATCGTATTCCAGGAATTTGATAAAGAAACTCGGAGAAAAGGAACAGATTTAAGGAGAGCAAGTAGGAAAGATGTTGTATGTTACCGTCTTTGTCGATGAATTTACGTTACGCTCAAGAAATTGAATAGCGAGAAGTTAGTTTCGGTAGATCGCTAAAATTTAAACGAGACGATTGTATTGGAATTTAAGCGAGTGTTACACCGATTATATTTGTAAATTTTTCATACAAAGTATGTTTCTTCGATACCGATACAACGTTAGGCTATCTTTAATTTAATTTAGAATACTACAAAATGTGACTGGTTTGGACGTTCGAGTGAGGAAGCTAGAGCCACACATCGAAAGGAATCTGATCGATGCTACGTCGTAAGCGATTCGAACATTATTCAATCTTAAAATTAAACGTGAAACTTCGCTCTATGTATTAATCTATATTTTTTATTTGTAGCACCGATGTTTACCTTTATGCGATCGATCCTCATTTAAATGTCATGATAGATATGGATACACTGCACGAGTAAGTAAACCTTAAATTTTAACGAATCGTTTTACCATTGATAAAACCAAAATCATGGTAACAAAGATAATTACGAAACAAAATTACATCGTGTTTTGCTACCATGATAACGTAAAGATATCTAAAGAAGTATATAGATTCGTAAACGAATAATGGAAATACGTGAGATGTGCGCAAGAGCACAATTCCCAAGGAAACTGTCAAGCGATGATTTTGTTGTTAATTAATTACATGCCGCGCACGAACATGTTCTTTCAGCGTGTTTAACACGAAGAAAACGGAGATCAAGCGCGAGTTGGACGAGTACGGCGTCCTGGACATTGCCGGAAGCTCTCCGCGTCGGGGTAATCATCGTTACCTTCTATCTACCTTGGAAGTGGGTGCGGTAGTGCTTGGCTGTGTCGTCTTTGTCGGTGCCCTTGTTACTGCACTCTGCGTTACATGCGTTCGCAGAAATAAACGGTACGGCGTACAAAATTTAACTCCGGTTTAGGCGTTAAAGTATATTTCGTAAAAATAGCATCGAGGAATTGTTTTCATTAAAGACCAGCGATTTTAGTTTTAAAACGTGATTTAGCACAGCGATACACAGAACAGAAATGGGAACTGTATGCAAAAGAGACAGGGGTGGTGAATTATTGACACGCGTGCGATAACGTTTCGATACTTTTAACGTGAAACGATATATTATTTATTACCGTCAGGGCAAGCTAGAGTAGAGAATTCAAATTTAAGAGAAATATTACTCATTTTTTAAACGGATCCATTTTACAAATCTATATCAGTCTTGCCAGAAGTATCTGTGTATACGTTTGACGACTACTAAAACAAAAGGTCTGAAACGCGTCATTTTTATAAATTTGATAGTTTTATCGTTAATTGTCACACCGAATTTCCTAGAAAAACATGTTTATCGATCTTAACTTGCTACATCCGCTACCCGAATACCGGGCAATCGAGTAGCAGTCAATCCTGGAAACGTAGTTATCCGAAATTCATTGGTTAGTCGCAGACGTCGGGAGAAAGCGATGTTCTCGACCACCAGTCCGATTGGATTCGCTTTGGCAGATCCGGCCGCCACGCTACAGAAGCCGCCTTTGTTCCCGACCTTCGTCGATGGCCTTCATTACGACCCTGAACCGTTCTGCACTGACATGCCGAGGCGACAGAGCATCTGTGAGCACGGAGCCAATTGTGCCCGCTTCCACGCGTAAGTCTATTAATCGACGTAAACCGTTTCTCGTCGCGAGGGACTCCGCGATACTTTATCGCCAACCGTATTAAATCGTTTGAGCGCGGCTGAGCAGAATCGCGTCGCGTTTCTGGACGACTCGTCCAGACCTTGCGATTCTTCGTCGAAGCTGGATACGCCATGCTGCCTCGTATTTCACGCCTGAGAGCTTTTTACTCTCAATTTATGTTAGTGCATCCTCGTTACGTTGTATCGAATTGAAGAAATGAATCGGGGGGGACAGGTAGAAAAAATAGCAACAAGATACTTTTTAAACAGAGGTTTGGAATACTGTGAGGAATGCAAAATCATCGACCATATTCTACGTCGTATCGAAGATTACAGAAACATTAAGTGTAGATTCTTTTGATTTTTTAAATTGAATCTGGATGGAAAAGGGTACAACGAAAGAATCGTTGACACGAATAAATGTGAAATTTGGTGCAGAAGGCGTAAAAAAATAAGCGTAGTATTGACTTTATGCGACAGTAGTCGTAGCATGTAGTATAGCCCGTTTATGGCCAGACCGCTTCTGATCGCTCGGTTAACTACAAGCGTGCTATAAACATATGTCCGTATGGATCGATACCGCGCAATAAAGGATGCTATAGTTGCTATATTAGTTACTAAATTATTGAAAAGAAAATAATATTAGCTTTCAACGTATATTTCATTTTAAACTATAAACGTGGCGCTCAAGCGATTTAAATATGCAATTAAAGTATCATACAGTGCTGCCTGCCGTATTTACCGATCAAATTCCTTGAAGCATGTTTTATAAAGGTGTGAAACTTGCGCGACAGTGCATTAAACGTATAAGTAGTTTTTATAAAACGCAGAGAGCAAAAGATAAGTTTCCGAAGTAATTTCAATTCCATCTTTACGCAACTATCGTATAAAACGAAACGAAAAAAGAAGGAAAAAAGGAAAAAATCAAAAAGTTCCATTTGCTACGCGTATCAAGATATTAAAATCTTTCTATAAAATCTAACTAACAAAATCCTTTCTACGCGACAGGATCAAAATTCAACAAGCACAAACAAATACCGCAACACGTTTCGATCACGACACGCTATCCCCAGTACTCGCAATTATCTTTCAAACCTTACCAACTAACCCGATACCTGTCCTATCGTTCGCAACTAACAAACGATCCAATCAGAAGAACCATGATCCCAAATTAAACACCAAAACCAATCAGCGATTTCCTCGCAACGCCGTTTTCAATCAAGTAGCGACAACCACAGGTTCGATCCTTAACCTCGCATCCATTTGAACGTGGCCTGAAATTTCAGTGAACGCGAACAACACACGGCTCGCCGTGGAATCGAACAAAGCCGCGACAGAAAGGTATGCATTTATTATGAAAACGAAATTCCAGCCTGAAAAGCTGGTCGGCAAGGTTGGTCAGCGAATATAGGGAATACTGTATCAGGGAATTCCCATATGTTTCGCGATGTCGATGCTAGAGAGGCAAGGGGGTGGTTGCAGGATGGGCGGTTGTAGTAAGCACGCCGGAAGGACGACAGGGACCCCGAAAGGACTCGAGGCATCCGCGACGTCCTTGCATTCCAGTGGTCAGGATTCTGGGATCGTGGCGCGCGCCTCCTGCCACTGCAGTCACTCGTCGAGCCCCTCCAGCGGCGAGAGCAGCAAGTAAGTCGAATTACTTACGGGGCTATTTGTGCTATCTAAATCGAAAAGAGGTTTCGAACGGATCGATTCAACCGTTTGGTCGCTATTCTTATCGAGGTGAAATAAATGATCACCGGAGGTGGGCTGCTGCGCAAAATTTTCGATGAGACGAGAGGGCTGTTTACTGTTCCTTTCGATTTCGTGGTGTAGTAGGAGCGTCGAGCTACAGGCAAATCTTTTATCCGTGAAATCTGTTCTTTTGGGTTTTTGCGAAGTTCTTGCGACTAAAAGGACGTGCAAGCAAATGGTTAAAATTTGTAAAAGTTGCACGATATTTCTAGTTCGAAACTGTTGTTACGCGAACAGATCTAAATTAAAATGACTAAAAAGGATTTTAACAGGCATTTTGTATTCGTTATTTATTTAGGTTTAGGTGATTCACATCGTATATTTGCTTAGGCGAATGTAAATAATTTCATCGCTCAATGTATCTTACTAATTTCATCGATCATCCTAATATTCTAAAACTGATTTTTCAAACTTTTATCCTGCTATTAGAAAAGAAGAAATTCAAATCCCTTTACACTTATAATTTTCTCCTTACGCTTGTAATCTTGCGAAGCTTCTGTTAAATATAATAGTTAATTCCATGCGTGTAACATATGCAAATATTAATATCGTAGTTCTAATAATTCTAACAGCGTTTAGGATCGTTTCTCTTATGTTCTGTCTATTATTTATCTATCAAATCTATTCAGCTTTATAAAACTTCTTAAAGCCAACTAGGAACGAAACGGTTAACCTGATGCAGCGATCCTTGTCGATCCCACGATTCTCGCTTCTAAAACCCTGTTCATATAAATTCTAACATCCCATCAAACATACACCCACACACACCATTTCATCTTCTACGGATAAATTCAATAATACGTTGTAAGTATTAATACATAATAAGTATCGCAAGATCAGCTTTCTATTATTTTTTCGTGGTGGTTTCAATTTCATGCTTGATCGGTTAATAAAACGCGAAGGAAGAAAATAACAACGTATATTTTAACTCTCGATGGCTATGATCGGTTCATTTGTGATCTGAACGCTTAAAGAAACAAAGAAACGCAACATCGGTACTTTAATTAATTTTTTCCACTTGCATTCCCGGATGTTTCCTCTTCACAGCGGGTACGAGGACTCTCTGAAATCTCTGCAGCGTCGCGAAAGGGGCAACGACATGTCCCGTAGTAATCACGAGATCTCGAACGTGATTGGAAGACGTGGTAATCAAGCCACCTCGAAGAGACGGCAACGGTTCAACTCGTTCTCGAACGGGGAATCCGTTTACTCGCAGGAGATGACGTTGCAGAGGGAGCAGCGTTGCTGCGTCGGAACGGAGAAGAGGCGAAAGAACGACGGGATGACTCGCGAACATCGGCGTGCACATTCCGAGGCGGAAAACAATATCACCGAGACGGTGATACACGAACATCCCGGAACCGAGATCTCGCTGTCTAGCTCTTTGCAAAATACGTCCACCCTTCACGGTGGTAAGTTCCTTTCGATGGCCTTCAACAGACCTATCTCGTCTTTTGAAATTTTGGAAAGTGGTAATTTAAAAATTATTATTATTATAGACTATTAGTAACATTATATATTTTAACAGCGATTATAAAACAGTCGTTAGCGTTTTTTCCCTAAGTGACGGATTTCTGAGAAACGTAGAAGGGAATTAAGTTTTACTATTTCGAAACGAGTTTACATAATACATTATAATATATTACATACATAATTACATAATAATAATAATACATTACATAGGCTATCTCGTAATTAGCGATTCTATACGATAAAAGAGGATAAAATAAAATTTAAAAATTCGTCACGTTTATTCACAGGCCTGTCAAGATCTACCCACATGTTGTATTAACGACAAACGAGACTTTACGAAGGGAGGACTTTCAACGAGGAGCAAGATTGTAGCCTTCCTGGCCATGAGTTTTTCTTACTGTCCATACCGTTGTTCGTGACTGGTCCACGGTTTTGTTAGGTGTCTCCGGTTTAACGAGCAATAAGATTAATTCCCTTTAACTGTCACTACCGCGTTGCAGTTATTTCGGAACAGGGATTTCGTACGACTGAGAAGAGTTGTATCTTCAAGAAGTTACCAATTAACGAAACGCCTAGATAGGAAAAAAGCATTTCCAATTAGCGAGCTACTTTTCTCTTGCGCGTGAAATTGTGTCATCTCGTTACCAAAGTACTCGTCGTTGATTCGAAAATCGTTCATTTATGTAAATACGCTAGAAGCTCTGTCGGTACTTTGAGATCCTTTATTACTTTATTATCGTTATTATCGTTATTATCGTTTCTTGCTTCTATCTTTTCTACGTTCTTCCTGCTATTTATCGTGTTCTTTTTATATGTAAATCTTTTATGTACAGTACGCTATATGTTTTACGTTGGAAATGCGAATATCGTGTATCAAAAACTTGTATAGTTGTCTTTCTTGTTAGAAAGAGATTGTGTGTGTAATTGTATTTTGTCATGATCATCTTATGGCGGAATATTTATTTCAGAAACACATGGAAAATATTTCAGTCGAAGAAAGTGTGGTGATTTAAAAAATTATTATTAGTTATGTATATAAAGAAAGTTTCTATTTTGTACATATAGATTCGTAAGCAAAATGAGAAAAACAGATTTTCGATATAAATATTATTAGATAATCAAAAAATTTCGTTTAATAGGAAATTTATACTAAATTTCTATGGCTAGCTTTAATCTTCCTTAGGTCTGACAAATCCCGAATTTCCAATGAAAAATTAAATTGTTCTTATATGTACATAGTGTTTCTCCGTTTTTCAAGTGAATAATCAGCTTCTCATTTTGACGTAGCTGTGCCTTGTGAATACGCGAACTTTCCAACGTCCGTTAGTTACTATCATCAAGTGCGTTCCCCATATTTAACGTGATTGTAAGAAGATGTAACATATGTATGTATGTAATAATAATGTATAATTTATATCGCGGCCCAAGTTAGGGAAAATAACTCTGTTATAAATCGTTAATAAAGGCAATTACATTAAATTACATGTTCGAACTTCGATCTTCTTTCGTCGGAAATGTTTTCCGCCACAAATTATAGTTTTTTTACTTTGGCCGATTATCCGATCGGAAATACGGATTTTATATAGAATCGATAGCCTCTCGTGTTGCGAGAGAAACCTGCTTTTTACAGTTATCATTTGTCTACTGTTTATCATTGATCGAGAAGAAGACGTTTCGTTTTCTTCGATAATTTACACTTGGATTTTTTAGGAACAGAATCCTTTTTTATAATTGGAATTGTACTAGAAATTGATATTTGCGCTCAGCTTTCTCTAAAATTCTTAATCTTGTTAATCTTGTTAATCTTAACGATCACGTCCATTGTTTTTTAATTTACGGAATCGACCAGTACGGTTTTTAAGCGATTCGCTTATTAGTAGTACGGTCAAGTACACGGCAAGCAAGTTTTGGAATATTTATGAAACTACAAATCGCAGTGAAGTTATGGTTAAGATCAAGATCGGTACATCGATCGTTCTTATCTCGATTACATTATGCCGTATGCAATCGTAAAAAGAAAAATACAAGCCTATATTTTTTAGAGAAGTACTGCTTAAGCAGTAAGTAAGCGAACGTAACTAATAGGTATGTTATTCAGTTATTTAGCGGTATCGTTCGTCAAAGTCCATCCATCTAATATCTAATATCTCCGGTTTTCGGACAAGGCTGTACTAGATAGCCGTATCTAGGCATGACTCGTGACAAAAAGCATACCTTTACCTTCACCTTTGGTTCTTATACCATTATTTTGGCCTAACATCCATTTTCCAGTCGATTTTTCTTTCATTCAGTCCTGTCCTCTCCCCTCCTTCCAAACTGAACTGCGGAACAGCCCTCGATATCTTTAAATGTCATTTGTTAACCCTTTCGTTCTCAATGCCGACTTTAGACGCAGTCTAGAAATAGGTTCTAAGTAATGGTACCGGCTATAGTTATCGCTAGGCTGAGAATGTGTATGTATTTATGGGAAGCGTAAAGGTGCAACGATGCAGATAATGTTCGTAACACGCAAAAATATATCCAATTATAACATTTATCGAACGAAACAAATCTCTGCCGAGATTCCTTTTCTCTGGATTTTTCTTGCACAAATTTTGCATCGATATGTGCGGTCCAATCTTCGGACACGTTGTTAATCTTAAAAACGCTAAAATCTCACGATTAATTTCACACCGGCCAGGCGGAATTTTCATCGTGACGATCTTGTCACACGTTCTTACGTACGTACCAAAGAAAGTGACCTTCACGGTGGTAGAGCGTAATCAGCGATAGGATAGGACTTTGGCACCTCAGGAATCTCTTAGACCGCGAGATCAAAGCAGCGTGGGTGTTTTAATTACGGGCAAATGAGTCGAACGCGTAGATTCCTGGTGTTCGGTGTCATCGATATATCGCTGTTCAATGGGCCTTGAGTCTATCGCAACGCGGCTCATTTGCAGCCGCGTTCTAGGTCTCCTTCCGAACGCGAAGGATGCAAAGGAGGTATAGACTTTGCGACACTGGCATTGAGAGAGCTTCGCGAATTCTACAGTCGTACTACGGATGAAGGCGAATCGGTAACGAGAAGAAAGAAAAGTCTTTCACGAAATCGTTCGCTATCCTACCAACGTCTATTATATTATAACTTTTTACGAGCAATCGCGAAAACCGATCAGCTTTTACGAACTATTTTGCTATTGTGTGCAGCAGATGTGGATTTCGTAAGAGAACGAATCTGGAAGAACTATGGATAGATATTTGTTTCGATCAAAATAAATATTCTTAATAGATATAAGATTCTTAGATTCCGCAGATTTATAGAATATTTGAATATTTGGAAATTGATCGAGTTGAAAGAATGGCAAACTATCGCGAAACCACTCGTGAGTCGTGGCAATGAAATCAATTTTCCTTGTTACCAAAGCAAATTGTGCTCACGCGTGATAGCAAATTCCCAAATTCTGATTATCGCGACTTATATGGAAATTGCGACGATTACCTATCGGGTGTAATAGAAAGCACGAAACACTTGTTTTACACAATGTGGTCGTGCTGTCCTTCGGTTCACGTGACAATCGTCCTTGACATCCTTTGATTCGGCTCGACGCGTGGATGGAACAATTAGAACTAGTCCTATCTCATTTGCGGATGATTTACTCGATCTCTTGTTAGAGCCTTTCTAAGAATTAGCACTTGAAGGACTCGTACTTTCAGCAGTACCATCGTAGAGTCTTTTCTACTTATTTTACCCTTTCTCTTACTTAACTTCTTCGGGATTCGACCGACCGACCCTCGACGTATTACTCGTGGCTTACTTAAAGCGCAATGAATGTTATCGAAATAAACTTTTATTCGGATAATAATTCAAATAAAACTTTCGTTTTATTTATTATTTGCTGTGTTGTTTTATAACACGAGAAACATAATAGCAAGTAATATTATTTGAATAACAATATTTTTGGAAAATAAATTACGTACACAGGTTAGGTTGGATACAGTTGGCGAGAAGAATGGGGTTGTACGTTCGTGCAGAGAGTTTCAAAAACAGAGAGTGGATACTCGCAGTTGTTGCAGTGATAAACGATCGTACTTAGGAAGTTCTTTTCTTTTTCTTTCGGTAATTAGGAAAGACTGTGTGGGTATTTGTTGGAGGATCGTGAGTGTAATTGGCAAGGATGAGATTTTAGAGGCAGGTGTGCTTGTAAAACTAATATATTAACACTTCCTCGGCCAGATTTTCGTAAGAAGTAAAATCATATCTACGTAACCTATAACACGGAATAAATAGTATTTCAGAAAGTAAAAGAGATGCGGACTGCATAAATCATGGACTGGAAGAGCGATATATGTCAAGAAAGTTCAAATGTTACCTTTAATCGTATGGAGACGCGTTCCTTCGGCGTTCCTTTAACCAAATCATCCCTATACGTTAACCCGGCGCCGGAGACGAAAAAAACACGTGCAAAAAGCAAAGGGATAGTTGCGAGCAAGTGAAAAGTCACGAGACGAGTTTGCAGTCAGCCGGAAAAAGCTGGCCCCTTTGGGATTACCCTGTTTCGGATCGTAAATCATTCCCGAAGGACGCGAGGACGAAGAGCTCGCGGTGCTTTCTGAGTGGAATATTGCGGCTCGAGTGAAAATTGCGTAGAAATTTGTCGGTAGCTTGATTTATTGAACGCGATCAAACCTTCCAGGGTTAAAAAACTAGGAAATAAAGATTAATCGTTTCTTGCCTCATCCTGTATCAATCGTTAAAGAATACTTCGACGTAAGAGTAATATATTTCTAAGCATTTCTTCTATTAATCGTGAAAATTTCTACCAAAATGTTTGGTTTTACGTAAAGTACCTGTGTCACTGTGACCATAGTCAAACTGGTAAAACAAACGTTTTAAAAAAGATACAGCGATCTCACGCGATATCCGCGCAATTTTTCATAATTGACGATTGAAGTAATTTACGCATTGGTAAATTATATTACACGTATAAATTATAATTATAATCAGTATATTACGTTTCATTGATCGGATCAACATTGACCTCCGCGTTAATCGAACGAAATAAAATATATTCTCTTCGAACGAACGATCAGATTTCAATATTCTCTCTTCGTTAGACTTAGTTAGTGGATTTAATTTTAATTAAACGAATGCAAAATGGTATGCACAAGGCATCAAGGATTAACACCACGCGTCGTTGATCATAGTCGTGTTCAATACCAATCGAAACCTTGCTCCTTCGATATTGGTTCAAGCACATCATTAACGTGATCGGACAATAAGCTCGAATCTCATCATAGCTGATGCATCGGATGCGTGTTTCGAGCGTATCAGGTATGTTCCACAGAAGCAAGTATCGATGTGAGAACGCTTCTATGCGATGGACAACGCCTCGTGGCGTTGATTGCTATATTCTCTGGCTCCATAGGATTGCATTTGCGATTTAGATTTGGCATTCTGACTATTGTTGGAATTGGCATATCCTTTTACAAATGTCGATCAATCATAGATTTTTTGTATACGCGTAGAGTTGTTTTAGACGAATTATTTTATTATAGAGAGTACGTAGGATCCATAGCGAATCATGAAAATTATAAGGAATTTGTTATAGGAAAGAGAACATGATTTCTTTTGTAAGATATATTATATCACACAATAGTCAAATCTTATCTAAGGAAAAGATTTGTGTTCCATGTTACCCTACATTCCCCTATACATATAGAAACGCGAGAGATAAAATAAATAACGTTTCAATATTATTTCAATATTATTCAATATTCAATATTATTTCAATATTAAATAAAAATGAAATAACGATAATAATTCGCGGATCAATCACACAAAATTATTTCATTTTCGAATCATATGGCACTCTCGAAGACCTCGTATCCATCGGTACATTCTTCTTGAAGAATCAAATTTCCACGCGATATCACACATACCAGATTACTCTAACATTCTTTGAATTTCTCATCAGTTGTTACTAATGTTTCGGTATAAGCGAATTCTCACTCTCACGCTTCAGATATCAATGGAAAGTTTGACCGCAAGACGTCTCGGTGTCTCTTCATCGGACACGTGGTTTACCGCGCGTCGCGATTCCCGTCTCGATGCTTCGGAGGAAATGAGTTTTAACCGGTCGATCGGATCGAAACGAATCGAATTACGGAACGCTTAACAGGATCGCGACGAGGTGTCGACTGGCTTCAAAGGAAGACGATTAAGGGGGTAACCTTGGCCTCGGGGAGAAAGATCCCACGGGATCCCTGGGAACCGATATATTGGCAAAGGGGTTGCACGTAGGCGGGAAACGGCTGAAACACACGGAACCAGGATCGATAGGGGTGGGGTCGATGGAAAGTCGGAAGCTCGCCCTTGCTGCCGTCACGGAATAAGTAGCTAATATTTCACCGGAGTATTCGAATAACGTCTCGTGGAAAGACGGCATCTTGAAAACCGAGACGATGTCGTCGAACACGTGGCATTTCAAAGAAGAAGACAAGAAACTCTAAGGAAGAAAGGAAGGAAGGTTGCAACCTTCAATTCGATCTGAAAAGCCGCTCGAAAAATCCTTCGTGGCTTAATATCCGTACTGCTCCTCTGGCTTAAGGATCGACTCAAACTGGCCGTCGCAACAGCTCGCTGAATTTTTTATCGAGTCCCCGTTTTTCCGCTCTGTCGATCCATGCACCGAGCACGAGCATCGATTTCGTAGCCAAGCCACGGATCTTTTTGTTTGTTCTCTCATCAACTGCGAGAAAGAAAAGCGATAGAATGGTTTATAGGAATAGCTTGATATGGCTAGCTTTAACGCGAAGATGAAATGTTGCGAAATTGATCGGCGAACATGACTGGTTCGTATGCAAATCGATACATCCAGATACGAATAAAGGAAATTTTTCACCCCTCCTCTGAACGTTTCGTCTATCCATTTATTTCGTCGCTTGCAATTTGCAAGGAATTCGAAACATTTGAATAATGTTCCAAAACGTTAGTGCCCCCGAGACAAGACGAAATCACTTGGCCACGATGCAGACAGCCTTCGATTTTAGCTGAGGGGCATCGAAAGACTTACCAAGAACCTGACCTCTGTTTCTGTTCCGTTCGAAGGGTGGATTTACAATAGAGGCTGAGGGCCTGGTTTCTATTGCGATCACTTTTAATTTTGTTTTCCTCTGTCCCGAACCAAGATGGGTTACGTTCCGCGGAAAGAAAATATTCCAAGATCTTAGAGCATCCTTGACATCTCCAGGAATTAACTTCGTTTCATCTTACGATTCGTCGCATTTCATCTCCATCGATCTCTTTTAGCATTCGTTTCTTCGGCATTTTCGGTTTCCGGTCGCTTTGCCGCGAATATATCGATATACGTATGTGATCGTGATCATTGATGCGGATAGTTAGAATGTGTTCATTTGTGGTTTTGTTTGCAGGAATTATGAGTGAGAAAAAGGGAAATGTGTCGTTGTAAGTTGTAAAGTTTCTCCACTAGAATAACGCTTTTTATGAAAAAAAGCAACAAAGTAGAATTTATTCATTCCAATGATACGTGGAAAGTGATCTTGTAAGTCTAAATTATCGTACTTTAGTACCTGACAAATTAGTTAGAGTAATATTAAGAAGTAGAGTAATATTAAGAAGTAATATTAAATTAATCAGAATGAATTTATCGTAATATCAACAACAATATATTTGTGGCGTTCGCAATACATATCATTACATTAATGCATGATAGTTTGCAGGAATGGGAATGAAGAACGAGTGATACGATCTTTATTAAACGAGTATGGATATAACAGCGAATGTACACCTCTTCTATTTACAATTAATAGGAAAATGGTTTAATTAGAATATCGTCACTAATCTGAATTTAGCTACAAATTACAAATCGGTACTTTTAATACCACAGCATTGTCCCAGTTACGTTGTACATACTGTATAATTCTTGGCACAAAAATAGTAGAAGAAACTTGAACAGAGGAGACAAGGACAGTATGCGAGACGAAGATAATTAAAAGACGACGATCGTGTGTTATAAAAAAATTGTCTATAGCCTTTGTACAAATGTACTGTAATACTGTTTATTGGTATCTATTCCAGGTATTCTTTCTGTCATCCTCATTCGATCGTCACAAATGGCTCTAGAAAGAAATATGCTAAGATGAAGCTGTGCTAGCTTGATATATAGTAGCAAGGTTAATTGTCTCGGCCGTATATACTCGTCATTCAAAATTTATATCGCGAAGTTACGTTGAACGCGTGCTGTCCTGAGAAGCGACTACGAGGTGCATATAATTTTCTCTGTAACTGATGAAGATTGGAAACGACCAGCGCGCATCGCGTATACTTTATCGTTTTGTATTTATGTATGGTCGATAACTGCGCTGTTCGACCTTCTCTGTGAGCTATTTCACGTTTGTCGAAGCGGAGTATGAAGATTGGAGTCGAAAGATTTCCAATCGATCACGCGGCTAATCGCTCTTGGTTATCTGTTTACGTCGTTGAAACTTTAATGCGAGCAGGAAATAAGAAGGAGCAAACAATTACACGCGATACGAAGCTTCTGGTATTCGCGCTGTAAGATAATTGACAAACTTTCGTTTCTAACTGGCAATTTTAATTTACTCTGGATGTTAAAATATTCAGCAGAAGCATATGACTATAGAGGAAAGAAAATTAGTTACGCAAAAGTTGACAAATCTATATTTTCCTCTACCGAAGTTTCATATGCTTTATAGAAAGAGACAAAGTGTTACGCCACGAGGCTTACCACAGGCTGTATTTTCTAACCGTCGCTCCCGGTCCTGCAGTGTTGCAGCCAGATCGTCTTATCTGCCCGCCGGATCACATACAATGTATCGACGAGCGCATAATTGTCGCCAAGCAGCGAGCTCTAGAAACGTCGATTTTTGTCCGTTACGTTTCCCACACAAGAAGGGGCATACGTGATCATAGGCGCGAGCGGTGGCGTGACTCGAGCATAGTGGGGGGATCATCTTCTAAACAAGACAAAGAAATGATCGAAAGGCGATCAGTTCCTTCTGACGAGTCAAACGTTACACATCGAGAGGTCTGACGAGCAAAATCAAATAGTCTAACGAATTCATCTAGAGATATCGTAAAGTCGAGTCAACTTTCTGTAATATATTCATCATATTATTGTAAAATATATTATTTTATGTTAACCTGTTAATACAGTGTTGAACCACCTCTGTTATCATAATCGAAACAGGGGAACGACTATTTCGCGGCGTCGATTAACAGAATCGTAGCGAGAATTTACGCCTCTCGCTGATGCGTTTTCGTAGCGACCGCGTCTCTCCGCGAACGGTCGTAACACAAAGGAAGATATTTCTATCCATAAAAATGTATAAAAGTTAACACATAGATATATGTTTCATGAACCAAAGAATTAATATTAAAATTAGATCGTTTGTTTCTCTCTTGCAAATTGACCATATTTTATAAAGAAGAAAAGTCCTCGTCTCTTTCGATAATATTTTCCTTATCATAAAACGAAGATACAATAACAGGCGCATATGTTCCGCGATACTTCGTTCAAAGCATCCGTTTACAATTCATGGCATTACGCCTGTTAAGAAGCACAAACTTCTTCGAGCAAGATTTTTTTTCTTTTTTTTTTTATTTAAAATTTCACATTCACAATTTGTCCAATTTGGACATTTGGTAGAATTTGTTATCTGTTTGATTATTATGTGGGTGGCTACCCCCAATGGGGTACCATCTTCGTGTTTGTTAAGATATATCCTTTGTACTTGTATCCTTTGTATCCTTTGTGAGATCTGCTGGGTGTTTTCTTTTTAGTCTTCTTTCTATGGTTGTGTTGAACGTTTCCGCTGCCAGCCGGTTCGGGTGCGTTGCTATTCTTTCTCTGTACCTTCTTGCGAATCTGCTAATCTCTTCCTTGATCGTTGGTATTCCAAGGTCATTCCGTATGTCCTCGTTTCTAACGTACCATGGGGCGTTTACAATTGATCAAAGAATTTTAGCTTGGATTGTCTCTATTTTGCTTATATGGCTCATTGCTGATGTTCCCCAAAGTGGTATTCCGTACGTCCAAATTGGTTTTATGATCGTTTTGTATATTTTTAGTTTGTTTTCTATGCCTTCGAGCAAGTAGCGTAGGAACATCCCTACAGTCACGAAACAAGACCACTAGTGCAGCTTCCTATGAAATATCGATTGTCACGTCATAACAAACTACAGGTTCCATGCTCAAGCTCAAGTAATTCACATGTTCGGTTGAATCGATCGAAACAAAAGGGCCATTATACGTGCAGGAAGCCGCAGGCAATTATTGTAAGAAAATCGTGTTCATGGTGTTACACTACCGTATAAATAATATTCTTAAAACAATTATCGAAGAAATCTATATAACGTTAGCGCCAGCTTACGTTAACAGAAGATACGTGAAGATTATAACGCGAAGAATAGAAGATGTATTTTAATGTAAGATATTCGTGATACAAAGGTTGAAAAGATTATTGTATTAATTTTCAATATTGAACGAGATAAAAATTAATTTCCCAACTAATTAAGATAGAAATCTAACAACCTAATATTACTATCTAATATGTCTTGATCGATCGTATTAGTGAAATATCGTTTGGAAATGCATCAAAGTGGCAACGCTCGAACGTATAAGCTTAATTTGCATTTAACTATAAAATTACCATCAAAAGCCACAGCGTTCACGATGTTCGAGCAAAAACACGCGTCCTCCGGAGCGCGAAGCGAACCAACATCTATATACTCGCCATTAATGGTCCTAATAATTGCAGCCACGGTACAATCCCGACTACAGGAATGCGTCGATTAATTGGCTATATGTAATCGAAATGGCATTCCGAACTTTCTTCGAAGAATTTCAATTTTAATTTTACGCGAACGTTCCAGGCCAGATTACGGCTGGCTTTTTGTCGCCTCTGACAATTCTTTTTTCTGTGCCATTAATCGCCCTTCTAATCGCGCCTTCGCGAACAAGTTGGCGAGCGCGAGGTTATCTGGCGACAAGGTTAGCAGATCTTAATGTTCTTCGTTGACCGCGAAGAAAAATATCGTGTAAAAAGAAAAGAAGGATTGAAGTTTTGAGATTGTAACGATTTATTATCTTGGTATTTAATTCTGCGCTGATTTCCAAAAATAGTCGCCTGAAGTATCGTAGTGTGCCGGACGCGTTCGTTTGCAGCCACTCGACAGCCACTCGTATTGGTAAACTGAGAATTTCAATATGCGAACTAGTGGCAAAAAATTAAACTACTGGGAGTAGGTCGAGTATCCATATGATCACCAACGTTTAATTAAATAGACACGTTGTGAAAAACGAATGTTCTTAAATTTGTTTTAGTGCTTTTAAATCGAACGTAATAATGAGAGTCGTATAATTTAGTTAAATAGACATAAAAACTTATGCGATGGAATTTTCTCCTAGAAAAAATGAAAGTGAATATAGTGGCCCGCATTAATATACTTTCGGCTGCATTTCTCAAAAACGGAATAACTTTTTTAAAATTGGGCCAAACGGTCTTTTTGAAAAATTAGAAGATCAAGCTTGCCAGATGACGCGTAAGAATTTTTTGAAAAAAATACAATTGATCGGAATTGCGAAGAAAAAAGTAAAGATAACTTTTTGCAACTTTTTTATCTGGGCCTGTAATGAAAATTTAAACAAAGCGTTTTGAACATTTACGAGAGTTATGTGCCTGGAAATCGCTTGGTGTAGGAACAAACGACGCGCATCGAAAGAGGTAGATTTATTACAATTACAGACCAAATGTAGTGGAAAACTGCGATTTTCAACATTTTTACTGTTTGTAGCTCGTAGCAACGTTAAGCGATCTTGATGAAAATTTTCACTTTCTACTTTCTGTTTTCTGTAGGAAAACGTCGATACAAAGTTGTTTTTAATTTTGGCCAAGAAACACCGTTTTTCAGACCACTGTGAGTCGTTAAGATTCTCCGTACACGATTACACGGGAAATATTGTCCGTCTTATCGACTGAAAAATATTCGTGATCGCGGCTCGATCGACGAGAAACAAGCATCCGACTCCCTGGAGTTCGTTTAAGCTGCAAGAAAACTCGAGAGCCGGTGCAGCCGCGTGATACTCGGAGATTTATGATCCCGAGATCGAAGTTCTTGTGTTTCTTACACCGGATGTCATTACCTTGAAACGTCGAACGACAGGGTAGTCTAAGAGCGTCGAATGAGGGTTCACGGACGATAGAATTTCGTTGAATTTTTCTGTGACACGTAAGACAACGCTGGAAGCTTCGAGCGTTCGGAACTGTCGTTCTTTTGAAACGTTATTATAGCAACGTTCCTGTTACTATGATGGCGGATGACAAGCGTTTTGTTAACTTTAATACTCATAATATAAGGTAATTCAATAGTAGGCACCAAAACAAGTGCTATAAATCATACTACGAATCGTATATTTGCATTTTAGATACGTAGTATGGAAATTTGAATTTTAGCCAACTACAAATGGTAGAAATACGTAGATAGACCGAGTGTTTGAGACTGAGGCATGGACGATGGAAGAAGACCGTATGACCAAGCAAGATTTTGCACGTGTCCTGAGAATATCTGCCTATTATTAAAGAACGAGAGATCAGCGTTATGGTAGCTCCACGATATAGCAAAATTGTAAAATCAATCAGGAATGAAATTAACGCGTTTATTTAAGTATCAGGGAAAGCAAATTGACAGAAATACGAGAAGATAAAGATTCGAATCGTCGGTTGCGGTTGTACGAAGAAATGTTTAAGCGTCAGTGTAACTTATCGGAATATTAAAAAATACTTTCCTTTATATTTCGAGTATGATCTGTTCTATGTAATTACTCCTTGTTTTCCTGCTCGTCCTAACATTTCGTTTTACAGGCGCGTTGGAACAGAACGAAACATGGAAATGTAAAAGGTGGAAGGCGGAGATGATCCTCGAGAGTCGTTAATTATTTCAACGAAATCGATCGAGATACGTCAGATGGAGGAGGAGTAGGTCGTACCTTTGAATATTAATTAGCCGACCCTTTGAATCGATGCTTCCCATTTGAATTTCATGGGGCTACGTTAAATGCCTCGTATTCGTGCCGTGATTTCAACAGAGTCGACGATTTTTATTACGATGATCGGAAAGAAATTACACCGGGAATTATCAACGCGTTATTTCCTTCAGGGAAGATTTTATCGTACATTTATCGAGAACACTGAAATTCGTTTAGACAATGAGTAAACATCTCTTTTCCTCGTTATCGCTTCTACATCGTCACCAGTAAAGAGAAAAGACCTTTTCTATTTATCTTCCACCTTTTTTCTCTTTTAATCCCTCGCTTTATCCGCGGTTCTCGACTGGCAATCTTTTCCTTGATCGCCTAAAAGCGATTAGAATATTCGCATCGCCTCTCGTTCGGAAGTTTTCAGTTTAATTAACGGATATGAGATAGCAAATTGTGGACATATTCTATCCGGTATGGAATTATCGACGAAGATGCGATTAACGTGGCAACTCAATTAGAATCTCGATTAGTTTCTCACACCCTGACCGCCTCCCTTTCTCTCTCGCGCTCTAGCATCATCGCTCTCGACCTTGCATCATCACTCTCCACCTTACACCTCTTCTTTCCCAACGTGCTCCACGTCGTTTAGCTATTTTCCCCTAATCACTCCCTCCTCTCCCTTGAGTCTGGAATTTTCGGAAATCTATGAAGCTGACAGGTTTGTCGACGAAATTGATTTTCAATCGATTCTAGCGAACTGAGAGGAATTTTTCATATTCTCTCGAATAGCTATGTCAGCTGCGTTATTTTTGCAATTTGATAATCGCATCGATGCATCGTATCAACCAGTGACAAAAATTCTTTCATTTTGATTTAAATTTAGTACGCTATTTATAATATTATAATATTTAAATAGAAATTTTAAAGGTACGCCATAGCGGAATTTAGGAAAGTATATTTAGCCATGACTGAGATACTAAAAATAGTTCGTTTGCTATTTCAACCCGTCGAATTCGTTGAAAGGTACAATAATCTCCCCGCATTGCGGCCTTTTACTTTCAGTCGGCAGAACGCGCCGCGTACACGTGTCTTCCAATCGATCCCATGTTTTTCAGCAATCGTGAAACGCAGTTCAATTCCCTACCGAGGAACTTCCTCTATCGTTCTTACTGTGCTTTTTATTAAGAAAAAAGAAAGAGGAGGATGCCCGAGATGGGACGATCTTGCGTCGATCGATTAACCGCGCGCGTTGCCAAGTTCGATTCGAGTGTTTCGTCGCGAACGCTCGTTCAGGATTTTTATTGGTCGTCAACGATGGTTCGGGAACTTGGAGACATTCCGGTCGAGCACACACGAGATACCGTCTCTGCGCTCGAAATGGCCGGATAATAAGTAATTTCTGATTTACGATCACAGCGACAACTTTTGCTAGAGCGAGCGTGTTATGCAAATCGGACAGTTGTCTACGTTGCGTTGAGAAACACCGAAACACTGACTTAACTCTGTTTGTGAAGGTTTTTTGGAGCTACTCCGAGCTTGTTTTACTTTCGATTTTACACGTTTGCGTTCCACGTTGAAGGGATTTCTTGGGTTGGAAAACGATGATTCCTTTTTCTTCAATCCTGCGAAGGAGGATTTGTCATACACGTGTGAAACCTAACTAGATTTTTGATAGAATTGGCGAGCTCGAAGAGTTTGAAAAATTGAAATTTTTTAAAGATTGAAACACTGTAAAATGACTAATGCAACTAAATTTGTCGTAATAAATAATTGTTACAAATAACAGATAACGAAGACAACGAATATGAACAATTATGGCCATAAAAATCAATCGATCGCCGATATATTTGTAAGAAAGCGTATAAAACGAGTGCGTAACCGATTGTAATTTAAGATAAATGGGACGTTCGTTGATCTTCAACTTCCCCTTTACGCCTTCGTGTCGATCTTGGTTCGGTTAAGCATGAAATTAGAATGGAACAAATTGTTTAATCTTCCACTGAGCTTCGCCTATTTATTTAGATATCTAGCAGTAATTACCGTTTTCCATGCAATGATTTTAACTAAAATTTACGTACACTGATAGTAGATTTCAATGTATATAAAAAATGTATAAAAAAGACTGAGTAGCAATTATAAAATTTGCCTATATCTGTTTATTTTTTTATATTGTATGGTTCAGTATATATCGCAATACTTATAGCGAATACTATTATTGTTACGCCACGAGGCTTACCACAGGCTATATTTTCTAACCGTCGCTCGCGGTCCTACAGTGTCGCAGGCAGATCGTCTTATCTGCCCGACGGATCATATACAATGTATATGCATAGTTGCGCCAAGCAGCGAGCTCTAGAAACATCGAATTTTGTCCGTTACGTTCTCCACACAAGAAGAGGCTACGTGATCATAGGCGCGAGCGGTGGCGTGACCCGAGCATAGTGGGGGTCGTCTTCCAAATGAGACAAAGAAATCATCGAAAGGCGATCAGTTCCTTCTGACGAGTCAAACGTGACACATCGAGAAATCTGACGAGCAAAATCAAATAGTCTAACGAATTCATCTAGAAATATCGTAAAGTCGGGTCAACTTTCTGTAATATATTAATCATATTATTGTAAAATATATTATTTTATGTTAACCTGTTAATACAGTGTTACATTCATTAAATCACCTCTGTTATCTTAACCGAAACAGGGAAACGTCTATTTTGCGGCGTCGATTAACATAATCGTAGCGAGAATTTACGCCTTTCGCTGACGCGTTTTCCTAGCGACCGCGTCTCTCCGCGAACGGTCGTAACAATTATAAATCTTTAAATCTGAGTATAATTTCGTTATAAATAATAATAATTTGTTGGGAATGAAACACGAAGAAGAATGAAACTAAGAATAAGATAGCGTTTCAGCCGGAAATAACGTAGCTTCACGGAAAAATGACAGGAAGTCAAAATATTTCACGGACATCGGCAGTCGAACTGTAGTGAGATCTTTGAGAGCTTGCGACTGAAATAAAATGAGTTAGCTCTCCGCAACGAACCCTACAAAACGAATTACGAACTCGCCGGAAGTTCGACAAAAGTCGAAGATGTTTAAGAATCGGAATGCGACATCACTCGCCACTTCTTCGGCAACGTTTCATCTTTTGGGAGCGTCAGAAGGCCAACGGCGAATACATAAATACATATATTGTATAAAGCCTCGTTTTTAAACTGTTCTTAAGAAGCGATCATGTTGGTCTCGAATATAGTGAATGTTTGGAGAAATTTTCTACGCTTTTAAGAAAAAAGTATTCTGTTTTTGAAATTTTTAACTACATATTATGCCATGTACCTAATTTATCAAATTATTTTTCGGAAAATCAGTTTTACAAGAAAGAAGAGAAGAAATTTTATAATCCAAACTTTTGTAGATTTTTATAGCTAGAAAAGTGATACAATTATGAAAAGTACATTTTTAGAACTTTATTACGTAGGTACGTGATTAACGTTCATATTGGAAGAAACAAATTACGTACTTCCATAGGTTTATTTATAGGAAGAAAATGAGATACATAATAATAAAGTTTAATCTAAACGCATCACTTTTCTGTACTTTTCAATTTTTAGATGGGATTCGGTACTAATCGATGTGATTTCTGAACAGCTCAAGTATGGACAACTAAGAAAATTACATTTTCAAACTCACCAGTTACGCCACAGATACATGTAAATAAACATCGATATAATTTGTGCCCTTTAAAATGTTCTGTTGTGATCGACCGTTGCTCTGTATTTTGGCTGTTATTGACATCCTCCAATGTTGGGGATTCTTCCTGCGTACGCAATTTGCTCGATGATCAATTATTCGAGCGAATATATACGCTACGCATCGTTCGACTTGTTGGTTAACCTGATTATGCGCGTACAAATTTTAACGAGTACTTTTTTTAAACCACCGATTCACTAACACGTTTCCACAATTAAACTACGGTTACGGCGAATGCGTGTTCTTATACACAGATTGGGACAAATATATGGGTTCTTATGAAAGCATACGTTACGGTTTTTAGATATTTCATTTGTCAAAACCAGTCTTGAAAACACGAATCCACCGTAAACCGCTGTAAACTAACCAATATTTTCTGCATTAAATCAGCAAATTGTTTCAGATAAGTAATATGTAGCTGTTTAAAAGACAGACAATTCGATTGTTCGGAGCAGTAAAATCAACAGAAAAGAAGCCATGTTTACGACACGACACTACTTTCGCGGTACTGCTTTTTTTTTTATGATTTTAGGAATCGATGCGGTACGTCTCTGCGATCGATACTCCGGTCGATAATGCGCACCTATCGCAGTTGAGCAATTTGAAGCGTGATGCGCGCGCACAGTAGTTTTAACGATTCGAAGTGTGGTGCGTGTAACGTGTGGTTTCGTGTTTGATTTTTGTGCAATTTTTTCAGTGTTTTAATCAATATTATCAAAATCTAAAAGATCTTTCTGCAGACTTACGAGGTGCTTATATTCTCCAGTTATTTCATACAGTGAGTAGGAAGTTTTATATTTAAAAGTTTGGTAATTCAATGTTTGAACGTCGCGTCGTTTCGATTTTAAGCGGTCGCCATATTGCACATGTACAATACTTGCTTGAATTCAAATCAGAGAATCGCATTGCAATTCACGCAGAGCAGGACCTTCGAGTCCTCCGACAGAGGAATAAATCTATCATGAACAATTGGAAAAGACAATACTTCTTCCATACTCTCTCTACATCTAATCATTATCTTTGACAATAGGTTTAGGTTACACTATGCTCGAGACACTGACAAAAAATAGAAGGAAATAGCGAGATTAGTCATTCAAATTTACGCGAAACAAGGTTATTGGAATTTAGGCGAGATCTTTGGCATAGGATTTACTGTATTTTAACATAACACGACGAACGAAATTTTACGAAACTATGAAAAGGTAGTTGGATGGTAGTTGGAAATAAATATGTCCAAAATGAGTTATAGGAGTTAGAAAAAGATGATATGCTTTTGATGATACGCTATCGTAATTTTTAACGAAGAGGAAGCATTGTTCGCGATATCGAATGGTTTGACGACGATAGTTCCTTTTTTTTTTACAAGAATAGCGAATATCTCATAATGAAAGTTAATCGCGGAAAAATTAAGCGAGAAGAATTATTGGTTTTTAGTGACAATGTTAACGATAAGGAAAATCTTACGACGATTTTCAGGGATTTGCAACAGCGTGAAGTTCATTATAACTCTCTTTGTGGCTAGAAGATTTCGAACGGTTAGACGCGGAAAATTATGCTTTGAGCGTTGAGACGTTAAATGGACACGCCATTCTTCCTTTGTATTCTCTTCTTGCAGGAAATCGATTTTAACAGAGAGAAATATGTTTTGAAGCACGAATAGCATAAACGATGGCAAACTCCATGGATCCAAATTAAATATCGAGAAGAAATTTCTAATGCTATTATTCCTACCAATATTTCTATGAAAATGCGTGAAATTTTTTTTATAAATCTCCGCTACAGTTTGAGTCTCAGGAATTACATAATTTCGTAGAAATGTTCGTTGTTTGATTACTTTCTCCTACTAGAAAAACGAAATTTATGTTCCATTATCAGTGCTGAAAGTATTTCGGACAACAGTGTGTCTATTATTAGAACCAAGTCTTCGTCTGAACGAAATCTTTTATCGTCGTGTCGGAAACTCTGAAGAAGTTGCTTCTTCGAAACCGAGTTATACAAGTTCATCGTAGGCGCTCACGAGGAAAACGTTTGACAATCGCAAAAGGTTTGGTCATTTCTAATCCAGTTTGTTTGTTTTCTTCGCTCTCCCTATAGATGTTTTTCGTTATTAGGGTGACGCGAAGTATCATTGCCACTGCATACCGATAAAAAGGAGGAGAAGGCAATACTTATTGGATAAATTCGTTGAAGGCTGGTAGTTTAAATAACACGGTCGTAACCAATATCGCGAACATAGAAATGAAAAGTCGTAATGGAAAGTGTGTGGAGGAAGTGAAGGAACTTTCGACTCTCGTACGACTGTCGTGTTTGTAAAGCAAAGTTTTACAGAGTATACATCGTGGCGTCAGCGTGGCTAAATGGCTGCGATTTCTCCGAAGTTGAAGGAACGCGTGTAGGGGTAGAATATATGAAAGCGCGTGTGAAATAAAACATGTTGTATTAGAGCATGGCACATCGTATTCTAAAACAGATTTTCAAATATTTTATTTATCAGTAATCCTATTATCGTTGTAACTGAACCAAAAAATCCTTTGTATTTCATAGTTCTGTAAAATTATAAATTGCTCGAAGCAATTAGAGGATCGGTTTGGCTCTTTGATTTTTATATTTATTTCTTACTTTCGTACATCTTTTTTAATTATCATTTTTAAATCGTCATACTATCGAACCTATAGAATTTGTCCATTTCTGATCACGATAGATCCATTCATAGATGAGATCCTTTAATTCTGTTTCTTATCTTCGCTCTTTGCGTAGAATTGCCTTCGAATCTTGCTACTTCCCGGTCTCGAGCTGTACGCCACTACGATGATCGTGGCGTAGCTCGCATGCGGGTGCATGTGCCGGTGGATGGTAACGCTTGCGCAGTGACGGCGCGTCGCTAGACAGCTCGCCGCTACGGGTGCATCTCGCGGCAGTTCACAGTCGTCTTCTAAAGCAAGCTCATTAGTCGCTCAGCATTCGGCCGGGACACCTTTCCGTGGATCACGCTACACACGTTCGAATATCTCGTGTCCCGTTCCATTTGATATTCCACCTTTATCTCCTCCGTAAAAACTTCTCCCTCCATCCATCTTTCTCTTATCTCACCTTTCGTTCCTAATCAGAGGCTATCGATCAACTACCAGAACAAAGTTTTCATTGAACAAGTTAAGAAACAAACATCTCCCGCCGCGTTCGATATCGCACAGTCTTTCCGCGAGGGGATGCAACGAAGCTCGATAGGCTCTCGTACACGTGCTAGTTGACCGTCTCTTACTTCTTCCACCAAAATATTTTTAAATACTCGCGATTCATCGTCTCCGCGCGTTTTCTTCGGTTATGACATCCGTCCGGTTCCAGTGAATCTCTTGGAACAGTCTGCGAGTCTCCTATCCAACGACGTCTCGATGATCGAGTGTCGCATAGCATCGATATTCTTCGAACGGATAAGTCGAACGTAAGGAAATACCAACCAGGGTATCGTAAAAATCGATTGAAAGAGGACGATTCAGGGGAAAGGGAAGCGCAGATCCAGATACACGGATCGATCAGGTGAACGGAGTGTACGTAATCGAGGGTGAAGGCGGAACTCGGGCGAGCCGAGGTCGTCGACACCGCGACGCGACGTCGGCGGTGCAGAATATCAAGAGAAATATAACGAGCACGGTATCGAGAGAACGAAACTCGGCCGATGGTCGAAACAACGTCGACTCAACGGTTCACGATCAAGTTACCCATGCTGCAACCACCGTCTCCTCTCTTGGAGATGGCATCGCTACGTCTGCCGGACTCCGAGGAGTTTGACGTTGATACGCGTCGTAGAAGTAACAATGGAAACGTCCCGCCTACCACCGTTTCGGCCATTCCACAGACCACGGGTACCCTCTTGCAGATGAGGAACGATCTTGGCGATTATCTCAATAACTTGATCGCGGAGGCTATCACGACCAATCCGAGGACATCGATGGAGGAGCAGGGTGGACTTTTGAACGCCAGCAAGACGGCGAACCTCTCGACCGCTGAACAAATTCCCGATCGGCTGTACAGGCACAGCATGGCCATGTCGGCGGTTTACTGTGTCGCTTACGTTCTGGTCTTTGTCGTCGGTCTGATCGGGAACAGTTTCGTCATAGCCGTAGTGTATCGGTCACCGCGGATGCGGACTGTAACGAATTTCTTCATCGTCAATCTCGCGGTCGCTGATGTCCTCGTCATAGTCTTCTGCCTGCCTGCTACTCTGATGAGCAACATCTTTGTCCGTGAGTACCAAAATGTTACAATATTCATTTACATTGCAATGTCGTTCTGTTGCTTTATATTTAAGGAGAAGATTTTAAAATTATTAGATCGAGAATTTAAAGTTTAAGTAGTATGATTCGCGAATGCGAAGAAATATTTTATGGGGAAGGGCTGCTTGGTATAGATCTTGAGTTGCGAGAGCTTAATTATATTGGACTAATGAAATCGCTGGCTTTCCAAGGGCGTTTAAAATCTGTTCTATACATAGGATTATTAATATTGAGAAATCCGAAATATACAGAAGAATCTCAGTTATTAGAACACCGATTGAGGAAGCGATCGATTATCGAAACATCGATTAATAGAGAATTCGATGGTCACGCACGAGAAACATAAAAATAAAAGAATAGAAACTGAGAAAAGTTCTTACATACCTACCCGAAATCTGTTAATATTCATAAAACATGTAAATTTATTCGATTATCCGAATAGCGTATATCGCGATTGGTTCGAATAATTAAGGTTCCACGTTAATATAAACGCTCGAAATTATTCGTCTAATCCATTAGGATCTCCGATAGCAAAAGATTCTATACCAATATTCTTCCTAATCCGCTTGACGCTACCACTCGAATTTCGAAAAATCGACCAATCGCAACTTCTTATCTATTATAGCACAAAATTTTCTCCATAAACATTATTCGGTACTTACAAATCACCATCAACGACATTTACGATTCTTTGTACGATTGCGTACACACGAATCTAATATGGACAACGAGAAACTCTGCTACCGATCTCGAGTATTGATCATGCGTGATCGAGCGAAGAGAGATCGAGTGGGAGAGAAAACGTAAAAATTGGATCGAAGGCGATTAAAGGAGAGGCAAGGTGCGATTCGTTCGGCGTCGATTTGTCGTTGCAGGGGTCTCCACTCTCTGGAACGAGCTCGTGGGGGTCACGGGGGTGGAAGCGTGCCCGGCGGGGTTCCCTTGCCAGTACGGAATCGATCCCTCCGTGATCCTCACGAGCGGGCCATGTTCACGCTCGATGCACCGAGCGTATCGCGATTCTGATTTCACACAAGAGCCGACAGCTTCATCTCGAGTAACTGCGAATAAATTATTCTATAATGGAATCGGGCGAAACTTACCCCTTCCATAGCTCGAAGAAAAGCTCGTGAATTCTTTTCAATTTCCCGTGCGCTTCATCCTGATCCCCACCGGGTTTATTTTCGAAAGAAAGTTTAATCTCTCGCAGGCTTGCGCTCGCGGAGACGATGGATTCAGCGATCTATTTATCGCACTTTTGCGTGAAATATACTTTTAACGATTCAATAATTTAATACAACGTTTTGTTCGATTTGCGTTCAAAACGTTTCAACCATTTTGCATTCAAATCGTTATAGTGGAAATATAACATAGGGACTCTGTCGAGCTGTTTGTGTATGAACGCGGCAGAAAGCCAAATTTTTTCAATTTCTTGCTCGCTGGATCACGATCATTGCCAAATTTATGTCCAAGAAAGGCTTAATTCCTCTGTAGATTTGTGCTCCATCGATTTAACGACGATTAATTAAACGGGTCAGTTAATGCCGATTCGAAGGAAGGGATAACGAGCAGTAAATATAATTTCGTCGAGGGTAGATCGTCCGATTAATTAGAGATTGTTACGTGCGTGTATCCGATGTAACGTCCATCTAATTACGGTTGTTTAAACCGGATCGAAGGGCGAGCATAGATGTAAAGGGGTCGTCTCTACGATTCTGCGCGTCTTCGAAGGTATGTGTCGCAAATGCGAAGCAGGAACGCGCGCGGATAAAATGTTCCAGCGAGATTTACCAAGATCCACCGAGGGATCCTGCGCATCGATCGTTTGTTTTCACCGAGCGGGGACCGTTACTGCCTTGTGTCCACTTTATTATCCACGTTAGGGCCGTAATGCTGTCGCTGGCAGCGTTTAAGATTATTGAAACCTAATAAGACCATCGTCGTTTCCCGTTTTAGCGGACTATATCTTATTCCGAATTGAAGTATTTGCTACCGATAATTTCTTCCTCATCAGATGTTTGTTTTATCGTCATCTTTATCTCCGCTTCCTCGTGTTTGAGTATTATACCTTTTATCAATAGAAAATATCCTCCAACAAATATTATGCAGGAGATATCCACGCTTTTTCGATCGTAACGATTAAAACGTGACAGAGAATCGGTCGTGCTTTCGCATCGTTCGATCGATCGTATTTTTCCATCGTCAGGTGGAATTAATAGTTTTTTTACTTCTGTATGAGCAAGAAATTTCTATATTCCTTAGCGATTCTAGTTGCTTCCGAATCAAATAATTCGTTTTTCGTTCAGTAGCTTTTCAGCGAGTAAATGGCAGAAAAGAGTTCCGTTCGAGGGACAACGATCGGTTCATCTGGTCTCGAATCGCAAAGGTCGCGATAATTGCGATAGAGACGGTATTCGGCCGTGAGCCTCCAGAGCAGCCAATTGTCAGCGTGTCGCATTGTCGCACGACTAACGACGTCATTAGCACGCACTCGCGCGGCCAACATGCCTCGCCAGTTTGTTTTCTCCGAGGAATTCAAGTGTTTCCTACCGAGTACCCGACTTGTTCACCGTGTAAACTATTTGCACTACAATTTCTGGATTTTATCTAGTAAACTCATCTTTTGTCGTCGTTTTGCGATGTCGAAATTATTCACAATTTTCGATCATTCTTTATTCTACAAATAATTGTAATCTAATTATAAATTCACCATCCACTAAATAAGATTCAAAAATGGAGATCCATTGAGATATATACTATCGATTGAATTTACTGAACCCAATTTTCTAGACAACCATCCTTCTAAGCGCTTATTTAATAATTTAAACGTTTAGTCGGACAAATATATGACAGATTTCCTTATCCATTATATAAGTACACACCAACAGCTTCGGTGCAATATTTAACATGCAACTTTAAACATAGTTATTTACTTGGGCAATATAGAATAATATGGTTCTTTCTTCCCGCTGTAAAATGCAAAATGAGTTCAGTCATCGATTTTACTTGACGTTCGAGTTCAAGGCGATACGTCGCTTCTAACTTCTCGAACATAGATTTAATCCAAGAATTTTCATTCCAGCTTTTATCAGACGAAAGTACTTTTAAACTTTATTCAATTTTTCCCCTTATCCCCTTCTTCGATCGAACGCGACATTCGCAACGTTAAATTTTGAAAATCCAGTGAAAACTGATCTACGATGTGGATATTAGGATACCAATGTCAAGAATTACAAGTGTAAATGACTAAACAAATATTTTCTTTAAATTCGATAAAACGTTCGAGAAAATATATCGTAGACGCAAACTTGGTTAGCCATCGATCGCTTTATACACCGTTTGCTCGATTTTATTTATACGATCTAAAGTAGAACATCGTTGTTGCCAGTCTTGTTCATGTAGAATTCTTCTCATTTTACATAGGAGTTTAACGTTCGATTAAAAAGTAAAACAGAGCTGTTAATCGTTAAATAATTGTTTCAAAACTTGTATGACATTGCGAGATCGACAAGTATCGATTAAGTACCAGTAGAGGAAGCCGCACCGTTTGATCAGAGGGTACCATTTTCTTCCGAGAATATCGTCTACACGAAATGAGTGAATTCTTCTAGATCCCTCTGTTTACTCTCCTAAAAGAAACTTAGAGACTATAACGAAATTGAACTCGTGTTCGAGGTGGTGTTTCTGCCGTGGGTGGTGGTAAAGAGCTTTCTC
The DNA here is from genome assembly GCF_011952205.1 of Bombus bifarius. Classification (NCBI taxonomy): domain Eukaryota; kingdom Metazoa; phylum Arthropoda; class Insecta; order Hymenoptera; family Apidae; genus Bombus; species Bombus bifarius. The sequence goes on from NW_022884357.1 coordinate 515,320, forward strand.
TTTCTCCCTTGTGAAATGATTGCTCCATGGCAGGAAGAAGTTTCGTCCCCGCGGGATGATTTTCGTGCTGGAAATTGTCCGCGCTGTTTCTCCTGCATCTTTGCTCTGTAATTTATTGTCGGGGACTGTGGTCCGGATGGTGTTTATTTAGTAAAAATGTTTGTCGATTTCAGTGTGCGTGACATAAGAGATTAGGGTAAGAGTTAGTAAGTTCGACTTACGAAAACAAATATGTATTACTGATAATTCTTCCGAGCCACTCAACTAAACTTGTCAAGTAGGCTTCGTAAACATCCTATAAATTTGCGGATTTTTATGCAAATACATAATTTTCACATTACATATGTTTTCCATATCTTACATAAACGACGTCGATTCAGCTGTTCGAATATCATTGCTAAATGTCGAAGATGATTGCTGTAAGAAATTGAATTCGCCGAAACCATGAAGCACATATACGATTCTTTTAGCAAACCGACAAGAAGGAAATTTAATCGTATTCTGAAGAAAGTTCTCGATTGCAATATGATATCGAAAATTTCAGAAATTAGAACCATACGAGGACTAGAAGAAACCCCAATTACATCTTGCGACGTTGAGCAATCTATTTCTGCTTCTAAATTAGACAAACGATATCGATTTACTAATCTTGAAAAAACTACTGTTACTTACTGTAACGCAGATTATAATAATTAAATGTAGATAATAATATGATTTATATTCCGTCATTTATATGTACGTATCGTGTGTATGTATTTTACGTAATTTGCCATATATCTTACACGATGTGACATATTTCCTGTGTATTTGAATATTTGAATATTTTTACGAGTTTTAGCTGCATAAAAATCCGCAGTCTACCCATAAAAAAACAGACGTACAAAGTTTTCATCATTCAAGTCAAGAGTGGCAATAAAAGTGAGCTCGTTTAATTCAGCACGATCGTCGGCAAACAGTCGTTTTTCGAAACGTTCTTCAAACACCCGAAAGAAGGTAGCTAGAACTTCTAGTAACTGGTCTCGAAAGCTCGCATTGCCGAAAGGGTGCGCGAAACGCAATTTCAAAGGTCGGTTGGCGGTTTAGAAAACTATGCAAATCCGCGGGAGCTCGTTATAATTACGTTGTAACCGTGATTCGAAAGCGGCTCTTAACATTAGAGGTTAAATGGGAAACGAGACGGGTGGGTGTAATCGCGTATGATTATGTTAATAGCGATATCGGTCAACCGTTGCCTTTGACTGATAATCGGTGCATAATAACGCGGTGGATCTCGTCTGTGAAACGGACAAGTTCTCGTTGAGTGACGAATTTCCGCGATTGGTCGGAATGGTTATTGGCAAGGAAAATACTGTAAGGTACGGAAAATAAGATACAATTGTCGAGTATTTATGGTTACTTTAAGTAAAAAAATCATTGAACACGCAGATAATACGTGTATCTTGCTGTTTAATATTAAAACGATTGATTCGTCGATATTATGTCAATAATATCGATAAAGATTTCCCACGCAGAAACGCCCATAACTTTAGCATCTGCCTAATAAAATCGATATGCTATAACAGATTAACGTCATTCACATGCATCGTTTTATTAAAATACTACGAAGCTATCTTGCTTGGAGTATGCGGCTCAAAAGTATTTCAATATCTCTCGTCCTTCAACATTACAGTATTTGCCAAACACATAACCGGAGACGAACTCTCATCGCGGATATCTCTAAAGATCCCAATCCAAGGACACTGATTGTGGTCCAGAAATTTCGTTTCATAGAACCAAAATGCCGATGGAGGCAAGAAATTGAAATATTGGGGATGTTCGAGCGATATTTCGAGAAATCTGTAAACACGAATCGATAGAGCCGAACGATAAATAGAACAGACACGAAGATTCTTTCGGATTTACATGAAATTTGAGATGTGTTTTCGATCAACTCGGAAATAGCAAATTAAAGCAACATATTGGAACATTTTTGGAAAAAAGAACTTTGCAACGTTTTCGTTAATTTATGACCAGCGGTTCAATTAATGTGGCTGTTCGCTTCAAAAGACCCTCTGAACTCTGAACACACATACATTGACGCATCAGGAATGCCAATGCACGGCTAAGCGGTCCCGAACGGCGAAATCAGCCGCGCCGTGTTCCGATGATCGATTCTGTGCGCAGGTAATTCGATTTGCCGTGTCGTTAGTCTAGAATCCCGAGACCGCTGCCAATTTCCATTTCAAAGCGAACGTTAGTGTGCCTGTGTACCTGCATACCTACATACGTATATTCAGCCGGAGCCGTGGAAAATGTGGACGCGCCGTTTTCGAGGCTGAACGATCACGCCGTCCATCGAGACGGATAACTCGTAAAATCGCTTCTCACGCTATCCTTTTCTTTGGTCTTCGCACGTTCTGCCTCTACAAATGATAAAATAATCGGTAATTCTGTTGTTTTACTCATATCAATTTTATATCTTTATTTTAAACTCGTTACATGGTATTTGTCTTTGGATTTTTTAGTAATATTCGGTTTAAACAACTAGGTATATAATATTTTAATAGACGGGAATTTTTATCGGGAATTTCAACGACTTCCTTTCGCCGAATATTACGTGATTTAACAGGCAATTCTACAAAAAATACGTGGATTTGTACGATACATATTTCTGTGGAGACAGATACTGTATGAAAATTATTTGTTAACATATAGTATCGTAGAGCATGAAATTTGGATTCGCTCGTGTTAAAAATCGATCGATAGATAGATAAATATTGAAGAGCGTCGAATCTCTTCAAATTTGTGTATACTTATCGATACGTGGTGCTTCAAGCCCAGTTTTATCGAAGTAGCACTTGTCCAGATCATGACCTTCTCTTTTGTTCGATTCAGGGCAATGCTCGAGTACAAGTATTATCCTATTTCGATAGCTTAATCGTCCACGCCTCAAAAAATCAAACAACGAGTCAACCCAATTAAGTAGCTGCACGAACGTGAGACAATCGCGATCACCTACGTACGATTTATCTTCGTTAGAATCAATTATAATCGATTGAACCACGACGTACGATGTAAGATTCGTGTCAAATGCCAAGGAAGTGAAGAATTCAAGAAAGACGAATTAGGTTAGGTATGTTTGATCAATTTTTCCTAGTTTTAGTTTTTATTCGTAGTTTATTTATAATTATATTTTGTTATGGCTCCGTACTAGCATCTTACGATCTACGTTTCATTTACACACCATTGCCAAATACTACTATTTATTTATAGATATCTTAATTTTCCTATTAACTTGCATTATTTTCTATCAGAAGATGTTCTATTTATATTTATCAAATTCGCGTAAACAAAATTTTACAGATATTTTCATTCACTGAAGCGTATTTGTAAACTAAATCTTGATTTAGATTGGTCGGAAAGGAATTTGCGAGAAACGGCAAAACTAATTGAAAGCAAAACTGTTGTTTATTAATTAAAGTCACTTTTATGGACCATTATCGCTTATCTTCCGGTCTTACTGGTAGGAAGTTCAAATAGAAATGTCGGATATCTACGAGATTATCCGTAAACCCTGGATTGTATTTAAATAGCGTCTTCCTAATCGAGAATCCAAACATTCCACTGTGAGATTTCTATCTATAATTGATCTAGCGGCGCTGATAATGGGTAACGATGAACTTTTCCGATTTAGGCGGAAAAAAGGAGCTGTAGTAGGAGGTAAAAAATTAGAACGTTCATAGTAGAGGATCGCGGTAGAACGTTCTTTTAACGCGTTATAATACCTTCCACCCTACGAAGGAAAAAGAAAAGATAAAAGAAGGTAATAAATTTTTCTCTCCGTAACTTGTTGATTTAACAATAACGAGTAACGAAATTCCAAAAATGAGTAGTGTTTTAATAAAAATCCGCCGAAATCGAAGCATTAGGGCTAGCTGCAAATGTTCTTCGGAAACGTTCCTCCATCGTGACGACACTTTCGGAGTTACAAATTGATTTGATAAAATGCAGTGGATAAAATTTCCCCGGAAATCGATTTGATCGATGATCAAGGCCGTTTTTATAGTTCTATAGAGAAGGGCGGTCCTCCTTTGGGTAATTACGCGTGCTTCTGTGGATATTCTTAAACTTTGCCTTAGATGACCATCGTGTAAATCACAAAAATCGGAAATTCGTCCGGTGTAATTTTCCCGGTGTAAAATTCTGTCACGAACGCTCGAACGCATAGGCATCTTGCCTATTCGTATTTGAATACATTTTAGTTGACTATTATTTCTTCATAGTTTTCGAATCTACACGCCGCTAATATAATTTTTCAAGCAAAGCATATAAAGATATTCCGTGATAATCCAGTCTCCGATTATTTACGATTAGAAAGAAAAAAAGGTTTTGGTCTTTGATCATCCCGTCTTTCTTCTGTCTGTGATTTTTCATTAATCTTGCTCGACTATAGAAGATTCACCGGCTGTTTCGAGCAACTGTTACAAGTAGAGGAACTTCCTTGTTTCGTCTGTCAAACGATGTTTCCCATTTCGAGAAATATTCTTTCGAGCCCAACTCCGCTCGTTTCCGGAGCTAAAGGGGAACAAAAACGACGAGAAGGAGAGAAGAGGGAAAGGAAAAGAAGCAAAAGAACGAGTCAGATTAATCATTACGATCGATGCACCGATAATTAGGTCGTGCATTTGGCTAAACGCGGACAAGCCGAGAGAAATGGAGCTGCGAATGATTATGCGATGGGTGTTCTGGCAACAGGATTGCATAGGGATATATGTATAAGGTGTTCAAGTTTTAACCGATTAATTAAAATTAATTGACATGCCTTTGATCGTTTCTCGAGCGATAGATGTATAAAATCACGATATTTTAATTTTGAAAATGTATAATCGCAACATAGAAGAGGGCAAGCACGAGCGATACGAATAAATTTTAATCACGTAGATTGAGATTAACAGTAAAATGCATCGACCGTAAAGGAAATAAATTTATCTAGTTATTGTGAAAATAATTAAAGAAATAATATTTCTACTCTCTTGCTGCGTAGCAAGAAACAAAGGCATGTATTTAGCTGTTTATATTTAAGAAATTAGAATTTTCATTGATGGTTCCGTGCCACGGAACCAGTTTGTTAGACTGCGACTTTCTAACTCTACTTTGCACGTTCTACGAAAGTGCTTTATGAATTTATGGCCCGTGGAACCATTTGTAAGATGCATGTGAAATTTTCGTGCGTGCCATCCGAGATAATAGTTCAGAGTGATTTATTACACGTGTGTATAACTTCCACAAATAATATATCGTGCCTCTTATTTATTTCCAACTACAACTAGTGACACGTACTAAATACGATGAATGTTTTATTTGAAGAAGACGATGTTTCAAAAACGAGCCTGTATATGCATACACATGTATATCTTAATATTACACGACGCGTAAAATAACTAAATGAGGAAGGGTGGAAAGAACAGAGCGTGTGGTGGAGAGCTCGTACAGCCGCGGTCGTGCACGGCAGACTGCAAGCCGTGGGTCGTAGATAGCGGGACGCCACCCGAGTTCAACATGTATACATACGCCCCCGCACACGCAGACAGGGGTAGATGTATCGAGTGCGCTGGCTGCACGGGGTGAACGTCCCGAGGTGACCGCGTCCCTGCACCCGCCAACCTGCGCTACTTCTCAGAGTCTCCTTCGGAAATTGGGGCTCGGTTCCACTATGCCACTCTCCCGTGCTTCCCTCGCACTAGTTACTCACCAGTTACTTACAATATGATAGAACGTCGATTGTCACAATTTTACTGCACTTTACATCATTCGGAATTTGTTTGGAATTATCCGATGGCACGGGAAATTGTTATCGATAACTACTTATATTTCTTTATTACTTAATTTACATCGCTTCTTGTTTTTCCGAACGATGGATAACTAACTTATTCGCGGTTTATCATTGGCGCTGTATCGTACATTTAATTGCACTTACGTGTATTGCTTCCAAGGAGCTGACGTTGGTATTTAAGATTTTTAATAGTTGACGCGTCTGCGTGATTTTTTATTCAAACACGAGATCGCAGGGGGCAATTGATTTCAGCAATCTTTTGACATTTTACGATGCGATATTTGGCGAAACTTCGTTCGAAGTTGTAACTGCTCTCATTACTACAACGAAGCAAAGGTTAACTGGATACAGATATTTCGAAAAGTAATATCATAAGTTATCCAAAAGGTACAACTTATCTACGTAGCGTCGTTTCGCAAAATTTGCAGAAGTAGGGCAATATATTAAAATATCGCTCATGGAACAACTAAATACCATCTGAATGTCAAGTACTCGTGTTACGATCTTATCACGCTTTCATGAAAATTCAAGGAGTTCGCCTTGAATTAACGAACAAATCTTTCTATTCGCGTAATTGATTCTTTTGTGAGAAGATTTATGATAATAGCACCCTCTTAGGCATTTCTTTAGCAAGATACCATTTTTAAGAACAAATGGAATTGAAAGAATCGATCAGTCTGAACAAATAGTATTAGTATCTTTTCTGAACTAGCTGTATTTCTTTCCGTATTACGCATTTCTCTCATTTATTTTCTGTATATCGCAATTCTCGCTTCACTTCAAAACTTTTTTCTAAGAACTCTTTAAACCTCCATAATCCGATCTACGGTAAAATATACAAAGAGCGACGACGCGAAGTTTATACGAATCTTTGCCAAATTCGTTGTACGTTTTTAAAAGTTGGGCTGTTAAACCGGAAGTGTAGTAGAGACTTGTGACGCGAAGGATATCTGGGTCTTTATGTCAAAAGTTTCTATGGAAATAAATCGAAACAAACGCTCGTTGATTTCGCATTTCTCGCGTGATATTCGAAACGAACAGAGAGCCTCGTTAGAAAGGGTGGCCTCCGTTGTCCGTGACAGCATTTCTTTAACAAAAGCTGCCTTAAAGAGCCGTCACACGAATTACCAGGCCATTGTTCGCATCATTCGCGTTGTTCGCAAACGAACCGAGCAATTTCCAATTAACTCGATCCGTACTTTGCTCCTTTCGACTCTGATGAACATCGTTCGTATCGACAACCCTTAAAAAACTGATTGAAAGCTGATAATTCCGGTGCATCGCCTGTATCCCAACGATGAACAAGAATAAAAGGGGAAAAAGATTAACCAATTTCATTTCGGTGACTTTAATCACCGTTCGCTGGACATCGCGATCTTACACAAAAGTTTCTGTGTTTATTGGATTCCACGAAACTAAAGACAGAGGAAGGTTTCGTACGGTTTTTGTGTTCCCAAGCTTCTTATTTTCACCCTTTTTCTTACTCGAGTAATTAATTGGTTTTGTTTCGACGTTAAATAGCGCGATACCGAGCCTGATGCATCGTTCGAAGAAAAAGTATTTCGAGTAATTATCAAGTACATTCACGCTCGTGAGTATTCGCAAATTGAAAAGAAAGGCTTTCCACCGGACCATAGTCCGCCCAGTCAAAATTCTGTGATAAATCATCGACCCTGACACATATTATCGCGGTCCGCGCAGGGGAATACGTGGCAGCTCACACGAACGGACACGGTCATGGGTGCATTGGAACAGGTTGGCGACGCACATGCTCCGTGTACACATCTATCACACGTACGTACGTACCTATGTATGCATGTATATACGTACGCATGAAATACGAACAAGCCGAGAGCACGCGTGTGCCGTTCGAACGTGTCTATTCAGTCTGCCTTTGTCATGGCGTTGCTAACCGTCACATGCTCCGTGTACGCTTAATTACACGTTATTACGCTTCACGGAATGTATCGTTCAGTTTTCCCTTGGCTGGATCCAGCAGAGAGCTATATCACCGTTCGAACGAGCGCTCTGTGTGCAGCAACACTCGCAATAATCCCGATTTCACCGATGAAACTGGCGGTAATGCGTCGAGAACAGGAAGCACATTGCTGTTCCTGGCAGTTCAAGTACGCTGGTTCTACTGCTCGTTGCCCGATATATCTTCGACCTCTGCTACTCGTCGCTTAGCGTTCGCTAATTCGCCAATTCAATTGAAAACGAGCAACTGATTGTCTTTGATCCGGACGAGGAATCTTAGTTAGCGAGTTTAGATTTTTGGTTTGAGTAAAAATAAATGTGCTTTTTACGAGGAAGTGGTCGAGTTTAATTTTTGGAAAATTTTCAGACGGTATAAACGTGATTAGTAGACGTATCGATCGTGTACTAGGTAAAATTAATCTGTAGATATGCAGAATCGAAAATAAAATAAACAAAAGAATAAACAATGCAATAAAATGAACTTAAAGATTCGTCTAAAGACTATTTCTCTTCATATACTTATTCTTTGCATGTACATATTACCAATATACGTTGGAAACATTGAATAAAAACGAATATGCATATATTTCTCTCCATATAGGGTCCAACATAGCTACTTCTGAATACATATTTCATAATGAACAACTCGTTATACGTAACATTGTTGAATTTGTCTCTACATCCTTTTAACCTGAATTTTTAGGAAACCGGTAACTTCGTTAGAAAGGAGCTCAAGACCTTGGAAGCTCAGGGATTACAACTTTAAAGTAATCAAATAAAATCATCTTTCCATTGCTACGTGAAAAGAGATCCGCGTTTTAACTTCGCGAATATTTCAACTATTTTGAAATAAAATGAAGTAAAATATTGTAAAATTTGATCGATGGCGGATTAATCAAACCACGAGTTTCTTTATTTATATTTCTACTAGAAAAATATAAAAACGAGCATTCTTTCCTTTCGTTGTCTCGAATAGTTGCTTTAACGGTAGAACTATCAGAATGGCCAAAATCATCAATTTGTAAATCTTCGTAGAAATTTTGTAAGGTCCAGTTTTGAGGATGACTTTTCACGAAATATACGAACAAACGCTTACTCTTCTCCTTGAATTATATAACTTTTCGCATTCCGTCCATTGTGAATGCTTTGATAAAAACGTTATTCGTCGATGGTTCTAGTGTGAAGTTCGGCCATCCGTAATTCTAACGTTCGATTCGATCGTCGACTAAAGAGGAATCGACACACGAGGGTCTCGAGACGACGAAATGGCGCTGAAATGTTTCTTCAGCTGAAACGCCAGAATCGTATACACAATTGGCATCGTGTTGCGTCAATGAACGCGCGTGTGTTCTCGAGTACACGGCCGAATAATTGAAATATCGTTACGGCCACAATAGGCTTTGCTACTCAAAATAGGTAGACCCCATCGACGCCGGCTCTTGTCTTAGACAGAGTTATTCTTCTTTATAGCGGAAGGTAAATTCCACAGGAAATTATAATACATATGGACTGCAACGATTTGTGACAAAATTTTGCAACTAATTTGGAAAGCCTATTTGAGGAATTGTATTTATTACTAATAAATCGAGTAATTTTCTTCGAACTTGACACAACGCGCGTTCTTGGACGCGCTGCAAGTTTTTAAACTCTTTTCACTCGGCTCTGCCTCTAGAGATCGAAATTTATAATGTGACTCCAAAGTTTTCCTCGTCGCATACTGATTACTTTTACGAAGATTTACTATTACGTGTACGCATCTTATCTGACTACACACCTGTGTATACATGATTTTTTTCGAAGATTTTAAAATTCTTTCTACACGGTATAATCCAATTGCACGTTCAAGAGCTCTATAACGGTATGTCCATATATTTAATAATCTGAAATTTTTTAGAATCAAAGAACGTTTATTTAACGAAAAAAGTTACGAAGTACGATAAAACTTGGGCTATCTCAGCTAATCGGGCGACATTGGGATTCGAATAAAGGAATTCTCGAATTGTAGAACTTCATGTTCGTCCGTATATATATACAAGAACATAAATATTAATAGTAGCAGCCACGAATAATGAAATTCGATATGATTCAGTTATTTATTATGTGTTCCAAATCTTTTTAGCAGCTGAAATTTCGTGCCTCGTACCATCATAGCCTTATTTTTGAAGCCTCAAATGCTTCAAAATGTGAACGATCTCATCGTTACATTCATGTTCTAACTCGTTATTGGAAACACAGATAACACCAGTATTATAATCAATCAAAGAAGTCATATTGAAACCATCCTATCATATCGGCGTTAGCACAATCATCTCATCCTGTTATCTTAGCACAATCATCTCATCCTGTTATGTACTCGCAATTACCGCATTCTGGTATATTTATCTTGTATCTGTCCTAATATTATCTTCGACTTCTTCCTGTATAGTATCTTTGCTCGACGTCCATCCAAGCATGTGTCACCATGTAACAGCTCACGAAGATGCATCAGCTTTTCAGTAGTATCGTTTATTGCAAAAATCTTGTTGTAGATAATTGTACTATTTATATGCAAAACGCATTGAAATAACGAAACATCTAGATAATAGAGAATTCGCATGACGAGGGCTCGACTGGTTTAACAAAGTTTATTGGGACAATTAAATCAACGTATCGTTGATTCGTTCGTCTAAATCGCTAATTCGCCAATGTGACATGCCTGTAGATGGCTACAAGAATTTGAAAGTCAAACTTAAATTATAGGTATACACGATGGCTGCCTCTGCGAATGAATTAATTAATCGGCATCCTTCGCTCTGCCATCGTTCCGTTTCATCCGAAACAGATTCATCCGGCTTCGAAATGAAAAGCCGAGGCGCTCGATTATCCATACATTATTCGACGCACCGGTGAGGCGCGGTGTAATATCTTGGCCGGTTGCCGGCCGCAAAAACCCGGACGGCCGAAGCGGGATGAGCTCGTGTTGATTTAACCTTGACACGAGTCGCGGCAAAAATCAAGCGCGCCGAGTGGATCGTTAAAAGACAGGCGGTAGATGTGGTAGCCGATAGGGGAGAGGGATTCGAAATGAAATTCAGCGGTGGAACAAAAATTTGTTCGCGGCAGGTGCGCGCCGCGCTGCGCAACGGATCGATCGATTAAATTAATTGTCCCCGTTTGTTTGGAGCGTAGTGGTGATGGCCGTGTCGTCTGGAACAGCCAGGAAGGTCGGTCGGCTCTCGATGATGCTTCGTCCCGTAGCAGCGTTCTTTGTGCTCGTTTCACGGTGAACGATGGGATTAATAATTCGAGCGGGATAATACGCGGCGTTATACGTACATCGGTGGAAATAGAGAAAGAACAGGCGAGTGAGCGTTGGGTGCGTGCGTGCGCCCTCGCCTCGTAGAATTTCAAGAGTTCCGCGCATCGGTAACCTGACCCGTACCGAGATCCATATAACCTGTGTTTGTGTCAAGGCGAAAGGGGCCAACACTCTCGGCTGACCTACATCGGCCGATCACACTCCTACCCCACGGCTTCCACTCCGTGGGCTGCTATCCACCTGCACCCTTCAACGATCACCCCTAGATTCTAGTTTTTCCCCTTCGTTGTCTGATATTAGCTTCGAAACGCTCCCTTTGCTGTCTGGCTGTATCTTTCTGGATGTCATTAAAACGTCAGGTTCGATTAATTAATAAGACGGGTAAGTTCTTTGAAAAGATCGAGATGGTCGGGTCGGAACGGATAATCGAGAAGAACAAAGGGACGTATAAGACGTAAGAGGGAAGATTCTGACCGAAGTGTAATTTGTAGAGGGTGTTAGGATCAGAGAGGTGGTGGATGTTCTTGGAAACGTGGAGTGAGGAGAATACAAAGTTCTTTGGGGTCGCTCGACATCCTGAGATGGCAGCGACGAGTCAAGGACGATTAACGTTCGCTTGATACACCTGTCTTACCATTTCTAGGGTTTTCGTATCTAGGGTAAATTTGACAGATTTTTGGTTGCTTGCGATAAACGTTGTTTTGTTGGTAATGCGCAGTTTATCAGATAAATTGCAATATTAAAGTATGAATTTAATTTATTACAAGAATCTTCGGTCAAGATCAATAGTTCGTGATAACAAAGTAGAACAATTGTACGTTGCAGTGATATTTGTTCGTAAAGAATTATAATTTTCCTTCGAAATACCTCGGTCAACGGCGTGGAACACATTTTTATCGAAACACGATTAAGTTAGTACGGTACCGTTGACTCTTTATAAAAGATTCGTAGGAGGAACTAAAATGCATGTACCACCGTGCAAATAATCTACCTGGACGTTAATTTGTTAGGCAGAGCATTATATAGACACACGGCAACCTTCTCAATCATCACGTTCTGCAAACATTACCTTCGTTCCTAGCTGCGGAAGCTACGTTACCTTCGTTCCTATCTATCAACAAACATGCAACGGATATTGAAAGAATAATTAGAATTCAAAACTTAAGAGAAAGTACGATCGATCCTAAGAATTTCGCAGATATCACGATTTTTCTGAGAATGTTCAGGTTACAAGAATGGAAGTTAGCATGGTAGGGGGTCTGATAGAAGGGAAATAAGAGAGTTCTGTTTTAACGTAATATATTGAGAAAGAATCGTATTATCGATAAGATGACCGAATAAATTACAACGAAATATATAAATTCGTAAAGAAGCACATAGGGGAACGAAAGCTTTGAAATAATTAACCGATTGAAATTCTCCGAGGAGCAATCGAGCTGTCCCCTTGCTCGAAGAGAGAACAATAAGAAACGATTGGAAAGTGGTCGTTTAACAAAAGGGATTCGCGTGTTGCGTGCGAAACGAAATTGTAGCCGTTCCGTGGGATATGCACAATGTACAGGGTCGTGCGTTCGACAGACCGACATTCGTGAACACGGGAGTGTTGGCACCGTTTCTACAGGTGTATTAACTGGGTCAGCGTTCCAGTTGTTGGGGGTGGTCGTGGATCGTGGCGGGGGTGGAGTGGTCACCGGGACGAGTTCACCTAAGGGCTGTGTCGTTCCGATGGCCGACGTATATAACGCTTTTCGATCGAACGATCATCTTGAAAGGCATCCGCCGTTATATCAGCCATCGATTTCCAACGGACCTACATAAAGGTCCTCCGTAAACGTAGAAATTTTCAAGACAACCTCTGTTCTTGATTCAACCAAATTCGTTCGATTAGAAACATCGCTTCTTCCCTTTCTGTGACGTTTGTAACTCGCGAATTATAGGAAGCATTTTTGTTTGATTTCGAGCTTTCTTGCAACGTTAAACCGAAACGTGAAAGGCATTTCTTAGAAAATTTTACGGTACTTTCGATAATGAACAATTTTATCGAACACTTTTAGTAATCGCGAAGCGAAGAAAACGCCAAAGTTCGTTTTCACGAATTTAGTAATCTTAGCGTTAAATAACGAAATATATCCCCATAGTATGATAAAAATTCCCCAGTCGCCAGGAAACTCAGCCATACTGTGCACGATGCAAATATCTTGAAACAGACAGCCGCTCTTTAGCGACGTTGCGTCACAGGGGAACGGTGTTTTGCGAGGCTGCAGCATCGAATCCCGGTGAAGCGAACTCTCGTCGGTGTTCGCGTGTAATTAAAGAAAGTAGGCAGTATCTCGAATCTCCGTTAAAGCGGATTAATAGAATTATCCGACGGTAAAATTACGACGTATTATTCCCCATCCAGATGACGCTTTGCCAGTGTAGCCGATTGGTCGCACAGCTGTCTTAAGAGATCCTTTCAAGCGGAGCAGAGAAACAGAGAGAAAGAGGGAAGGAGAGGTTCTTGAATCCTGGCAGGTAACCTGCGACGAACGAAGTAAAACTGGTAGACAGAGACATGGCCCAGTTCGGACTTGGCCCGTTCAAGGTTGTGCCTCGCGAAAAGATAATTACGTATTTGGGTCAGACAGGCGGATATCTGCACGGTTCGGCCGTGATACAAATAGTAGGCAGAAGCCGGCGTATACACTCCGCATGTATCATTCACCTATTAATCCTGATACTGTGAATATTTTGCCATGATCTTGGAGCGCGCACCGTCTGCACAAGCCTGGATTCGTAATTAAAATTGAGATTTATACGGAACGTGCTGGAATCAGAGATGCAAATCGGAATGGAGCGATTCCAAGTACGAAAAAAAGTGAATCGAAGATACGGAACAAGATTTCTTTGATACGAATCTCCCTTTCTCCGTACGAATCTCCATTTCTGTGGAAATTGAACTTGAAAATTAACTTCATACGCGCCTCAGGACAACGTTCTACAACGGATTAGTACTAAAGGAAATAAAAATGATAATAAATCGGTGAAAAATGAAATCAAAGAGATGACGAATCAAAAATTTTAATATTGCAAAATCCAAAGTAGGTAACGACAAGCCACGTAACTTTCTGCGTATCCACGGTATTTTCAAGTTCAATTTTTGTCGAAAACAAAGGCGCGTATTAAAAAATTTTATTCAACGCTTTCGAATCATTTTTACACGCGGAATCGTTCTACCCTTAGTCGAGTGTCCGTGCGTACGTATATCGTTTATGCCGGTCGGCAGAACCGAAACGCAATGGAAAATCGTAAAAGCGTTGTTCAAGGATTGTACGAATGTGTCGTATGAGAAAATGATAAATAAGGTGACAGCAGTAGTGATGTTAGAACTGTTCGACGCGTTCCTTGCTGCACGCAAGCTTGCCAAGTAGTTACATTAACGAAGGTAGAGAAATTATAGTTGGTAACGGATTCTTTCTTAAAATAAGAGAATGCAAACTCATATTACAATATTTGCAAACATATATTATTAAGTAATTCTTACGATATTCTAGAACACCGCCTAAGATGCTACTCGATCTCTTTTCCAAGGCATTCGTTCCTCCTTTTGCTTCGTTTTAACAGCTCCTCTATTAAAGTTCAAACGTCGTCTCGCCCGCTGGTAAAAGAACAATTCCACCGAAATTTTTACGGATTAAGTCGTAACAGGAATCTTCATTTCCGTCAGACGAAAACGCGTTATAGAGGCGGTAATTGCGGCCGTTTCGCAGATTCGACTCTTATTTCGAATCACAATGTAATTTCCTCCCGTCAAACCTGCCCCTGTCGTTCGTCGTGGTGGCGTTCAAGGTCGTTCCTTTGAAGATGGCAAAGGAAATCTAGGAAACTCGGAAACGAATTTTCGATGTTCCGACGTTCGGTTGGACAATTTGAAGGCTTTCACAGAAACGCGAGCAGTTGCCCTGAGCTCGTGTCTCGGTTGAACCGTTCCAACCGGCATTGTTCGGAAAGCGCGCGAAGCGCGGAGCATTTGGTCAAGGACGCGTATAAATCCGAACGAATCTCCACAGAGAACGCCGCTAATAAACTAAATTTTCAGATACGCTGACAACAGGTCTGTCTATATCGCGTGCTTCTCTCAGGCTATTTGAACGTTACGACAAGTTCTTTGGTTCTCTTTCAGCGCTTTGCGTAGGTAACAGGTAGTTGCGATCGCATCGCTTGAAATTATTTCAAGCACGTAAATACAATTTATAAGAAAATATGTTGGAACCTTGATATACAATTTTTGTAAATGAATCTGTGTTTTCGGGAGGAATGACTGAAAATTTGCAACGTGAAGATATCTAACAATATTATTTCTTCCATCAGACTGTACGCAAACTCGTAATGCCACAGTTTCAGAGGACACGTGAACGCGTTTACGATATACAGAGAAAGAAATCCATACGTTATCGTCCAAAGTAAACTTGGTCTCGAGCTGTAGCTAGGTCTTTACCCTTTTACACGAACAGCGAAGCACAACACGGCCGATAATCGATCCCCTGAACGTTCCACTTCAATCTCTCTTCGTTTAGCTGGGAAATGTTACGTAACGCGTCGACGATTGCTCTCGACCGGGCCACTTGATCCGCTTATCCATCAACGGGACGAGTCGTGACCAAGTTTCGTTCCGTCTATTAAGAATGTGAGCGGATGAGTTATTATCAGGCGACGGTGTACGACGGAGCGACCAGGAAAAGTCGATGGTCCTCGTTCCAACATTAACAACGTCGCAGTTTAGAAACCGGCAGCCACGAGCTTAGAAAGACGATGGATGGGAGTGTTATTAAAAGAACCCGGCCCGGGACATTTACCCCGATTCAAACAGAGTGGTCCGTCCTACTGTCGCTTCCAAGTAATTTGCTAAAGGCAAAGAGCACACCTTCGATCGGTCTACTTCCAGCTAGTTGGCTGTTACGTGAAGCCGTGGTTACGTAACAGACCGATTAGCTTATAGCCGGACAACGAACCGAACTACCCCTTTCGTTGAATCCCCTTTGAAACATAGCCCTGTTATTAACGCTGGTGTTTGTGCTTCGTGTATCGAACGGCCTACGAGAGAGAGAAAGAGAGAAAGAGAGAGACCTCGATACACACCGATATCGAAAGATCGATGGCATTTCCGTTTTGTGCATCCCTCGAGACTATATAGCTCTTTCTCTACCGCTATCACCACCACCGCCACCACCATCGACGGTTACCATCGTATCTGTGAAGGTAGTTCGTGCTTCGAAGAGGGTAGAGGCCAGTGGGACACACACCACACCTGTACAGCACCGGTATTCAGGTCATGCATCTCGGCCACTTAGAGTAGGTCACTACCTCCCTCGTTCGTCCCGACTCATCCCCCTACGCTTCTCCCTCTACCCCTCTCTACGCCCTCAACCTCTCTGTTATTCTCCTCTACTTTTTCTCTTTTTCCCTTGAAAATATCGTCGTTTTTTACTTCGTTTCTTCGTCTTCCTCCTTATTCCATAACCGGCGAACAAAGGGAGGCTTGCTCGTCGAGAGCAACGATTGCCATCGATTCTGGGTCGCGGTTAAACTCTCTAACGATGAACGATGCGTGTGTGCACGTTCTTTCGAATGTGTTGACTAGCACCAGCGAAAAGAACATTCAGACTTACGAACCGACGATAAACGTTGAATAAAATTTCTTGGAAGAATTCTTTATGCTATTTTGTTGTATCGAAACAAAGGGAAGACGTCTCCGATGTCATGGAGGAACCTGTTATCGCGATCTGCATGAGTAAATGTCGCGGTATTATTTTTAACCGGGCAAAACGAGCTTTATCCGTGGTAATCGGCTTACAATTGAAGCGATAGCTGGACATCGCGTAAATTAGAATTTTCAAGATAGTATGACCTAATTAATAAATTTCCCCTCAATTTGCGGCGGCACGCTGCGATCAGTTGCGTAAGATGTTTGATGCATCGATTAAAACGTATAATATACGATAAGCGGGCTGTAATTAGTGGCAGAAATCAGTCGGGTGATAGCGTGCACATTAATTTGGTTAGATACATGAGATTCGAATTTAAAAAGGATGACGCAACAATACATCAAGTAACTGTATTTAAATATGACGAATAAAAATAACAAAATAAATAGGGCTTATATCTTAAAATAACATCGAGTAATATAATTGAGGATTAGAATTTTTCATAAAGTGACCAGATTTTAAGTATAACTTTAATAACCTAGTAAATGTATCGATTTTCTTGATAACGATTTTGCGTTTGTAAAATATTATCCTAGAAGATACAGAAGTATGTTTAAAAAAAGAAGCAAGATAGATGATTCAAATATAGAATAAGAAAGCGACGACTTCTAACAGACTCATCGATTATCAGAAAGAATCTTTCCAAAATCCACCATCTGGCAGGTAAAATTCAACATATCCGATACATTTTCTAATTCAAATATCTTGTCTTCTTTTCTTTATAAAATTAGTATGACGCCGCGTCACTAAGTCTAACTCTAGTCTAAAACCTAGGCTCTAAGTCTAAAACTCTAGTGACAAAGACAAAACGATGGAAACGTTCTCTAATATATAACGTAAACCCGAAACGATGCGAGGTATGCAAAGCGATACAAGGAAGAAGGCGGAAGTCTCGCAGGAGCGATGCTGCTTCCGGTGCAACAACGCACCTGGAAAAGGGTGCACGGTGACGGCGCGAGACCTTGAAGGTACTCGAAACCGGGGCAGTGTCCCTGTCGCGGACCGTCGACCGTGTATACCGAGAGGCGAAGCCAGGTTGCCCTAGATCGGGGCTGGTGCGCCTTTAAACTCGGCGTTCACACCGGGCGAATCTAGAACAGAGGCCGACTGCTTCGATTCCCTCGAGTAAGCTTGTTCGTTACACCCGCCACATTTTCTACGAATCTCTATCAACGCTAGGAAGCAAGTATTCACCTCCGAGGCATTTCTCACCTTTTGTAATTAACGTTTCGAATCTCGTACCACGAGAATTTTAGCCAGACGATCGGGTTCAATGTGGAGAACGTTGGAGATCGATGTTTTATTTGCAAGGTTCCGCGCATTGGGCGATTTTTATCGGAACGAATCGAAGGTTTCTATGGAAGAAACCAAGGACGTGTTTACGGAGAGTATTCCATATTCGGAGTCCATGTTCGGAGAATATGGAGTCATACTTGAATAGCGGTGATTTTCATTGAAAGAGTTTTAATGGGAAATATAGAAAAAAGTACTCTTTCAAAGAGAATAGGGGAAATTGACTTTAAAGAATCGGAGAAAGGACGCGATGCTTGATTAAGATTTAATTTCAACCGTCCTTCGGACGATGATGCGTGATCCAATTTCACAGAATGATTGGAAAGATGCGTCTCTATCGGTTTCTAAAGAGTGTTTCACACGCTAGGGTTGACCGTGATCGATCATTTACTTGGAACTAAAAGGTAAAAATATTACCTCTGCCACCTATTCGAAGATCCGATGATCGTTCATCGCAAGATGGCAATCGAAAATCTGAGCTGTTTATATCGATGCACCGATCTTAAAGCACACCGTGGTAAATCTACAGCTGCGGAGAGTAAACGGTCGCGTAACGATAAGCGACCGTAAGGAGCTTCTGTGTGAGTTTGCGCGCGTAGCTGGTTGATACATCTTCTTCCGGTATTGTCAGGGAATTGTCTGTGTCAGGTCAATAAATATTATCTCCGGGCTTTCATCGAACGCGCGCCGTCTGCACGATTTTTACGAGCTTTGGAATTTCGATAACGCTACACTTCCTTTTCGTCCTCAAGCTTTAATATTTTCTACCTTTCCTTCCTCTCTCGAACAGGTCTTTCATCGAGCTGAAACGAAAGGCAGTAAACCAGGCTAGCAATACTCGAAGAAATGCTTCGTATAATTTACGAACAGTGAAAAGGACACGGGTTCTTATCGAGGAAAAATATACCGTATACTTTTTTAGCAGATTATTTAACTTCTCGTTTTTTATTAGGATGTGCGAGTAGTTGAAAAATTGTGGTTTTCTGGTTTCAAAATATTTTTCAACGGAGTATAATAGTTGGCTTATATGAAATTATGTTTGTCTCATAAAAAAATTATTTTCTCCTTAAAACGATCGCAACTATAGATCATTGATATTCATAAACATCGTAGATTCCAGTCGAAGATAAAATCTCGCTACGCCACAGTCGTCCCTTACGCTTGATAAACTCGATACGTATATGTGCATGAACATTTGTAATAGAATGTATCTTTGACAGCACTTGATGGATTAGTTGGGAAGAACAATACCTTTTGTGCATTTGCTGTATAGATTTAAACCGCCTACAGCATATCGAGCAAGAAAGAGTCTTAATTTTTTCTGATCTGAAAATCTCGAAGAACGCGGTATATACGGCGTATTGACCGAAATGGAAACGTAATGACAAACTTTTCATGGATTAAGAAACCACAAATATCAAATGGTAATGAACGAGGAATTGACATCGAGGAAAATTACTATAAATTGAAACTTTAATTAAAAGAGGTACGAGAGGCACTTTGATCTTCGTTAGAAGTATCTTTCATGATAAAGTATACATTCCTAGGATAATGTTTTAGACTAAAATTTAGAAAGGTTGCACGGTGGGAAAGAGAATCGAGAACCAGGGTGAGTAATGGTAATTCTTGGTTCGTTAAAGGGACGAAGAGGCTCATCAAGGGTAAGGAACACGGGCTAAATGAGACTCGTAGAGTCTAATAACGTTGGTCGAGCTGCGAAAGAAATATTCAAGGCAATAATCCGCTTTCGAGGAAAGCCAGGACTTTTAAGTGAAACGTACTTCGGTAATATTTCCTCCCTTCCTTCGACTGATTAATGATTTCATAGAAATCCTATAAGAAAGTGGCGAAGGACGTTCAGATTTAAGTAGTATAGGTTGTATATGCAGACTGTTTTAAGCCATTGAAATATTCTTGACGTTTTAATACGAAGGCTTCTCAACCGTATAAGAAAGTATTTTGTCTTTGAAACTTTCAGTTCTATCACAGGGGAATAAAACAAGCGTCGAAGTTTCCGATACCCGAAGGAATATCTTACTTTCGAATTTTTCAATGACATCGTAGTAAACTATGTAGGGTGTTTCAGTAGAATTCATGGTAAAAATTCGATTTTACTAGCAATTGTAATTTTTGTTACGAACGTAAAACTTTTAATTGGAATCGTTTTCAAGTCGATCGTGTTCCTTCGCTAGACAATTTTCTTAATCTCGAAGGAAATGGAAGGAATTTATCGATATTCACGAAAATCTCATATTAAAGGTGTTCGTTTCTGAAAATTAGGAAATTTTGTAACAAAACGACGATATACGCTCGATACCATTAACTAAATAAATAAAATACCATTGAGAAACTTAACGCGCTACATTGTGCTAGAATTTTTTATTATTTGTGACAAGAAACGAGAGTGCGATCGTGCGAATTGCGTGACTCGAAGCCCGCTGTATACGAATATCATATCCCCAATTTCCCTGAGAAGCGAAGGGATTAAGGTTTCGCACATGGCCTATGAAATTAAGCTGTAGATCGTCGATACACGCGAGGCTCATGTTAGAATTTTACGAGTAGTAAAAGCTTGGACCAGGGTGGAGGAAGCGATCGTAACCGGAGAACAGATTCAGCGGCTCGTAATTCATCGAAACGAGCCCCTATAGAGTGCGGGAGATGGCAATAAATTTACCTGGCGGCGGGGGAGGATCGCAATCATCCGTGAACCGTGGCTTAATGAAGCGGTCGCGATTTCAACCACAGTACGTTCTCCTCAGCTCGAGGAAAATGGCTGTATAGTTCTTGTACGAGGCACACCAGATATTCCGGTTCAGCTAAATACTCGAGGGAGATGCTCGTCGGACTTGCAGAGAATATCCTGCTCTTTTTTATCACGCGACTTTCTCTTTTCACGCTGAGACCGAGACTCATATAGCCGACGGTTGTGCCCTGTTCATTTCCAGCTTCTACTCGAACTAGTACGAATTAGCTTAGTCGTTTAAACAGAGAGATTCTGTGTAGGAGTTTTAATGGACCCTCGACTTTGCTGGAACTATATTCCAAGAAAAATTCCGTATGCCTATTTGAGCCTCGATACGATATAATAATCGATAATCGATAACTGATAAATGTAAAATATAATTGCTACTGGCTAAAAAGAAACTCATCTTTGACGATTTCCACGTTCTTTAACGAGTTAAGATACTTTATTCGATCTTCAAAAATGTTTATAAACTAACAACGTAACAAAATTTTCTATTAACGTACGATAAATCGTCCTTACGAATATCTACGTACAAGTCGCACTGATCGAATCGGCCAATCAGAGACATCCATTCGCTCGCTTTGCGAAAAACTTATTTCTGCGACATGTCATGCCCGTAACATGGTGAACGCTATCTGATCACCGAAAGGGTTAACAAATCAATCCTGTCAACACGTTAGATGCACATGTGTCCGACAGGATGGCATTCTAGTAGCGAGATACAAATGTCATTCGAGTTCGGTGTGTCGAAAGCGTTGACAAAGATTCTTCCAGACTGTCATAATGGAATTCACCGGGTGCATATAATGGTGATAGTGTCTAGATCGGACGATTCTGAAGCCTGTTTCCTCCACTTGTCTTCTCCTTTCTTCCATTTGCCCCTTCGTTCGTCGCTTTCATTCGAGCGGTAACGAGTCGAAAGTAGAACACTGCGACGGAATCGTTTTTATCCGAAACCTCTGCATATAAAGAATATATGTGTCTATGTACTTATCTCCGGCTACGACTTTTGTTCGAAAGAAGAAGCATGTACCAAGAAATCGATCTCAATTACGGATTAATTACGATGATACGTTTAGAACCGTACCAGATTCGTCTTTTGCTCTGGATACGATGAATTGGCGAAATGTTCGAAGATTTTCAGATAACGAGTTTCAAACTGGATTAATAAGTTTTTGCGTTGTCGCGAAATTGAAACGTGCAAACAGATATTTTATCGATGAAATATTTAAGACTCTTGTCTTCGTCCCTACGACCTCTTCGTTTGATTCGTTTCGTTAGTACGTTCGAGAAATCGTATGGAATGTTTTATAATTTACAGAGCGGAATCATTCTTTCAGGTGTGAGATCTAAGCAGAGAAACGTAAAACATTGCAATTAAAGTCGACGGTTATTTGACGGACGCATACATCTACGATTTAAATCAAACGAAATAAAAATAAATCAAAGAGCAAAAATATCTTTACAACCATTTTCTTAGATAGTTCCGAAAAAATCTTAATTTACATTTAACAAACACCCGAACGTTTTATTAATTTATTACTACCGAATATACAAAACACCAATATCCTGTAAATTTCCCAGATCACGATGCTTCGTAGAATTTTTGTCTGTACTACAGATTAGTGGTATGCAGATACATTCGAACCGGTCTGCGATGTGTCTCTATTTGCAGCCACTCTCCTGATTACGTGGACCGCTATTTACACTGCTCTCAACTGAGATTTTCAATGTCGAGAGGCTTATTCCTTCCACTATCGCGAATGTTCCGCGCAGAAAATCGAACCAAAGAAGTACGTAAACAATTTCCGTGCGTGGTGCAAGTAAAATATGTCGATAGAATCTTCATTCGTGAGACATTGGTTTTGGGGAAAAATATCGATATGTTAGCGCGCTATTTAGCCGAAGGATCACGATAATATATGTACAAGCAGAGTGTTGCGCAAACTCTTCGTTTGCGCCAGACATAAGAAGTTTGACAGTGTGCTGGTATTGGTGGTCGTTCGCACTAGGTCGATGGTAAAGTATGATGAAGTAACGTTGATTTTGTGGATAGAAATTACGCTATTCAAGTTTTTATAGGCATTTAAGATTTAGTGGTACCGATAGGTATCTATGAATATTACGCGAACACGTTTCATACCGATATCGAGCTTTCGCTGTAACGGTATTTTGCTACTTCTATTACCTTGCTCGTTCATTTTATCGTCGAGTCAAACTTTCCAAAAAATGTCTAATTTCTAGTAGGAAAATCAAAGAATAAATTTAAACCTATCGTTTTATATCGGCACAAATATATACATACATTGTAATGGAAATACACATCATCCGAGCTATGAGATTCGCAGGACTAAAATAGAAAATTCATAACTTTTGGCTGACAGTGTACTCTCAAAACAAACACGAAAGCTTACCAAGCTTAGGTTTATCGCCGATATTAATTCAGGCGTGGCTGCAAATTGCATTCTCGCCCCGACAGTAAATTGCGGTCCGACATATTGCCCATTTTCACGAGGGGACAAAACAGGAGTTCGTCGATTATCTCGTAAGTCTGTCGCCCAATAGGCGAGATCTGAAATGGCCACGCGAGCGAGCTTCGCACGAAACGAATGGCTCGAATAAGCGGCACTTTCGACCAGACCGATAATATCGTACGTGGATGGAAACAGCGTTGCATACGGGTTCCACTGTTCCATAGTCGACGCGAAAACTCTTTGGTGTCACGCGATGTTGCACACCGATTTCACTCTATTTTTCCTTCTCTTCCCCGTTCCTTTCTCAACCCCCCGACCGATGAAACGAAACCGGTTATAGGATTTGGGAGGACCGAATTTACGACTTTCGTGTGGCACCAACGTTCGCGTCGTCTATCGAACACAGTTCGATTATGGCGCACAGATTTCTCAGAGAATTATAGGACAGGTACCTCAGGCTCTTCGATTCTTCATCGTAGCTCGCGGTTTAGCTATAAAATATATCTTATTCTATAAGTTTCGCTTTGAAACACTTTATATCGGAGATTTATTTAGGTTTATAAACTTACATCCAAAATTAAAACACGTTATTTTCTAAAATGAGATGGCAATAAAGATTGTTAGTGTCTGAATGAAATTGCGCGTGAGATAAAGTGAAATCGTGCAAGCACCCTCGCCTTAGCGAGAGAATAGACTCGCGAGCAGGTAAATCCTGTCTCATTTTGTAGATTTTTTCGGCTGCCTTTCACGGTTGCCCCACGGTTCGCGGAGATTTCGTTTCAACCGTTGCTCGGTAGATCGAGGCCGCATGTTCGGTGTTCAGCCGCGCAGAAACGCTCACGAATTGATAAGTCGGCTCGCTCCGAATAAAATTAGACCGCGTGTACCGACTGACTCCAGTTAATTGAGTCACGTTACCGCTCAGAGTCCTGTTCCGTTCCGAGTTAAATCTGTAGCTCAAATGAAAGAAAACGCTGCTTTTTAGATCGGACAAGTTGCACAACCTGATAAACGAAGGGAAAGAAGGATTAGGTAAATGGGTTGGATGAATCATGATTAATATATATACATATATTTGTGTAATGGTCGATTTGACCTATTTCATTCATCCAAATATAAAATACCAAGCAAAATAAACAAATAATTCACTTGATAACTACATGAATAATGCTTCAAAGAGAAATGAATGGCTTATCAAAGTAAAGTAACGTATAATTCTTCCAAAATAACATCTAGCCAGGTATCGTTTAAATAATCATTTTCCAAACATGTATTTTACTCAAATGAAATATTTACCGAGTACCGAAGTCGTTCGATTGGACGAGTCGAATTAACTCGGATCTCTTTAGCGATTGAAATGTCCCTCGAGAGGACAGAAAAAGGAACGCGCACTGTCGTCGTTCCCTCGTTGTTAAATTGAAATTCAAACTAGTCGTCAGCTTGAACCCTTAAGGAGGCCCGGTTGAGTGGTCTTCGATCTCTCTCGCCAAGGGAGGAAAAACGACTTCGTCGAAGCTTTTCCGTCCGTTTCCACGTCTTCATCCCGTTCCGCCACCAGCTCGTACCGAAGAACCTCGTTCTTCCTTTTGCTTGTATTCGGCCCAGTTTCGAAATTTGTCACGTTTCTTCGAGAAAGGGTATTATTTCCGCCAGTAATGATTATTCTATTGTATGAGACGTAAATGAAACTTGGATCTGAAGTTTAGGAATCAATGGAGAGGATTGAATCCGTTAATGAATCTTAGATTTTAGAACAAATTACGACATACGACATGCAATTCGATATATCTGTAGTTTTTTAATCAACTTTGTTCCGTGCGCATCAAATATAGGACATTGTTATAATTATTTAACAACGAACGAGTGAAAGGTTGAACGTTTGTAGTAAAGAAAAAATTACACGAAAATGAGCCAACAATCCCCATTCACACCCTCGCGTAATATTCCATTCCCTATCCGATATTTCTTCCATTTCGTTAAAATCATTTCCTCGAGAAGGCATCGATTTTAATCAAGATCCCAGGACAAAAGCCGCTCTACGTAGACAAACTGGACAGACACTCGTCCGTTTTATATTTTCGGCAATATCTTTGTTTACGAGGGGAATCTCGCGTATCTCCGCAGGATGTTTGTCCGTAAAATACAACTCGCGTACACGTCGAAGCGTTTAAGGAAAAATCGCGAGACGTGAGTGCCACGATCAATAGAAATGGACTGAGGTGAAACCGAACAACCAGCGACACATAACGCGCGTTCTAGAACGCTTTTGTTAAGATTATATCGCCGGGATAACTGAATCGAAGCTGCGTACTGGGGCATAAACGGTACGTAGATACAATCTCCTTCTGAACTTCCTTGATCCCCATGATCGTCGTTTTCGGCAAACTTCCCGGTGGATAGGAGAACGGCTGTGCGGAAACTGTGGAGTTTGGCCAAGAAACTTGAATACCGATTGTGTTTTAGCGGTAGAACAATTCCGAGTTTTCATAATGGTTCCGCGATGTACTTGAACAATCAATGTGCGAAGAATAGTCAAAATAGTCTGGGGCAAAATTCAAACTGCAAAATGATAAGAGCGTGAACGTTGAACGACTGTTATTTATTCGATAAAAATATTCTAAATAGAAGGCAGTCGGTATAAATTAATGGGAAAATGTAACATTCACGTGCGAAAATAGAACGAGTGATTACAAAATAACGGCAGGACGTTATCTTGCGGACTCTACGTGCTGTTCAGAGGACTGGTCATTTAACAGCAGATCTTTTCGAAAGGGTTCTCGTAATTACGTTAGGCGTGTTTTTAATTGTACCGCACATTCTCGTTACCGTAATTGCGTACAAGAGTTTGTACGAGCAATTATTCCTGTCTCGTTCTTTCATTTTTGCGTAGGATGTAGCGTGTCTGTTTCAGATCTTTAAACTGACATACAGGTCGAACGATCACTTTCTACACGTTTCGCTTTTTCCTCTCGTTACGTTCGTTCCTTTATCAAGTTGCTCTCTTCCTTTTCAACTTCCTCCTTTGGACTAGCTAACCGCGTAATAATAACACCTGTCGCCGGAATTAAATAAACGTATGGTGGAATTAAAAACAAAGTACCGTGCAACGTTGAATTACATGTAAAAAAATTTGATGCGATAACCGACGATGATTGAAAATGGAAACAGATCTGAAACGATGGAAAGAATATAACGTCGCTGGCATAACGCAAAATAAATAAGGAAAATATTGAGAGATTGATCGATCGCAAGTGCTTGATGATATACTTTTATTAGATTCGATAATTGAGCGATCAGTGGGAGTGGGAGACAAAAGTTGTAAAAATTGGCATTCTATACATTCAAATCGGTTCGGTAAATTTAATCGAGCTCTTTGGAATTTTTTTTTAATATTCTAATATATCAATTATTATCTTTCTTTTTCTTTTTCCATATTCTCAAGAAATTTGATTTCTACGATTATATAAATTTACGTATCTGAAACTATACGAGCGTATTGTAGATTAGAAGATCACTGTCGCAGGATATAAATGTTTGCACATATTCAACAGCTGTATTTGTCTTTCCGATCCAATGGAATATTAAACAGGAACATTTGCGCAATGGAAGTACGTTTATTACAACTGTTTCAGAACATAAATTACATTGCATTGTTTCGAAAACACATTTTGTTTGTCAGAACAGATATACGTGCGAACGAAGTGAATATAAATACGAACGACTGAGTTTTTCGTAAGTGTTTCCTTGAACTTAATACCGTATTTGTATTTTAAGCGAGCTGGATTCTTCCAATCTTTTCTCCGTCGATCATATACATACATGTAACACGCGATAAATATTTTTTTTAGTCAAATATTTTGCTGCGAAGAAATTACGCGCAAGAACGATAGAGAACAATTTATCTTTTCCTTGCTACCCCGTAACAAAAGAAAAAGTAAAACTAATCGACCTAAAAAATGCATTAGATCTGCTATAAATAAATTTTAGGCGGACGTTTATAATAATAAGCATTAGATCAGATCAGTGTGAATAGATTACGAGCATGTGTATTCGCTTCGCGTATAATCTACTTGCTGTTCTGCACAGTTTTCGTCTGGTCCTCTTCATTCTTTTTATATTTCCCTTTTATATTTCCTACACGTATTGCATAATACCTTACAAAAGATAGCCAATTGGCAAACCGATAAGAAGAGTAAGAAGTTGTTTTAAACCAACCTTTAAAGACTGAGATGGAAGAAAGTCACGAATGCTTCGAGAAAATGTTCATCTTCGAGCTAGTCTCTGCGAGTTTATAAGAAAGAAAAGTTAGGAGAAAGGGGGCAATGTAACCAGATGTCTTAAAGTAAAAATATTCAAGTATCGAGTTTATCGTGCAAATACTTGGCGATAGAATTCCGAAGGTTATTCCTATGCAACAAGTTTCGATATAACAATAATTTCAATATAAAGTATCGATAGAACATTTGTCCGAATTACCAGGCAACAGGCTCGTAACTAAAGTTACGAGGGGAAAGATCCATTTTGCCTACGCGTTCGTTCTCCGGCGTTTGCCCGTTTATTTGACCGAGCTGGCCCCTTTTATCTCCGTGGAACGGTGCATACAGGTTCGGTGGAGGTGTCCACCAGAGCGTAGACGGTGAAAGTAAAATACGCGAAACGTAGAAACGCACGCGCATAGGAAACTAAGGTTCCAGGCGATCGGGAAATTTTCACATTTACCTACATAATTTACAGGCGTACATGACTTTGCCCTTTCGATCGAATCTGTTCCACCTCTTGCCTTCGAATCTATGGTGTTTCGTAGCCTTCTTCTTTCGTCTCCTATCTACCATAACGTACTTACGCTGAAGTCACACGAAACGGGGCGGATAACGTTAAACGCGCATTTTTCAATCTTCTCCAACTTGCCAAAATTTATGAAAAGAACAAGCTTTGCTAGCGAGGTAAGAAGTAAGGAAGTAATAAAGAGATAACGGCAAGAAATAACCAGGCTAAGGCTAAGGTAGGTAGAATGAAATGATACACGTAAGTAGAATGACAAGCTAATCGAAGCTACTGGAATTCGAGTAGGTAACTGGAAACCTTTGCCAGAGTGAATCTGTCATTTACTCGACTCGAAATATCCCTGCAATTCCTACGCCCATTTGATACGCTAATCAAGACATTCGGCTTCAATTAATTTGCCAGACTAAGTCATCCTATGTCCTTTTTCGCCGTATTCCACATGAAATTATGTTTTATATTTTTGGCGCCTTATTTCTCGATTCTACGAAACGAGGCATAGCAATTAGTCATTAGAATCGTCAACTAATGGAAGTACACGATCTCGCGTTAATCATTTTTCTAGGCCAGAGATCGTTCGCCAAATTACAAATCGCCTGCTGTTGCCGGTTCCGTTGTTTCCGACGGAGGTTAACAGTCTAATCGTTTTAATTTTCCGTTTGATCGGTGGCTCGCGTAATTGGGCGGAGAGATTTTGGACGGCGTGAAGAAGTGCAAACAAATTATGGATAGAGCATGATAATGTACAGACAGCAGCATCATCCGTTCAGCATCGGGCCAGAACAATCGGAATTCCGCGTACACCCGGGAAACGTGAGATTAATGTTCCACTGATTAAAAATTGCGAGTGTTCATAGAAATACGTTCTACTCGAATTTTGAATTAAAGTAAAATATATGGAGCTTCGGGAATCGTTCGGTTTCTCTTTCGTGATATTTAATTTTAATCGAGATTCGACCAAGTATTATTTTAGTTGAGACGCAATTTAAAACATTGATTCACTTTCAGAGAGAAATCAAATATTTAATATCGTGTCGTCCATTAACCACGCGACGCGATATGTTTGAATATTTATCAAAGTATATACACTAATAGATTGTTATCATTTATATTCACTCATTCGTTTGATCTTAATTACTGTTACAAATTGAAAACGGATATCGAATGCGATCAAACTTATTGCCCTTTGAACATTTTACGATAACAACGGTTAATCGCTGATTGATTTGAATAGACCGATCATCGATTACGTAATATCATATAAAATTGCAAATTAAATGGAGCAAAACAACGATATAAAGAGAAATATATTTCGAGCGTCGATCAGTTTCTTCTTTAGCCGATGGAAATGCTTGTTGGAAAAATAGTTGCTCTCAAAATTTCTTTCCCTTTCCTTTCTTGTTCGATCGATTTTTAATGGGCGAAACAAAGCTGCTACTGGCACGCTCGTTCGAATGCTAATTCGTTTATCTATCCATCCTTGGAGCAGGTAACGTGGCAGCAAAATTGATCAGTCAGATGGCTGCTTAAACGAGTGAAATCGAATGCTCGAACGAATCGAATACTTTCATTGACCAATAATTCATGACCAATAATTTGATTTCTTGCAATTGGCAATCTTTCTCGCGATAGTTCGTCATATCGATCTTTCGTGATTCTTACGAATGCGTAGAATGGAAACTATTCTAATAACCATAGCGAAAATATATAAAGGAATATTAATTCGCACAAAAGCGAAGGATTTGACGATTTAAAAATGTTTTAATAGCTAAAATAAAATAGTATCGTTAAGGCTACCGACAGTTTCATAAAACGTTAGCATAAAGCTGAACGCGTTACAGACTATGCTACACAATTTTACATATTAATTAAGTCATAACCAATATTTGAATATTCAAAAACGCAGCAAATGTTTTATATCGTTTGATTTTGATATTCCAAAGTATGTAGTGGTTATTTCAATATTCTAACGTAGTATCTCGTATAGCGAGTTAATTAAACGCTTTGATACCTCAAAGCGTAATAAATATCGCGTGAAACAAAGTGAAATACTCTATAGTAATTATCTTCTTATTTGAAACTATCAGAACGAATCAGAGATCGTTAATGCCACGAAAACATTTCATAAATCACTCGGTAAAGCGATACTTTGCGAAATATCATTATGACAACACGTTTCTGTTAAACAACGATCGTAATACCAATTAATAGAGCAAACACAAGTGAAACGGAAACAGAATCTTACAATCGTAAATTAGTCGCAATGGAAACGAGCTATGATATACGCTACGATACGCGCCGTGTATCTTAACATACGAGCAAAATGCTTTATAAAATACGAACACGTAACTCGAGGATGAATACGATGCAGAGAAATAACGAAACAAATTCCAGTAAACATTTGTCCGAATTGACCCTGTTTTCAAAGTTGCAATTGCTTCTTATGATTTTAAAAATTCCAGTTTCAAGGAGAAGAGATTCTTAGATATTCGCAGTCATAACGCTTCGCGTATCATGTATGATTTCTCTATTTATCGATTCTTTCATAATTCTTCCAGAATCGCTTTCTTTCTACTTCTTATCCCGTTTGTTGCATGTCGAAATTTTTATATAGACTCTTTATAGAAACTAACGGATCGTGGGGTGAAAGCGACCGCGACTGGTTTTTTTTTTACATAAAACATTACTCGAGGATATTTTAATTATCGTATCCTAAATAGTAGTTAATTTATTCTTAAAACAAGAATTAGAAGTTTGTCCTCCTACTTCAATTATCCTACCTAGATACACGTCTAACAAAACGTCTAACGAAACATTTACATATAATTTACATATAAGTAGGTACATGTCGTATAATTACACGTATACGTAATTATAATCTTTTTTCAGACCAATCGATTCCTTAAAACCAGTTTTCTCTCGATTTTTACTTACAGCGTCTTGTTCAAATATCACATTTGGTCGTTTTAATTCGCCAAATCACGGTATATATGCGCATATGTGTACGTAGAAACAAAAAGATACTATTATATAATAATATGAAACGAACAGCGTGGCAATTAAGACGCGTGTTGTAATAACCTTCTCTCCGATTGTATCTTGTAAACTGACCGTGGCTGTGGAGTTAGCCCCGTTACTCTAGCCAGCATTTATCGTTAATAGCCGATAATATCTCGCGTTAATCGCACGAGGAATGCGTAAAAAGTTGCCCCGTTTTTTCGCCGCGCATGAACATGTTCACAAAATTATTCACATTGCAAATTATGCTTGCTTCTGAATCGATCTTATAATTTACGAATTTCTTTCCTCTTATCCTCCACTTTGTTTTCACGTTTCTATTTATGTGCGCCTTAATTTTTTTTAGTGTCATAGAGTTACGTCGAAACGATTAATATATCATTTCAATCTTTTAGCAGATAATTAAGCCAATAATCGGTAAAATTTATAAATATGTATCTGCTTGAATAAATTGATCCATCTTTATTTATTTATTACATAAGCTCTTCGATATCATATTACTTTATTGCTGCTGCTCAATATTTTGTACCTACAAAAATATGAGATACTTGCACAAATATCCGCTGTCTAATTACGATAAAGCGGTGGCTGCGTCCCGTCGGTTTCTACTCCCGTGATACAGGCAGCATCCGTTTGAAATTCACGAACGAGACGAAAACAATACGTAGGAGTTCTTCGAGTTTGATACGATTCGGCCTTAGGTTTCGTGCGCTTGCATACAAGAGGTAAATTTATTCAATGGAAAAGTTGGAACACGTCAGATTGTCAGGATGCGATTGATAGCGAGTAAGCCCCGAATTTCGATGGATTTCGCGAAACTCTCAGGCCAGATTCGTTCTCGATTCCGCGACGGATGCACGTGACATTGCAGATTCGTTCCACGGAACTGCCACATCTTCGATATGTACGCAAGCCTGCGTCGATAATGGGCTTTCATACAAAGGCAAAACATGGCGTCTTTTCTGATACTTTTGCATTTTCCTTTCTTTCTTTTCTTTCTTCGAAGTATACTTTCGCGTTTTCTTTCTCCCATACGAATCCACCCGCGGCTCCCGGAAAGATAAAAAACAACGAACGTAATTTGTATTCTTTCCAATATTTGGGACTTCGGAAGCCACGCTGATCAACTTCGCTTTTGTCAATTTCATTACATACGTAAATACACGACCGATCTTTGATTCTCAACAAACGAACAACTCGCTTCTACGAATTCGTTTATCGCAAGAAGGTGACATAAAGAATAGAAAATATCGTCGTTTCATTTTTCTATTTTCCAATTTATGCATTTAATCAACGTGCAGGCGTATCTAAACCTACAAATATTTCTTGTATACATACGTATAATCATTATCGTACATTTATTATACGCCACTTAAAGCTCCTCATCTTCACCCTAATCAATTTCCAGAAAACCGTCTCTACGATGTTTCTCTCGTGTTCCTCGTATATTTTCACGCGTCAACGTAGCTTCTATCGGACAGCCAGCACGAAATTCCCCTGAGAAGCAGCACGTCATTCGCACAGCGAGGAAATCGGCGTGCAAAGAGCTAGTTCCTTTTTCCCGTCGAAACGGTTCGAATAGCAAGTCCTTTCAAGCTACGTCGATGCCGATTGTGTGGCCTTTTAGCGGCAGTCCAGCACCGAAAGTATTGTGTTGCGAAGTGAAGGGTAAGCGCGAGGCCTTATACATGAGAAAGGAACTTCCCGTAGGCCGTAGATCAAGCGTTGCGCGAGATAATTATTTATTCCATCGAACACGTAACCAGCTGATAATCGTGCACGCCGCCTGCGTCAAAAATCCAGGTCTGCGGAATAACGACACCTATTCCTACGTTTCACGTCCTCCCATTCGAACGTTGCTCGTATATCTCTCGCTTATTTCACGCTCCTTGACCAGACATCCGCTGAGGAAAAAATGGGACGTTGCACGAATATCACCCATCAGGGATCCAGACATCGAACCCGAAGGCGTACGAAAGACGTCGTCGCATCCTGCAATTAATATCCGATCAAAGCGGCACGCGTTCGATACGCCGTGACTCGAATTCATCTTGATGCAATGGCTCCGATTGGAGTTTGCGATATGGTACACTGAGTTTTACAGGGTAAATGTTATTCGATACGAGACATCCGATACGGTTGCACGAGTGTACCAGGTTGGTACAGTGGATGCGTTGTCCGTTTAAATAGAATTCTGAATACGCGCAGCTTTTTAAATTATCACGTATGCAACTCTTACGGTTAGTCGTAGACGTCCGTACTTTTCGTCGTCGTCAAAGACGCGCAATTTCTATTGTCATCTTCCTTTTCTTAACATCGTAAAAGATCATTTTTAAATCTTAAAAATACCTCCACTTTCCAAGAAACCATTTCATTTTGTTTAACGAAATTGTTCTATCTTCTATCCTTTTGAAGCTTTGGCTTGATCCGCGTTAAACACTCTTTATAATATACGCATAAACTTTTTAACGAACCCGCTACACCATCTTTTAATTTTAATATGAATTTTCTGTCAATTAGTTAATTACGCAGAACACGCGCAAAGAAAACGACTTCCAGAAGAAAACCTTTTATACAGTTTATTGCGATAATTATTGTAAAGGATGAAATTATGGAAACAACTGTTAATTAAAGCCCATCAGAACGACGCGGCGTCCGATAGTAGAATTCTTAATTAGATTCCTTCGCGAGCGAGCAGAGTTTGCGTGACGAAAAAAAAAATTTCATAAGAAAGTTACAAGAACGAAAGTAATCTGTTTTTGCCGCCATGATAACGAAATAAGAAGGAATTGCGAGAAGCTTTAAAACGACATGCAATTACTATACGACATTGCGCTGTATCCAACGCGCGGATACATACGTAAGTGCATATCTACTATTCGTTATTATGCAAGCGTTTTAACCGCTCTGCATTTACGTTTTTGAAACCAGTTTTCCCGGACAATTAACATCAAACGGCACATCCATGTAAATCACTGCAGACTTTGAAACGTGTTTCCACTTTGAGAACGATATTTCGCAAAACCACGCGAAGATGCAAAATTACTCTACGAAAGAATAAGACGAGGTATATTGTTTCAAGAGTAAGACTATTAGGAAGGAATCCTATGCTTTTGAAAGCGAAATATATCATTCGTTTTCGAAAAGTTGGAATAATTTCAACTAGGGTTAATATACAGAGAAATTGTTACTGAAAATCAAGGAATTCTTTCCTGTATCTGAAAACTTTCAAACGACAAATTATGATTATTTTAAAGTTTTACAATGTCCATTCACACTTTTATCAGAAAGAACAACTTTGCGACGCACATTTCTCTTTGCTTTCTTTCCTTTTCTCTCCAAAAAGAACGGAAGTCATTTTCGACGAAAAGTGCAGTTTTACTCGATCGTCTGACTTCGAACGATAAACGGTGAACTTGTGTTTCAGCATGGTTCCTGGGATGGTTCATGTGTAAAGCCGTCGCTTATATACAAGGCGTTTCCGTGGCGGCCTCTGTCTACAGCCTTGTTGCGGTTTCCTTGGACAGGTATGTACTACATGTACATTGAACTTTTCAAAGAATGATTTCATCCATGTTCGCCGACGCTCGCCTGACATTCGATATACAACGCATGGTTACTGTAAAAGTCGTTTTAATCTTCCCATTTTATCCTCGAACATTCATAGATTCTCTTTCGCGTAAAAAATAGTTTCCTTTGAAATTCATACATTTTCCTCTTTCTTTTTTCTCTCTCTTTCTCTTCAAAAAGTAAGCAGATCGAAAGATATGGAACACTGTTTCGTTGATGGTGCTTTTCTCAAAACCTTTCGACTGACAACGCTTTTACGAAGTACGGAACTACATTGTGTTCAGCGACGATCAGAGCGATAAAATTTCTCATCCATATTTCATCTTCGAAATGGAAGTATCCAAAGTCTATTGGTTCCGCGTCGGCACAACAAACTGCGATAAATTAATAGAATAACTCCCATTCGTTTTTCTGCCCCTCTTTCTATCGTAATAAATCAG
This sequence comes from Bombus bifarius, assembly GCF_011952205.1. Classification (NCBI taxonomy): domain Eukaryota; kingdom Metazoa; phylum Arthropoda; class Insecta; order Hymenoptera; family Apidae; genus Bombus; species Bombus bifarius. Next base: position 550,477 of record NW_022884357.1, read on the forward strand.
AAGCAACTACTGACCAACCCTTATTGTTAGCTACGCGAACCGCTAAGAGATAGCATAAAAAAAAAGGAGGATGTTTTTATCCGAAATGAAGAACAAAGTGCTTCTCGAAATTTCCTGGAAATCGGATTCGCGTGTCTTAATAACGTGATCTTAATATAATAATGTCGTTTTAATGGCAACTCGCTTGAACACCGTTGGAAGTTCTGAAATCTATGTAACTCATCTACGAAATATTCATTCGTATGAATATAAAATACGAACTATGCGTTTAATGGCAACTCGCTTGAACACCGTTGGAAGTTCTGAAATCTATGTAACTCATCTACGAAATATTAATTCGTATGAATATAAAATATGAACTATGCGTTTGATGGCAAGCAACTAGTTTCAACGAAGGATTGCTCATTCCAGTCCCTCGTTTCTAACATCCGATTATGTCTTCTTTCTTCGCGAGAAGAAAAACTAAATAATCATCGGTTTCGATCGTGCGAAACACCTTGTTATCGAGACACCTTGCAGCTAGAAAAGAAAACAAGATAGAGAACGAATATATGGCATTGTCGCATGTATGTTGAGAAATCGCAGACGTCATTAACGCATATTCTTCCCTGACATATTTATTTCTCATTTACGTAGCCATGTGTAACAATTATAGGTTGGATTACGGGAGGTTACGCGTATGTTCGGCCGCGTACCTCCTAGTTATTATGACATTCTAGCTGCTCGTAATCGGTGTTTCCATTAACATCGTAATAAGAATGTATGACGAGAAATATAGCACCGAATGGCCACTCGTTATTTCTTAAGAAAGCGAAACCTTGAGTCTATAAAAACGAAAAATTCGGACCAACATTTTATAGACATTAAGATATTATCGGATTGGTGAAAATGTAACGTTTATTTCCAGAATGAGAACATAAATTTCTTTTATTTAATTTCTTGTACGAATCCATTGCTTTTTATAATCCTATTCTACCATTTCATAAGCTTTTTAATCCACCGAAAAAATTTTATTTGACACCGTTGTAAAAATAATCGATGATACAGTTCAGAAATTCTCGAAGAGCGGCATTCCAATCAGAAAATTAAGATATTTTCATTCGGTGGTTTAATAATTTTACGTTTTGACGTTAGAAGATAATCAGAAGAGTAGAAAGAAGTTTTCTGCTGTAACGGTAACGTTATTTCCTTTTAGCCTTTGTAAAAGATCCAACGTGTCGTAAATGCGTCTTATCCACTCATATGTTTACTGTCGAATCAAACTTTTAGGAATAGGGTAATGACACAGATTCTTTTACATTTCTCTTGTACAGAAAAATCAGGTCGAATGAGAATTCAAACCGAAGCTTTCAGACAAAGTCGAGAGCCGTGTCTCGTAAACATAATTCGAAGAAACGATGGAACTTTACGGCACACCCAGTACTTTTACCAGGAAAAAACGATTACCGAGATGCAGATATGAAAAAAGTGATAAAAAAATAGATTGTCCAAGTAATGAAATAATAGCAAATGTAAAAGAAGAAGTATACGAAACATATGACAGAATATTAATATTAATCGACGAACAGGATCTAGCTCTAGGGAGAGAAAGATTTCCATGATACGTATATTACAAAATTATTCCCATACACACATCGATAAGAAGAATAAAGCGAGCCTCTTTTACTCGATCTTTACATAATCTCGCCAACTACGATCCTCAATTACTTGATCATCCGATAAATTACCTACGCATGACGTTTATCATATGAAAAATCTTCAATCGGTTATAATTAGTCAGTATAGTTAATAGCAAATAGTATTGATAATATTAATAACAATAGAGATTAAATAATTTTATTCTTTATCTGTCGATATCTACATCTGAGATATTATAAAGGTAAAGCGAAGTAAAGAATTTCCGATCAATTTATTATTTATTATAAATATTTTCTGTAATCCTGTAAACTTCATCCATAATTGAATAAAATCGATCGACGACTCTTACCTCGGTGCCTTTATCGTTCTCCACGATCCCAATGGCCTGTTGCCAGCAGCAAGGAGATAGACAAAAGGAACGCCAGGCGTCTCGCGAATAGAATTTTTTTTTTTTTTAGACGCTCGAGGCCTCCTCTTTACATCTAAAACGAAACGTTTGGCATCGTTCGCGAATTCTGGTGACGTTCGCGAACCTTGCCAACGGTTTCGTGTCGTCTCTCGGCGACGTTTAAATTTTCCTTTCTTTGAAAACGCGAAGCACGCTGAGCGAAATTTTTCGAAGCAAAGCGAAGGAAGAAAGTGTGAGCCGTGTTTCGAAGCAGCCATTTTGTACTAACGATATTCAAACCGATATAAGTCTCGTAGTGTTGCAATAAAGATAATATACGCTTAACCGAAGCCAATAACCTGGACGAGTTTCACTTTTTTTCGCAAGATGTTAGATACGGTGAAGAGGGCAATGCGGATGGCATCGTTTGGTGAACGCACTTTGCGATTCAATTGCTTAACTCATGCACGCAATTGATGAAGGAAGTCGTTGTCTGGTTGAGTTTCTTTGGCGCTCGTTTGTTTGTCGCGATCATCGGGAAATGTTCGGAGAAGCTTTGATATACAAAGTGATCCAAACAAGACGCGACGCGGACGAGAAACGCCGCAGCGGCGGCGAATTAAAAGAACGAAAAAATACATATGTAGAATGTATTCTTCCTTTGTAAGGCGAAAGAACGTATCTCTGTTCTTGCAACGTCGCTCGTTCTAAGCCGGCTTAAAGCGTCACGAACTATAAATATCGACTTTGTTCTTTTTTAATTGAATAGTTTAAGCGGGTTAACTATCAAAATTCCCAGCTGGTAGATCGTACTTTGATATTATATGTGATATATACATGTATTATAGTTCTTTGTCTATAAGGGATAGTTTAAAAAATTCAAATCAGGCATTACAGTTACTCGAATTTTTAAAATCAACCACTCTAAACATTACGAAACTCGACCGACGATCTTATACGAGTCGCTAATAACCTATTATGATTATTACGACAACGAATGGCCAATTAAAGGAAAAGAAGAATTGCGATAAACGAGACACAAAAAAAGAAGAAATTTAAATTCGATTAAGAATACGTCGAATACCAAGGGAAGAAATGACTGGAGATCCAGTGAAATGCCCGATAAATGATTTTCTATCAATTTCACGTCAAACGACCTGACTGGTATCACGAAATAGTTTTACACGATCCTCGGAAGCGATCGATCTTACTGAAATTGCCTGGCAAAAGGGAGCATCCGTGACTCGGAATTGTCTTAGCCTTCGATCAACCCTCGGGCAGCGACGCATTACTCTCCCTACCTTCGTTCGCCCTCTTTTTCTTGCTTCTTGCTGCTGTTCTGTCTATAGAACGAACTGCCAACTACGAAAATACATACATCTTCCAGTCTTGTTCTCATATCCGCGCGAACATCTTCGACAGAAGCTGCAGCTGACCTATCGACCTGTGTAAATCCACTAACACGAATCCATCGTGGACTTCCTCCTCCTATGCCCACAAATTCACGTCTCGAGCAATTTCAAACGATATTATTACAGCTTGATATAGACGGCGGGGTTAAGATAGATTTGGAACACTCCCTTTGTCTTTTCAATGCTGCGACTAGGTTACGTAAGACACGTTGCTACGCTATAATGTAATCGTTGCTCGTACCAAAGAGATACGTTACTTACTCGAGAAAGAAAGGAAAGAATCGAAGATTTATGAAAGGTTCTTCATCTTGTTGCATCTAAAAATACACTACGGCAAACTGTATAGCATGTTTTACTTTCAATTTATTCTACAGTAACCTATAAAGTATCTGTAACTTATACAAATTTCTATAAGCATCGCATACGACTGTTACCGTTCCCTATCCTTTCTGCTTTCAAGATCTTGAAGATCTATAAAAATCGCTTCGATCGGTTTAATATTCGAGAATTTAAAATATAAAATACACCGAACGCTGAACAAAAATACTAGAAATAGAAATTATCTACGTATATACAAGTACTGCGCTGTTTGTACAGACAAGCTTGCCTTATTGCTGCCTTATTACTGGCTGCTTCGTTGAATCGTAGTGACAGATTAACGGATATTTATTGTTTATGCATTCAGGAAAAATTTTAACGTGCAAAAATGAATCGAACGCGTTTAAGTTACAAAAATGTATTACGTAATACTCGTTATGGTGATAGAATTTAATAATATTATAATCTACATAGTCTGGAAGATAGGATAGACGTCGGGATGCCTTTAAGCGGTATCGCATTTCACATTTGATATCGATAAGCAATCCAGCTCTTGTTCCATTTTATCAGTAAACCGGCCATTTCACCGTAAGTCAATCATATTTCGAACACAGACTTCCGCGTGGTTGACACACGACACCCGCCACACTTGTTACACGTCCAGAGACTCTGGTCTTTCACGCATAATAAAGAGAACAAATAACCCGCTCTTGATTACACGCGATTACATCACCAAGCGATCGAAGATCGAGAATTGGCAGTGATTCGTCGCGTAACAAAAGACGATGCCAGTTGGCGCGATTCCGCCGATGGTCCATCAATTTGAAACACTTTTCTAGTATAACGAAGCAAGGCTCTACTCCTATTAAATCTAACAAAAATAAGGTGGAAATTGGAACGTACTCTTAGGTGCGACTCCTTTTGATCGGAAATACTTTCCTTTAGTCGACATTAGACCTTGTATGAAGTAATGGGTGTGAAGTAGAATTTACGTCATATTACGAATTAAATGACTTCACGGTAATAAATGACCGTGAAAGATCGGTTTTTTCAGTGGACGGTCTGATAATTAAACAACTCGTATCCCGAATCTCAGGCACAAAAAAATTGAAACCTCAGTTTTTCTCCACTCACCTTCGACAAATTTAAAGTGTAATATGCCGATTTGTAACGGTATCTAATTTTCGAACCACGTAATAATATCGAAAGCTTATATCTCTACATTTCATAATTGAGAAAGGCTAATCGTATTAGACAGGTTGCAACGCCGTGTCAGATTTTCCTTGCGTATTTCTAGCCTTATTTAATATTGCGATAAAGCGACATGGAGAGCAGAAGCTGCTTCGAATCTTCCTTAAATATGGAATTCACGATTCCGACAATTTTTATATCACGTTTACCGAATTTAAATCGGTATAAGAAAGTTCCATGAGTATCGCGATCATGCATGACAATCGGTAACGTAGATTTGATATTTTCCGCGTGAATTTCTCCTTAATTCATAGCAAATTTATTCTTTCGTGTGATTGATAATGGACCATAGAATAAAACGAAAGTGGATTAGTGGAAGCTGTCGCTGTAGTATCGTTTTCTGTATTACACCCAGTGCTTTCAGCTAATTTTTATATTATCCACTTCCTTGGATATTTGGTTTGCTATTGGTTTTTGTACGAGATCGATAATCTATAACGATAGGCATCTTTCGAAAAAAGATTAGCGACATCCGTCTTAAATTCGTTCCTCGCGAATTCTATTTCTTTTTTTCTACACATAGAACTCGTGTCACTAAATTATTTTCTAAAAGTATAGACACTAATGCTAATCCTTTCACGGCACAGCTGATCACTAATTTTAAGACACCCTATAGGAAACATATACCGAGCTCCGCATAAACGTTAGCAAAAATTATTTAGAGTCAACCGTCTATTGATCGAAAGGTGAAAACGTAAAAATCTTACGACAGGTGTTAATTTATGCATATGTGTAACATCCGATCGGTACCTTAAGCTTCGCAACGATTCTCGATCCCGAAGAAACTCGAAGGATTCCTCTCCAAGGATGTGTTTGGCGCCTATAGAGCGGCGCAAAGAGGCCGAAGAAGACCTTGACTGGATTTTTTTCACGAAATCAGTCCGCGTTTAGAGCGTGCGGCTTTATGTTTTCAGCTAGCGTTGTTGCACTTACCCCGACCTAACCAGGGTCTGTGCGGGTGACCCACACCTTCGTATCGTTTACACAGACAACGAAACTGTTTCCACGCGAAATGTCTTAACCCAATTCCCAAGAACCGATCGCGAGGGGTTGAAAGCGCGTGATTGGCCAGATTCGCATTGTTTAGAGCCGATACCGAACGTGGATTGGCTAAACGGCACCCCACCTCCGTTCTTAGATCGGCTGACTCAACACGCCGATGAATAACGTCAGACAGTCGAATGGAGGGCCACGTGATCAAATTTATAGCGATTTTTTAAAACCGACTTTTGTATAAAAGGACCGCCGCCCGGTACATCCAGCATAAGCTTACCTACTTTCGAGAAGTAAACAAGCAACCCACAACCCAATCAACATGTTCAAGTTGGTAAGAAGAATATCATATTTTATATTACTTATTTCCATCGCTATACTAGATTAAATAAATAGAGTTTTACTTTGTCGATGTTACGTGGGTGGGCGAAATCGAACAACGAAACGGTTCTAACCAGCACGATTTCACTTGGAACAGATAGATATATCGCATACGTGAGCCATTCAAGACAAAACGGCTATATATAATTTAGCAGCGATAGATATTAAGTTTCATTTGATTTCAAGTTAGTTTTAATAGACCATGTACGAATAAGCTACGGCTTTCGTTCACCCTTTGGTTATTTCTTCGATCTTGGAATTTTTGACGTATTCGAGACAGGCATACCGATTAGAAAATTCTATAAATTTTCTAGTCTTCTTAACCAAAAGTATTACAAGGGGGCTAAATTATACCAGTTTCACCCGTTTTGATAGATACCTTAGCTAGTAACTGGTGGACGAAACACTAATATTTTCTCAAATGCGTATAGTACATAATCCTACCTATAGTATAGCATAATTATGCATTCGTATTCGCATTATGAATTCGTAAGACAACTTTCAAACGTCCTTTACATTTCTCGTTCAACGTCCAGCAAAATCGTTCTATTCGAAATTCTTTTTGGAAAATTTTTAGATTCTCGAGATACCTCTACAGCTTCTCCCTATTTTTCTAAACGCAAAACGGAATTTCTCGTCGGTGAGGCTGGCCTCCTCGGCTAATTTGCATATTAACCGCATTCGCGAGCACATTCATACGGAGGACTGGCTAATCGTTCGATCGAATCACCGTGGAACGTCGCGGCGAGGAAAATTCCTCCGTTCACTCTGATCTTCTTTGATCGATAAAGCATTCGATTCCCGCGGCAAACGCGTCAAGTATCGCGCCGTGACCTTTCCGAGTACATACATCGGTGTGGTTGTACGTTCACTCGGACGGACACCAGCGTTTCCGTCCGGTCACAAAAATCTACGCGAACGAGCGAAACCACTGAAGCATGTACATTGTTGGCCAACTCCAGTCGCGAACGCAGTCAGACAAAATGGAATGCGACCCGCACCACGGACACCGCGCTCTCGCTTTTTCCCCGGCTCGAAACCGATCTCGCGTACTCGCATGCTCGCGTGCCGCTCGTCCACGACACTTGCTTTACGTCGTTTTATTCCGATCTGCACGTTTCCATGCGATTTTTTCGAGCAAGGCGGTGTTATAGACGGTGTTATAGAAATATAAGTTTGAAGACCGATATTGATTCGTACGTAACGTAAATTTTCAGTAAGTTTTCGTACATTTCGATCAGATCGATTTGTGAAATTTTTCTTTAATCGTTGGTTGATATAATGTAACGCGATAGTGTCGACGTTATTACGGACATCGTGCAGATTTTGCATAAAAGCTTAACATGCTTGAGAAGAAGTAGAATAAGGTCATCGCGGACCAGCCGTATGGATTTAATCAAGCAGTCGGTCTTTCGTGAGATTCTACGATCAACAGACGCGTACTAATTCTATCATCCCCGAAATAGCGTTAATCGCCGTTGGATATTTCGCTTATTCTTTTTTTAATCATACCGCTTTCAAACTAGCATATCGAACTACTAAGGAGTATCAAACTACTAAACAAAATCTATATCGGTCAATTCATTCTGCGAGTCTCCGATCGTCCAAGAATCTTTTTCTCTAGGCCATGATTATCACCGTCGGAAGAACCACCGATCGTTCGAAACAATTTACTTTTTCATTTTTACTTTAGCCTTTTCCTTGTATCTTTCACGCCGGCGGTTCCAAGGACACCGGTAAACAAATGCGGGTCTCGAACACGACTTAACGCGATTAAAGCGTTCTCTTTGTTTCCACGTAAGACCATAATCGCTGAAAGATTAACGCTCGAATTAGATACACGACTGCACTGTGCTACGACTATTAACGAAGATAAGAAGCCGGTAGAAGAACGTAGATCGAGGATCTAAGGGTTGGTAAGAGAAGAGCCAGGGGTAAACTAAGAATCGCACGTGCTGTTTTCCCACAGGCTGTTCTCGCCGCCGTCCTGGCTGTCGCTACCGCTGCCCCTGGTGGTCTCACTGGCATCATCGCTGAACACGCAACCGGCCCAATTACGGCTCCCTTGGTCGTCTCGCACGCTGCTCTGGCACCAGCTGCCCACGTGATCGCCCAGCCTGTTGCCCCCATCGTCCGCACCGCTCCCATCGTCACCAAGTCCGTGCTGACCGCCGCACCCCTGCCCCTCCTTTCTGCGCACGGCTTGCATTAGATGACAACTGATTCTATCTTACTACCACCAAGTCACGACGAGACAGCCCCCCTAGAAAACACATACACACACATACACACACCTTTCTAATCCCTCGTAAATCGTCCCCACCTCCAAACCAGGCAAAAAAAAAACGAAGCAGCGAAATTGAAGGAAAAAAGCACGAAGGGAAAGATAGATCATAGCTCGAGGATGGAGCGAGAAGAACAGCCACAATCGGGAAAACTAGTAAATCAATTGTTTCATTCCTGGTCATCTCCTGATCATCGAGACGATGTCCAGCTTTTTTCGGGACACGATCGGTAACACGATCCGCGACGCGATCCAAAGATCAAGAATCGCGTCAGAATCGGCTGGTCTCTTTCCTTTCGGCGACCATTTGCCGCCCTGAGATCATCAACGCAATTCGGACATTCGCATCTCTATCATTGCACCATCATCCAGGACCCTTTCCCTTTGGTCATATGGAATTTTAATAAAATTTTATTTAAAAAAACAAACAATGGGATTCGTGTGTTTCGTTCTAGTTTTCACCGTGTTTCGTCTCGTTCCTCAATCGCTCCAACATGTTCCTTCTCCGATTTCACGCACCAAAAGAAGCTTGTCGGGACGAAGCAACTCCATCGGAGTAAAGTTTCGAACAAAGTACCCACGATCTCGAGCGTTCACCCTGCTTCCAGAATATATATCTTATCCGACGATAAAACAAGATACACGCAAAGATACTTTGCGTCCGCGTTGCAGTCGCAGACGCGGGAAACGAACGCCGCACCGTCGCGCCGTTACACGCAGATGGCCATATAAACGACGCATCCCCGTAAAAGACGTACGCGCCTCCACCCTGCTTTCGCATGAATCTGGCCTTCGACGATCCTTCCTCCGTTTTACGACTATCCCGAACAATCTCTCCCCTTTAGTCCCTTTAGATTTTCCATGCTTCTCCTTGCGAACAACGCTGTCGAATCTCGTATCGGCGGCCTCCTCTCGTTTCCATCGTTCGCGATACGCTGGAACTCGAGTGGAGCATCGCTTGCCAACCATCCCGCAGATTTTACAGTCGATATAAAAGACGACGAACGAGTTTGACGGTGAAATTAACCGGAAAAGGGAAATGGCTTTGGATTCTACTGCAGTCGTTGCGGCTACCGCGTGTTTTACTTTAAACTTTTACTTTAAACATCTCAAATCGGTAAGAAGTTATTCGTCGCGCAATTGTCGCCTTTGTGGTGTATAATCCTTAGTCGTAAAGATTATCGCACAGGTGAAGAAATTGGCTTGACTTCGTCATCGGTAGAGATACACGGATCCTGGGTGGTACCATTTGTAGCCATGAGCGTAGGATAGAGGCAGAGTCGCGGTGTGTAGAGGTAACACCTTCGCGTAAGGATGCCAGTAGACCAGCGGGGGTGCTATTACTGGCGGCACTGGAGCTGGTACAGCGGATACCGCCAAGATGGTCATGGCCAGCAAAACAATCTGTCGATAAGAGAAACATGTTATTTTGTATCCTTTCGGAGTTATTATTAGCCACATACGAATATTTACATTTCCAACGTATTATTAGTAAATTATTATTTTTAAAGTATTCGCTTCTTTTCCTTGGACCGAACATTGGACCGAAACAGATACAGCTAAATTCAAAAAGCGGCAAAAGTATTTATTTATACCTCATAAATTTAAACGGAACGATACATGTTACGAAATTAAATAACGATAAATTATGTGTTTTCGTTTAGTAGCCCATTTATTTGACGAAAGTATCACAGAGGCTTTATAAAAAACATCCATTATTCTATGTATAAATCGATGTTCGTATATATGCGCCACTTTATAGCTTTGTAAACACATAGTAATCGATAGTTTATACAGACAACACAGTATTTCTTTCGCATGGTTCGTAGCTCGTTTAAAGCTTACCGTTTTCATCGCTGACACGTATGTATCGATTATTCCATTAATAACTGTCAAATTAGTAGAAGATTTGTAGGAGTAGTCTCGTTAAACCGACCGTTATTTGCATCCTTAATGTTCACCATGCGACGAAAGTGTGAAGCACAGTCGAGTAAGTAAATAAAACTGTCCATATCGAGAAAGATATAGCATTGTCGATCTCGTTAACAAACGCTAGGTAGAACAGCGATATTTGATTAGTTTGTCAAGTACACCGCAACGAAATACGGTTTTAAATATAACTCAAGTATTTAAACCAAAAATAGATAATATTATTAACATCGATGTTGAGATTAAATTTGTTATCATAATTGTAGAGAAATGAGATTACAAGTGATAGATATAAATATTTGTCGTCGGTAATAAAGTACATCGGTTGAGACAGTGTCTGACCGTAAACGATCTACTTTCACTTGCTTCCTCGTATCTTCTTCGTCATCGCTTATCTCGATACTTTACTCGATCTTTCGAATAATAAATAGTTTTAATACAAAATTTTTTAAACCACATCGAATCAAAGTTATTCAAATTAATGGTAAATTTGAAAACATATAAATTTATTGGCAATATTAATCGGGATTGGCCTATTTTGCCATTTATCGTATTAGAAACAATTTCAAATCGTCTATCTACAAAAGTTTGGCAATTTATTCTTGTTACGCTTGATTATGTAACGTGTATCGAAAGTTAGTGTAAAAATGCTACTCGTGCTGGTGTACTCGTGTTGTAACGAACGAAATTAATTGGTATTTTTATAAAAGTACCAGAGATCCGGTGCAGTCGTCCAAATCGACGCTAGATGCAATTAAAAATTTTTTATGAAAAATAAAAGGTAAAGTATCTCGCTCAAACTACTACAAAATGAAACAAATGTCGTTATTCGAAAATAATAACGAGTACGGGTATTATTCTGTAAAATAACTGATTTACCTACTTTCAACGTAATGATCTGGCCGAAATGAGAAACGAACGTTGTAGGAATTTACGACATATTCTATCAAATTCACCGATTTCGTATATTACTTAACACGAACCGTTTAAAATCGGTATCGTTTGTCGTAACAGATACTCACCTACCCCGTACATGTAGTAAGTAAGCGCATATAGGGTATACATATAATGGATATACTTGCCAGCTTGAACATGTTAAACGTTTTATCGGCTTTTCCGTAGGCAAACACGAAAAGGACGCGGGTCGATACTGCTGTTAGCTCTACGGAAATCGAACTCTTTATATACACGCGCCGAAAGCTGTGTCGTCTTCGTTGTTCACTCCCACTCGTGCGCTCCCAATGGCCTCTGCAGCCTTCGTCATTCCCGATAATCCGTATCCGCGAATCGAACGATTTTTTCATCCTTCCTAACCCCCGTTCGTCTTCCCCTCCGCGGAATACACGGAGGCTGGCGTCGGAGGCACGAAGGTTAGCACTTTTGCGTTATAAATATGCAACGGGAGAGACGCGCGCCACTCGGAAGTAACAATGCAGATGGGAACGCGGACAGGTAGATCGGTATCAGCTGGACGTTGATTTATAGAAGGACTCTTCAACGTGGACAACGACGAACGGTTGTGTTCGTTTAATCGAAGGACGCGACTGTTCGCCGAGCGAAGCTCTCCCATTAAAATCCGATACCGAGAAAATCGAAATCGTTCGTGTCGGAGTCTGTTGCGAAGCGACGACAAGCCATATTCGCTAATGGGCGTGCCTAGATCCTTGTTGGAAGGATTCGAGTTGGACAGGAACGTGTAAGGATGAGTCACGTACCGGTCAATTAACGGAGGCGAGGAAGAGACGTCTTTTCGACCCTCTTTGATCGTTCAACTGCTTCCTTTGCTGTGATAAGACACCGTTTACCGTATATTCGAGGGAAACTGGACTGGAGTTTGCCGACTTCGAGCGATAGAAAAAGAAAGATAATCGAAAGGTCGTAACGAGCTACTGTGTACGAGACATCTCGAGAAGGAAGTTGCTTGCTACAACGATGAAATTTCTAGGATGATATTCTCTATCGGATCTAGAGACTTCGAACGTGATTACTTAACAAATTCTTAAGAAACGACACCTTATCTAGGCAAGACTCGTTTCATAGACCGCGATACAGGAATGTTGAATTGCCATTGCGTCGCATAAAAGGCGCATTGCTATACATATCCATTCTTACGTAGCAGCCGTGCGCCCGTCCAAGCGTAACGAAACCGACTGTCTTTCGAAATCGCCGATAGAATATATCGAGATTTCCATAACGGAGGCATAAAAAATGAACGGTTACGTTTCCCGCAGCACGACTCTGTGTCTGCGTAGGTGTATCCCAGCGTTGTAAAATCTCGATTCCTTCGTGATCGATAAACAATGACAACGTTCGCTCGTGCTAGAACGTCGTTATGCAGCAGAACGTCGCTAGCAGCTCGTTTTGGCACTTTCTTTGTGAGTGTGATGGGTCTCCTTAGTTGGAAAACCTCGTTTATCGAACTTGTTCCAGGGATTTGGAAAATATGCTCGATTCGGTGTTAGAGGAGGTGACCGTTTCTCCGATCTAGCGCATTGTAAAATGTCTAAGGTTTTGATCGACCAAGTTTGAAAGTCGCTCGCGATATATCACGTTAACTAGATCGATTGAAACGTAGAAAATATGTTGATTTCTACAATTTATAAAATACGTAATTGTCAATTTAACTTGAAGCACGTCCTCTCGTACAACTCGAAACGTATCGATTATCGTTTCACATTCCGAATTAACAAAATTTTTAACGAAAATTTACAGAAACCGAGTTGTCGTCAACCATAAATTCTCAACATCCTAAAATATACGCGAGTACAAAAAAAATTTTGGACAATCGCTAACATCGATCTGTCTGCCTGCAGGTTCCTGGCGATCTGGTGGCCCCTGAAATGCCAAATAACAAAGAGGCGAGCTCGCATGATGATAGTCGTGATCTGGTTCATCGCCCTCACCACCACATCTCCATGGTTGCTCTTCTTCGATCTGGTGTCGATTTACGACGACGATCCAGACCTGAGGCTCTGCCTGGAAGTGTGGCCGCACCCCGAAGACGGCACCCTCTTCTTCCTCATCGGCAATCTAACATTATGCTACGTTCTTCCCACGATTTTGATCTCTCTTTGCTATATCCTGATTTGGATAAAAGTATGGCGAAGGCATATCCCCTCTGACACGAAGGACGCCCAGATGGAGAGGATACAGCAGAAATCGAAAGTAAAGGTGGTGAAGATGCTGGTCGTCGTAGTGATTCTGTTCGTGCTGTCGTGGCTGCCGCTCTACGTGATCTTCACGGTGATCAAGCTTGGCGGAGACGTTGCCGAAAGAGAGGACGAGATCCTGCCTATCGCCACGCCGATCGCTCAATGGCTTGGCGCCAGTAACTCCTGCATCAATCCCATCCTGTACGCTTTCTTCAACAAGAAATACCGTCGTGGTTTCATCGCGATCCTCAAGAGCGGACGCTGCTGTGGCAAGATCAGGTATTACGAAACGGTGGCCATGATGTCTTCGTCGACGAGCATGAGGAAATCTTCGTACTACGTGAACAACAACAATAACAACTCATCGACCAGGCGAACCTTCCATGGACCGCCGGTGCACCAGGAGAGCAACGTTTCGTACATATTCAACCACACCGGCGTCTAAATTAGTAAACACTTCGTAGGGATTCGATGTATTCCGAGGCTGGCTGCCCGGAACGGGCTTAACAGTGAGCCGGTCCGAGATTCTGGGTCACGCGTGATCGTCACGATTGTCACTCGGATCGGAAGTCGCCGATTACGGAGTCCCAACCATGGAAGCACGTTGCTAACCCGCGAAACCGATCGTCCGCTCATTTCTTCTGTTCCTTCGTTTTTGTACACATCTTTTGATTTTGATCGCGATCGTATGTAACGCGACGCGTTCCAGTTCCCTATTGTCGACGCGGAAACGACGGTTTATCGAATCTGTCGTTTTCTATCGTCTCGCGCAACGTGCATCGTAATTTCATTGAAAACGAGCATGATCGTGTAACCACGCTGGTTTTACAAATAGATCTCCACGCGTCGTTGTTACGGATCCCTTCTTTGCCTCGAGGTATCCAGACTGGATGCGAGACATTCTTTCGGACTTACCTTGCGACGAAGAAACTGAGTAAAAAGATTCGACGAACGAGGACGTAGATCGCGTTGAGGTGCTCGCATACTTCCGAGGCTTTCTTCTTTTTTACGAGCACCTTTCTAGATTTTTAAGGTATTCACGAACAAAGGGACCGAGTTGTCTGCTTCGAGCGAAACAAGCGAAAAATGTGTAGAGGGAACGAGTAGAGGGTCAGGACAGAATTAGCAACTCCATTTGTTTGAACCTTTCGAGAGACAAGAAAGACAAACGGTTTAACACGATGGAAACTGTACGTCGATTCGCCTCGCTATCTACGGTTTCTGGTTGAAATAGTAAAAGTTCGGGCAATAAGAGTTTAGTTGACTCGACTAGTCGCTGATTAAAATTTCGTTCCAATAAACGCGGTTCTACCGTAAAAGGTACGTGAGTTCAATGCGTCATTGTACACCGTCACAAGACACGGTGTAAGTTGCTCGCGATACTCGCCAGCGTAATTAGCGTGTGAATACAATTAATAATTCCGAGAGAACGGCTGGCAGCGCGACACAGACCGTTTGCTATAACGATGCTTCTGGAACTGGTGGTCCATTCGTAATTGTACTTGTCGTCTGAACGAAGAAGGTCGCTAGCAAACTAAGAAACTGCGCGCACCGTTGACTCGTCTCGACGATTTACTCATAGGTCCTTAGGATAACGTAATACAGAAATTTATCCGTGCATTGCATGCTGCGATTTAAGTGACACTAATTGCATAACACCTAACGTTACCTTACACATTATTGGTATAGCATATACGTGAGTTATCGAGATAGAGATAAGAAGGGAAAACGAAAGAGAAAGTAAGCTAGAAGAAAGGCAGGAACAGAATGTAAAAGTGAAAGAGAGAGACAGAGAGAAAGAGAGGGAGAGAGTATTCGAGAATTTTTATTAAACACTACCTCCGTATGCGAGAACAGCAGATTACTACGTATATACATTACTTGTACTTATTATTCGTAGCACGGTCGACTTCACAAATATAATACATATACACGTATATACATATATATATAAATATATATATACATATATATATTTTCTTATCGGAACGTTAGACGATCTAGTTGATATTTTTTTTTCTTTTTATTTTTTGGAGACTTCTTACGGTGCCATACGTACACCGATGAATACACGTGCCGCGCGTATCATCGTGCAGGAAGTGAAAAATATTTAAAAGAACCGGTTAACGCGTATCGACACACCGACCAGACAGCAAAGTGAGTGCGCACGATGGTTCTAACGTTACATCGATCGAAACGATGGAACGATCAAACGATGAACAACGCTTTCGTCTTTGCCACATTGTCAAGTTGCCTGCCTCCTTCCGTCTCCTGTGATCCAATTCAACTCGTCGCTTATTCCACTCCCAAACCCAGTCGCACCTACTCGTTCCTCTGTGTGTCTACGCCGACCTAGAGAAAGGCGGAAGCGCCCGACTTCACAGTTTTGTCTCGAATTAATATCGACCGATTACGCGTGCGACGGATTAACGCGATCACTGGCGACAATAACGACCTTTTACGCTCCAGGAGGGCAGCTCCTGCCGCGAGTTAGTTCAAAGATCAAGCTACGTAAGTACTCGTGGCAAATAGTTCAACATCATAGTGACATTTTTTGTTAAATTTCAATCACGATATATCGCGACTAAAATTGGTGAAAAGAGGATCTATCGATTTGGATGATCTTCCATGAGCATGTGTTCGTATTATTTTAGAGCTCGATCTCTCCAACCGTAACGTCGAGATATTATACAGGGCGTTGTAGTTGTTTCCTGTCAAACTTTGTCACTATATCGTATAAGTAGGAGAAGAAGAAAGCTGCTGAACGTACACACGTATGTATGTGTATACGTATGTACGTTCGAAGCTTTGTTAAAAAGTTGTAATGAAAATATAGAATATAAAGGAAAGGGTAACAGAAGTATCGCTAGATTTTAATACTTCGTTTGAAAATGTTCATCGTTCCTGTCGATACACGACTGACTGATACAAGCTGTAAAAAAGTTGGATTTATTTCGATACTGTGTTTGATGATGGAGTTCATTTCGATTTTATTGCTACTCGGTAAATCGTTGATCCTTGCAATTAATACCACTTCGATATATCTTTCCTCAAAAGAGCAAAGTGTCGTTCCCTTTCCTTTCTGTAGTTTTGTTATAACATTTTGCTATACGAAGCTTCGAACAACCCTACATTCGTACAACATTCATTTTCTTCTTTGTGCTCATAGAACATACTGACAAAGTTTAGCCTGGATAAAAACAGCAACGCTTCGTGGTTTTCGCCTGTTTGTTTTCTAGCCACGTGTCGCTCGAACTCGTCAGCGAGGAACAACTTGTTGAAACACGTATAATTCGTCTTATAGTTGCTTAGTTTAAAGAGTCGTTATGAAATTGTGATTTTCCCGTTATCTATTCAAATTCCACGTTATTTCAACTACTTTCTGTACATTATTTTTGTTAAATTTATTATTGAAAAAAGTCGCGCATTTCATCGCAATTCGCTCGACAGTCCGCGCTAAACTGAACTTGCGATCTTCTCAATTTCCACCAAATACAAAATTATTCATTTTCGATGTCTAAACACGAAATTCGTAATTTGATTATTTCGTGTATACTCCGTCGATAAAGAATTAGGACTATTAATATCCATGTTCCACAAACGTTTGTTCCCCTTTAACGAGTTGCAGCGATTCGTTGTTCTTCTACGAGACTCTTATCGGGCATTCACGTAGCGCACATCCTTTCCTCCATGTCGGAGGATATCTTCGTCGATCAGCTGTGGATCGTTTTCCTCCAGCGAAGAATCCGATACGCGCGATAACAGCGAGATGGAAATCGCGACGATCGACGAAAGGAAAGGACAAAGGAAATGGAGAAAAAGGCAGCATGGGATTTCACGCGCGCTTTAACGCTACCGACGAGCATTATACCTCGATCCTTTGTAATACCGATGTAAGATGGTAACGTGTTAAAACGAAGAGCTGCGGGGTTTTATGATAGAGCAACTATTTTCGTAAGGTTTTTATACGTGGCGATGACAGGATCTAGATGTAACGAAAACGTATGCGAAATATAATTGTACAGACGGCTGTAAACGAGGAATACTTTAT
The DNA here is from genome assembly GCF_011952205.1 of Bombus bifarius. Classification (NCBI taxonomy): domain Eukaryota; kingdom Metazoa; phylum Arthropoda; class Insecta; order Hymenoptera; family Apidae; genus Bombus; species Bombus bifarius. Next base: position 568,274 of record NW_022884357.1, read on the forward strand.
TCATATCTATCGTAGGCTCGTAACCGATGCGACGCCGACCGAGTCTTGCGTGACGTTTCTTAAAAAGTAACAAATATAAAACAGAGAAACCGTTAGAGATAAACGCGCGAAGGATAAGTGGCAAAAGCTAAGAAAAAAGTAATTGTAAAAATGAACGAGGAAGAAATATAGAAATAACAAAAGGACATACGAGTCGAGGAAGTAACTATAAATAATTGAGAAGCGACTGTATACTTACGTAAGCGCGGCTCTAAGCATCTTGTAAGTTAACAATCTACATATATCGTAAGAACATGATATTTATATAAATAGCATTTATGTATACGATGTACGCATATGTGTATATATACATACACATGTATACATTTATCGTACACGTGAAAACTAAACGTCTATCTGCTGCTGTCTTTATGTACATAATGTAACTTATCGTGTAATATTATTGTACATACATAAGTAACGTATATCATTGCTATATTGTTACTATATACACCGCCGTTACCTTCGTTCTTATTCGTTGCTCTCTAATCGGAGAGAGAAAATTCTTACTCGTCTCATCGAGAAATATCCTCATCGGAGAGCGAACGAGCTTGTTCACCGTTTTACCGTCTCGTGAGATACGTTTCGTGTACGCACAGTCAAAGAAAGACAGACAGACTTCTTGCTGTTCTAGAAAAGGAGTCTCTCTCTCTTTTTCTCTCTCTCTCTCTCTCTCCCTATCTCTCTATCTCTTTCTCTCTCTGTATCTCTATCGTTGGATCCATTATTATTCGATTAATTGTCGATAAACGCTCTCGATCGTGTATATGTTCGTTTCGATTGTACATATATATTAACCGCTGTATTTCGAGCACCGCCCATGCGTTCACGGTGTTTCGAACTTACTCGAAAGATTCAGATTTTATTAATAAATGTTATTCCAACTATTTTGATATATTTGGAACGTCACGCGTAAATGACACTGTTAATACTTATAAATACTATATTCGAACGTGTTCGGGTTCGTCTCGGATAGTACGCTGTACATTGTTGTTGGTATTTCCAAGTGTTTTCGTATTTTACGTACACAACTATTGATACTATTTTTTATAATAACGACGATCATAAACGGCTACGTCCTTAAAACGCGGAGGAGCGAAAACAGAGGAGAATGCGATCAATTGACTGTACGTATCGAGAAATCTGCATGACGCTCGACTGGTTGGGCAATCCCTCGAAAATAATTAGCGCGTCGCGGTTTCTAAAACGGGTCCTATCTTCTATACGGAACGTGTGCAATTTCAGAAATTGCACGATATTTATTTTCGTACAGATATACAGTGTACTTTCAAAATTAGGCGATGAACTTTGAGAACATACGACGATCCTCTGGATAAGAAATACGTTCCACGTTTGTAATTACAAGAAGGACGGAATTCTTTCGTAGACCGTGATTGCTCCTCATCTGTGGCGATATACCATGAAAATGTTAAGTGACACGACTGTAGCGCCTATAGCACGAATATTCCTGCAAAAGAAATTGAAGATTAATTTTACGATATCGTATAAAATAATTAGTAATTAAATTAATCGATATAGTTGAAAATGATTGATACGTAACACGATGTAGACACATGTTAAGATAAACGTATAATAGTCCTATGATTTTGTTGGAAGAGAACCTGATCTGTGTAATAAGTTTCCATATATCGCAATCAATTTTTTGAAATCGCGTGTACCTCTTTTATATCATATCACATCTGTGTCCGTATATTCGCAATTGATTTATCTATGGATAAAACGATCAGAATTGTTTCAACATCTTATACTTGGACATACTTTAAGAATCATGCTGTTTTCAAACTTTCTGCACTACCTTGGTTGGTACATTTACGCATATATTCTACGATAGGCTCTTCCCGTCTAATTAACGCTACACGGTTCGCAGACATTATAACTGAAAGAACGCGCGGAAGAACGAACGTGACGTGGAAGATACTTGGTCGATGATGCACGCGAGCTAAAAACAAGATAGAAACGTTCGTTCGTTTGTAAAGTGGTGTCAATGAAAACGCTGTAAAACATGGAACTCTTCGACTACATGTAAATTCAGACTTTGATTTTGCACAAAGACCTCGTCTCGAGGAAAAAATCTGTCGTAAACGCAACCTATGATCTCAAAGTTTGACCGCCTATTTTAGAATTCTTCTCGTCTACTACTTACGTAGAAGTAAGAACCACGTAGAACTACGAAACTCGTAGCACCACGAGAAAAACGCTATAGCGTTCGTAACGACTAAGTCGATGTACTTGGACTGTTGGAGGTGTTGCTTAGCCAGTTTGATCGTCAGGCCCGTATCTCGCTGGTACGACAACGTACCCGACGATTTCGTTTGCAAACGAGGCTGAATCGACTCTCAAAAGTAACCTCCAGATCCGTTCCTATGCTATCGTTCACGGTGGGCGAATACACGCGTAAAACGGATAGAATTACCGAATGAAAGTTTTTCTGTTGCGCCATAACGTTCGACGAATCGCTTGATCCCAGGGCTGATTGTACATTTCGTGTCTTACGATTAGTTGCTTGGTTTGCATGGCGGATCGACGGTGATCGAGAAACCGCGGATAGATCGATAACTGGCGATAAAATAAATAAAATTTTAATCACTATCGATTCACCGATATTAACGATGAATTACCGTGCGAGAGAGCCCGGGTGAAACTTTCGTTTATCACGACTACGCGATGCTGTTCTTGGCGAGTAAATTGGGCGAGTAACTAGAAACTAGAAACGATAACAAAATGTAATGATATAAAGCGATCGTGATCGAAGGGTGATTTATCGATCATATTGTTTTCCAAGCCTGTATAGCCTTTCACGTTTAACCGATAATCGGAAATATACTTGCATATCGATGGATTTGATTCTGACTCTAATAATAATAATAATCGCCGAGACTATGGGTCGCGTAAAATGATCAGAGAAACTTTTCTTTTCCTACATTTCCTTTTCTTCGCCTTTCTTTTAGAATTTCAACGCGATGGGGCCAAAAACATATGGTTTTTGAAAGGTTTCTAGATTTTCGAATGCGTGCAAATGTACGCGCTTTGCGGAAAAATTCCAACACTTTGATAGAATCGAGTTACGACATATATAAAAGTAACAAAATCAGATTTACAAAGGATGTATCGACGCAAAGTGTAAGAGCTTTTCCGCGAAATGTCGAAAACTTTCAAACGTGAACGATGGCCGCAGATATCTCGAGTCTCTATCGATTCATCGGATATTTTTCTACACGGGTTTGATTAGATTTTTCAAAAAAAAAAAAAAAAAGTGCGTGACGTGTGTGTAAATAAACGGGAATTTTAGAGGAGTATTGTATTATATTATTATTACGATATTATTATTACATTATTTACTATCAATTTACATGAAACGTTTACACAGACTAAGGTAACAAGATATTTATCTATAAATTTACATCGAAGAAAAGACAAAAAAAGAAAAAATGTCGAAGTTGTAAAGAGTTTTGGAAAGACAATGAATACATACAGGACAGCGAGCTCCGGCGTAAGCTAAGCTTTCGATTGTTTGTACAATCACCTCGATATGAAATATTTCTAATCCTTCAACTTGTAAAATAATTCCGATAATTCCAACATTTCTCTATGGAAAGAAAGCAAGCAAGCAAGAACAAAAACTAGCGACATACTTTATCAATGTATTCCTTTGTCTGAAAATACTTTCGGTTTTCCCTCCGTTCGCATCGTTACGAGTTGTAGAATATAAAACCACAACTTATCGAATCGCGATAGACGTAGAAAGAAAAGATTGGAATTGCGAACGATCGTCTCGAGAACGAATATTCAGAATTCGAGAATCGGATTCGAAACGTCTTCTCCCGATAGTTTTCTCGCCAACATCCTGGCGAAAAACGATCAAACGAAATTCCACTTAATGTACGATTAATAATCGCGCGATTATTTTTTTTAAAACAGCCTCTCGTTAACGTAGGGGAAATGAAAATCGAGCTTTTACTGGGTAGATTATGCGCTGCCGTGTTACACCCGAATTTCATGAACAAAGTCGAATAATACAACCTCTTGTTTTTCTATCGTTTCCTTCTCTCGTGTATATTTAACACGTGTATATTTAATAGAAGCGTAATACACCTAGCGAATATAGACGAAGAATCGCTTGCGAGAAAGTTTCCTCGAAAGATACGACGTTTAGATGAAATAATCGATAACTTGCTGCAAAATAGCGATCGATTTACGCCACATCGTTGATAATGACGAAAAAAAAGAGATAAAAAAGGAGCGAAAAAAAATGATAGAAATCCTTAATAATCGTTAATACGTTAAGTTTAAGAGCTGATTTCGGACAGCTTCTCTCGATCGGTTCGTAAAAGACGAAGAATGGTGGAATCTGCACATGGCAGTTACAAGCTCGCGTCACCTCCTTCGGAATCTTTACCATTATCGTTATTATGATTATTACCATCATTGTCGCTATCGTTATCGTTACCGTAAAAAGAGGAGATTATCATCGCTGTAATTGCCCTTCGATGAGCTTTTCGACTTTGATAGGCGATTCTGGAATTTACTTGTTGGATAGAACGATTTATCCGTGCACCATGATAAACGTAGGTCCTTCGGTTTAAGAGCGCAAACTTCACCACGAAGAAAAAAGAAAAACATAAATAAATAAATAAAATAAAGGAAGCCACTAACGTAGGCGAGAGAACAATCTTTCAGTTTCGTTTTATCGTTGCTTTGATGGGTACGCGTGTTATATGGATAAGCGGCATTATCCGAATAACGATGAAATAATAGAAACATACTAGGTAAGGAAATGTTTGCAAATGAAATTGATAAGTGTTTTAATATTGTATCGAAATGTGTGTGTATGTACCAAGTAAAAAAAGAAGACAAAAACAGAAAAAAAGAAGACAAAAAACAGAAAAAAAGAAGAAAAAACGAAAAAGAAACGAGAAAAAGAGAAACACAGAGAAACGTTACCAATGTCGATGCCTGTTGCCCTGGCCCTTCTCCTAACTGCCCTCCTACCCCTCTGTCCCCGTTTTATTCGCTGTAACCGTATTACGATATTTAAAACACTGTACGATTCAAAGCCCTCGATACGTAAAGATTTTGCGCGGGCTGAGTCTTCGTTTGTTGTACGTTTCGGTATAGCGTCCGGACATTGCCGCGGGACGACGATTCAGTGTCGATCGGCCTCTAGAACGTTTCATCCACCCTCTAAATAACGTATTCAGCGGTGGAAGTAGCAATAAAACTTTCGTTTGCTTCCCCTATTTCTAACTATCTCTCGATCTCTGGTTGTACAATTGAACAATTGAAAATAGAGGCGATCGCGACAGTGAGTCACGCCCCTCCCCCCGCCCCTCATAAAGATTAAATATAACGAGTTGCGAATAAGTATACGTATTTTCTCAATGAAAATGATAAAAGGATATGTAATAAAATACTTCCACTGTAAACTTGTCTTGTTCTTTGTGTCGCGATACCTATGATAATTTAATTAATTCGATTAATTTGAAACGCGAAAATACACGTACATTGTATGAAATTCCATTGCACGATACAGCAGAGCCTGCCTTATTCGAACTAATAACGAGACAAAGTCTGGAATTTTCAGATAATCGAACGATCGCCTTTCTTCTGTGAAACTGCTATAAAATTACGATTGTTCGAACAAAGATTCAGATTAATTTCCATAAACGTTTATGATCATGTTGATCATATCTATCGTCTCTATCATATTCGTTGCTAGGCCACATCATTTTTCAACCCCAGTGACTCTACAGAGTTGTATTCTTTTTGTACTTGGAACCATCGAATCGCTTTCTCGCACGCCAGAGCACCTCGGCGTGAGAAGGTACATCTTCGTGCTGACCTTCATTCGCTGTTTCCATTCGTATAAAATCGTCATTATTATCGTCGTTGTAGCAACGAATCCATTCCATTACATCGGTATTATTATTGTGCAAGCATCGCATCCTGGTATTCTACGCAATGTAGCGACAACCTCTTCGTCCTTCTCATCCATTTTCCTTTCTTGTCCGTGTGTTTGTTCAATTTCGTTCGACAAAAGTTTCCGCCATGCACTTTCCATTATGTTGCATTTTTAATACTGGACCAAGCGTTTAGCAACACGTCGCAACAATACCCACGAAAATCGTCGCGTTTTTTCGTTCCTTTAGACGGAACAAAGCACATATTCAAACGCATTTGCATATTACAAAATGTACGTACCGATATATAAAATAGATAATAGTATACCTGTTAAAGTATGTCGCTGTAGAATTGATATTCATTTTGCAATCGAGAAGACGCTTTAACCGTGTTAACGCAATATCAATATCGCGGCAAATACACATCTTTCTACACCATGTCACGACTCTGCATTCGAAGACAACTACATGCATACATACAACTGCGCTGTTCCTCTAAACGACTATACGTCATATCGTAATTTTTGCTTCTGGCGATAAGGTAATCGATACGTGACAAACTACTAGGTGTACATTCGTTTCATGGTGTAACAACCACACGCACTTACCTTGTAGCATATATGCATAATATATGATTCATATTTGTTTTATATTCGTCAATTGCATATTTGTTCCCTTTTCTCTTTTACGTACGAAGGTAAAACACGTATCCATCAGAAAATGTCGCATATTCAGATAGATCAAAGTGATTGTCTTCAAGTACTAGTTACCGCGTGACTTAAGAATCGAAAAAATAGAAATTGACAAGGAACTATTGCTATGCCAGCTGAACGATACACAGACATGTCCATCAAAATGTCAGAATTTCTGCTAAAAATCACAGGTCTCTCGAGAACGACGAACAGCGCCGAAGAGACCAGAAGGAAATTGACGATAGTCTATACCATCGTTGCACTCGTTTATGGAGTGTACGTGAACGTAGTGGATATTTCTCACAGTATGGATAATTTAGACGTGAGTCTAAAAAACATTCTGCCCTTTCTATAGGAATTTTGTGGTTATTAAATTGTGCATGTGTAGTTACCTGCACAGTGTGTTTGTAAACAGTACAATACATTTGCGGAATTCGATATACGTATGTACAATAGTTGGACAGCTTTGGAACGTTCTTTCCTTGTATTTTGAAGGGTTTGAGAAGCGTTTGCCCAATCGCTTGTCCAGTTATATCAAATATTCCTGCCACTTGAACTTACTACCTGTAAAAATATTATTATATTGTGAAACTGTTCTTTTGGAAATGTTACAAATAATTTTTTCAGCACTGTATCTTTTTGGCTTCTAACACATTGAACATAGTATTGGCAATGTTCAAACTTTCGGTAATAAACTTTTATAAAACAGAATTCTCGGATATGATCGTGTATGCGCAAAAGCATTTCTGGCATTTCAATTATGACGACAATGACAAGTTACTTTTCGAGGAGTGCGGAAGATTTTGCAAACTGTGGACGGTATTTCTATTCTTTGTTACACAAACCGCCTTGTCTTTCTATGCAATAACGCCAATCTCCGGTAAGTTGATCCAGTAATGAAGAGACTAAAGAAATCTTCTTTTTTTACACAAAAAACATAATTCTTCAAATAATGGAACGAGGCACCTATATTTTAAAATACGTAGTAAAAAACTGATCCAAATTATGGAAATTGAGGGAGCCAATTTAAAAATCGGCCTGAGAAATAACCCCTGCAATTGGATAGAAACCTAAATTAATTCTACTCAAGTCTGACTTCGAAACAAACATTTGTAAAAATCAGGATAATCCTATAAAATTCATATTTCACTGTATTTTAGCGAATATTGGAAACAATAATTCAGAGAGGTTGCTTCCATTCAAAATGTGGGTCAATCTGCCGCTAACTGTGTCACCTTATTACGAAATAATGTTTGCTCTCGAGGTATACCAAATATTCAATATGTATATTTCAAGATGTCGATCATTTCCTGACTCTCTAAACTTCGAGACTTTAATCTCTAAACTTTAAGCTTTCGATAACTATGCCTTTTATTGTCAGAATAACTTTTCATTTTATGAAAAAAAAAAAAATAACTCGTGTAACAATTGCTTGCTACACGGTCGCCGGTTTAAAAGCTCTCGAAAACAGAATGAGGTAGCATATATCGTAATAACTTGTCATCGATGACTCTATGATTAATTGCTATTTACATACACAGTTACTGGCCGTACAACAAATTGGCGCGAGCTATATATGCCCCGACAACTTCTTATGCGTGCTAAATCTACACGTGGTCTACCAATTTCGTATGCTGCAGAACACGTTAGTGAATCTATGGTCGAACATCGACGAGCGAACAGATATCGTCGAGTACTCGAACGAATGCTACGTAATGTTGAAAAAATGCATCCGAAAACATCAATCGTTGATCGAATTCAGCGCTAAACTCGACGACATTTACACACTGCCGATCCTCAGCCACATGGTTATCTTTAGCGTGCTGATGTGTTTCGACACGTACGAGGTCATTCTGGTACGTGTGAGCGATTTAAAACGAATTAACTAAAAAGCTATCGTGGTTACGCCATATTTCTCAAATTAACAATTTAATAAAATTAGACAGGAGCGATCGAACGCTTTGCTATTATTCGGTACCTACTAGATTTGAAATAAAAGCTATATTGCTTACGGTGGTCACTTAAAAAATTTGTACGTAGGCGGACGTATCTCCCGGAACACGACTCATTTTCTTCTTCCACATGATCGGCAGTTTTACCCACATCATTTTTTTCACGTATATCTGCAATGGTTTAGTAGAGGAAAGCACGAATATTAGCACGGCATCGTATTCAGGATGGTGGATGATTCTGCCAATGACCGAAACAGGCAGGAAGATACGGAAGGATACGAGAATAATGATTATGAAATCGATGCGACCGTGTTATCTGTCCGCCGGAGGATTCTTTCCCGTCACTTTGGAAACATCTACCGCGGTATGCAGCAATTTCTTTCTTTTAATTCCATTTACTCTAAAAATACCACATTTTGCAATCCGGTACGATATGTAACTGTTTTTTGTCCTTAAATAAACAAAATTTGAATATAAATCACGTATGTGGTATCTTGGAAATTACGTGACGTAAATTTTACTTACGATACTGTACGCGTCATATTTTTGCATTTCTGCCTATTACGTACACGTTTTTACATATCTGTAATTATAATAGAATACGTATGTACATGGAAAATTGTAAAACACCTTGATACAATTTCTTGTTACAGCTTATAAGCTCGACGATGTCATACTTCACTCTCATGAGAGAATCGTCTATAAAAGCAGCAGCGGAATAGTTATATAAATGCACGGACTTGCACAATAGAAATATACAATGCAAATATACAATGCAAATAAATTTCAGTATTTATATCTACATACCTACAAGAATAAAATTGAATTAAAATTGAATTATCGAGTGATATCACCGAACGAACAATTTCCTTGTCATCGCGTTAAAAATGAATAGGATTCTTTCATGCGTCGTAACTTTCCTTGCATTCGAAAAATTAACGAAAGATTTTCGGAATAAACTCACTCACAAACTTTATCCCCTCGAAATCCTCTGCAGCTACTTGATTTACGATATTACGTTGAACAATCGTAAGAGTTCCATCGAGTCAGAAGACAAAGCACTCATCCATCGCTTAAATCGAGTGAAATCAGTGGCAGACCATCTTATGTACGATCACAATCGTTCCTCGTTCTTTCTATCGTCACTTGTTCCATTCAAACTCCCTCGAATCGTGAATAATGCATCTTCGATTACGTTGCAACGCCTACACTTCACACGAGAACAGGACACGTTACAGGCAGCTAAGCGAATTGTTGATTGGCATACACGCAAATCGTCAGAGTGTCGTCACGATTAAAGACCCTGCGTCTAACATCTCGTTAAAGATCGATCGGCTATAGTTGACGCGATACTACATCGCCCTTCCTTCGATTATTCGACGTTCACCGTGCGAATGATGCAGAATCACGACATTTCGATAATTTGGGCAAGTTTTCTAATGAAAATCGTAGGCCTGTGGCTAGCGGCGAATCGAAATGAACAACGTCGCAGAGATTTCGCGCTTATCTACACGGTCGGAGCGCTTTTCATCAGTATATGTATCGCGATCAGAGATATCTATCATACTTGGGGAAATTTTAGCGTAAGTGCGCAACGGTTTCGCTTTGATCGATTCCTCTATTATTCTTTATCCTTCTGTGCTCCTATTACGTTAGGAAGAAAATATCGTATCGAACTAATTTAGAATTTTTCTAAGTTTAAATTTATAAGTTTTCTAATTCTAAGTTAGTAAGGAACTTTTAAACGTAGTCTCGTTTAGCTGATAATGCTAATTGAAATCGAAAGAGTACTGGAAGAAGAACGAACAATCTACAAACGTGCTTCGTACCATTCTCACGTGTACATATCTATAATTTCAGGATAGCGTTTTTATCTGTTGCAATATTTTATACGTGACGATCGTTTTCCTAAAGATCGGCGTAATATACAAGCACAAAATAGAGTTCTTTAATTTAATTACGTTCACACAGAAAAATTTCTGGCGTCCGTATTACGATCCACAAGAAATACTAGTTGTAGCTGATTGCAAACGAATATGCAACATTTTCATTATTCTTATGATCTTTTGTACCCAAGGCACTTGTGCCGGTTACATGGTAACACCGCTTATAGGTACGTAAAAGGGCATATCTTTGTATCCACTGCTTATTTATATACACAATTACGTTACATATATTATTACATAAATATTTTTTTACTGTTCAGCAAATATAGGAAGAAACGAATCTGACAGAATACTACCGTTCAACTTGTGGGTCGACTTTCCTGTAGGAACGTCCCCTTACTTTGAAATACTATTTACTATACAGGTACAGATATCTCCGCTAATTCGTATCTCCTCCTAATTTTTTAAAAGATCGTATTTCATTCTAATAACGATTTCGTAATCGTATTTCTAATCGATCGCTTATCGACTAGACAGTAATAAAAATATCCCCTGTTTAACACCTTAACCTACGATTTACGTTTGAGAATTTTGGGCCGAAAACGTAAACAAGCTATTATATATTATATTATATATTATATTTGGCTCGATCATCGTACTACGGACTATGCCCGTAATATTTACGTTTGGTCCGATCATCGTACTACGGGCTATGCCCGTACTTGTAAGTTAAGGGGTTAAAATATAATTCGATGAAACCGATTTTTATTTATGCAGATACTCTGTGTGTACCATGTCGGTGTGTGTTACATTTGTTTCGACAATTTGTTATGCATCGTTAATCTTCACGTGGCCAGCCAATTTCGCATATTACAGCATAGGCTGAGAAGCATAGATAACGCGACGAAGAATCAGATAGAAGAATACGAATCGGATGCAAGATTATCGTATTATTCAAATATGTGTTGCACGAAGTTGAGAAATTGCGTACAACAGCATCAAATGCTTATCGAATATTGCAAAAAGTTGGAAAATATCTTTACGTTGATCGTGCTTGCCCAGGTAATGTTTCTTGCCATGGTAATATGCCTCGTGGGATTTCAACTACTCCTGGTGAGTTATTTTTTTGAGATATTTTATCGAGCGAGATATTTTAAGAAGTCGCCTCGTTACAAGTTATTCCAGTTACTTACGTTCAAAGTTATCTTTCTACGTCGTTATTAGGAAACGTTTCGCGTTAAAAAATATACGTAGTAACCGTGAACACGGAAGAGCAACGACGTGCCGGAACTCAAAATCCAGTCGATTTTTGTCGATCATTGTGCCATTACCGTTCGCTAATATCTATTCCACCGATCGATCCCTCTGCTTTTCGTTCTGGAGAGGCTGCTTCACACTCGTTGTCAACTAATCTGATTTACCTTTATCCTGCTTTGACATTCGCCTTTGAATTTTCGTTTTCTTCTTAACGTCTTCTTTTTACTTTCCTTTCTTTTTCAATCTCGTATGTGTATATTGTCGAATCGCATTCCCCATTTTCACTCGACACAGCCACGCGATTTTCAATCGCTCGCCCTTCCATCTCGGCCGAGCTTCCACAGCGAGAGACCAAACCCGCGACTCTTTTGGGCCGAATGGCATGCGGTGAATGCAACATATAACTATAACTGTAATATAACTGCTTAACAATGATTGTCTTATATTGGTATGTGCGTGTTGCAGCCTTGCGTACGTAGTTCTTATCTGTAAGTTTTACGAGATCCTTTGGACTTTGTAGCCGGATACGTTAACTGCCATTTACCACTCCACCGTTATCCGCTAACATCCACGATCCTCTCATTTGAATTCGAAGATTCCGATCCCGCGTGTATAGAAAATCAGTAGAGTCAAATGTATATTGTGGAAAAAATGGAGAAAGTTTTTTCTTCTTTTTAATTTATTTCGATCAATCAGAATTATTTAATCGATTTCTGTAAAGAGAACTCCATCTGTATTATTGAAATTTCCAATACACCTGCATTTTTAAATTTGCAAAACAAAAATGTTTTCCAAAACCATTTTTATTAGTTTTATATCGATTATATCGTGTTCCCATGGAGTGAACACACCTACCTCAAAGAAGGCCAGTTTGGTATTGAATTTGTGTGGCGTTCTGTGTGTGTCAACTGTTAATGTTCACGTATGGTTGCGATGATTTGATGGGCTTAAGTGTCAATGTCGGCAACGCTTCATTCTCAGGACCATGGCCAATCCATTAATGAACGAAGCTGGTGCCACTGTGCGAAAAGATTTGCTAATTATTATCATGCGATCGCACAAGATTTTGCTGTATAACAGCTGGCAAATTTTTTTCCTGTTTTCTACTTCCACAGACGTTTACCGGGTAATCAGCGAATTCATTTGCAACATCTCCGTTACGATTTTCTATATAATCGTTGAATTGTAATTATTCACTCGTTACAGGTTCTCAGTACGGCAATGTCATATTTCACTCTGCTAAGGAATACATCTCTGGATGCAACAAATTCATAACTTGTACATTTGTCGTTAATAGCAAAAATATAAATTACAGGGCTCGTTCGATTCGAAGGTGCCAAACGGCACCGTTGCTTGGTGTTTAAATAAAAAGGGATAATACACTGTTCCCAAGATTCTATTTCTCCACGAGTCTTTGC